>NC_052016.1:5288721-5599554 GCF_015832195.1 Motacilla alba alba | reverse complement strand
CTGCAGGAGGGGAGGTGTATCAGCTACAGAGATCATCACAGCTACCTCAGGGAAGCTCTCAGCCTCCCACACTGCTGCCAGCTCCACCTGGGCCAGCCAGTTCAGAGGAGCTCAGATGAGCCTGCACGAGCCCCATGCCAGCTCTGCGCTGAGAGCTGGAGCACAGCACAGAGGTGTGAGGTGAAGAGTAAGAACAAAAAACCCAGATGGCCTGGCAGAAACTGAGCTGGGGTGTCTCGTGTCTTCTAGCAGGGCTACTGATGGAAATGAACCTGAGAAAGGGATGTGTGATCATGTGGGAGCATCTGCAGATAATGTGGGAGCATCTGTGGAACACACACATGCAGAACCATAGAAAAGGTGTCAGTTTCAACTGTTAACGCAGCACTTCCAGATCTACCAGCAAGCCATGTCCCTCAGTGCCATGCTTACACTTTCATATAAAAATAATTAATATATTATACAGTAGACCAATTTTTGGTATTTTACATACCTTCAGGGTTGGTGACTCCACCACTTCTCTGGGCAGCCTGTTTCAATGCTTGACAACTGTTTCTGTGAAGACATATTTCCTGATATCCAATCTGAACCTCCCCTTTCTTCTCTCATCCTCTAATTTTTTTCTTGAGAGAAGAGACCGATGGCTACTTGCTCAAAACCTCCTCTCAGGGAGTTTTAGAGATTGATAAAGAGCCACCTGAGCCTCCTTTTATCCAGGCTAAATGCCCCCAACTCCCTCAGCCACCGACCATGAGATTTGTACTCCATCCCCTTCCCCGCTCCATTGCCCTTCTCTGGACACACTCCAGAGCCTCAAAGTCTTTATTGTTGTGAGGGGTCAGAACTGAACATTATTGGCTGAAATTGAAGAAAAACATGGTGACAACCCTAACCAGGCCAGGTGAATGGCAGCCCAGTACATGCTGGTAAGTGAGAAGCATTGACAATGAGTAAGAAGAATTTGGAGAGTCAAGGGCACTTTATTGACTTATAAACTGCTACACTCTGGAAAAGGCTTGGTTCACTCCTGACGACAGCTCTGCAGGAAAGCTTCTGCAGAGTGTGGAATCTGTGGGAAAAAAATGACAAATTGTGTATTATGAGGTGTAAGACGGAGTGGAAAACATTATAAACAACATAATGTGATAGGTAAATGAATAATGCACTGCCAACAGGGACACTGTGTTCAATTTTGGTCAGTGCTTTTAGAGGAGATAATACAACAACAGAGGGGATTCAGATAAAAATAATTAAAATAAATGGAGGAATGAAGAATTTTCTATGTGAAAAGATAAAAAGGATTAGGTCCATTTAATTTAAAGACAAAATAAGAAGAAATATATTAGAGGTTTCAGTATGATAAGTCTAATACAAATGAAATATCCTGTGCTCCTATTCAATGTTTCTCTCATTCAAAAAGGTGGAAACGTTAAATAATAAAAATCCATAAGGGGTGATAAAAGACTGCATTTTTGCTCCCAACACCAATACAAAACTATTCTCTAAATTCTTTGTTCTAGCAAAATTAAAATGGACTGAATGCACAGGAAGAAAACTGGAATATGCAAATTCATGGAGTTCAAGAAACATTTTTTGAGAAGTTGTAAACACCATCTCTAGATTAAAGAGATCCTGCTCTGATATCATACCAATTCCAGCATACATTCAGGAGAGGGAAGAGAAAGCATGGGAGGCAGGGTGCCATGAAAATGGTTTTTCTATAACAAATGGCATTATGACTTTGGATATCTCATGCCCTGTTAATACTACGCCTGAGTTGTTCATGAGGGCAAGATTAATCCTTTTCCAATGGCAAAGCTTCTGGCCCAATCCTTGCACTGCTGTAAGCCAATGGTCTTTAAACTCTGTATGTTTGAGTGTGGAAAACTCACTGCCAGTGCAGACCCAAATCATGCCTGCCCAGTGCCTCAGGCTGGGATAATACACAGGAGAAAATTTACGTCTGGTGTAAAAGGGAAAAATATATTAGCCTGACAAATTATTTAAAAGCAAATAATAATACTGGGAGCTATTTGTAACTGGAAAAAAACTAACAAGTCCCAGCAGAGACAGACTGGCAGGCAGAGAGTGGAGAAAACATTGCAGAGCTAATTAATTTATTACATAAAAAAAAAAAAAAAAAAAAAAGGAACATTAGAGCTTTCAGGAGCATCAACCAGCATCCTTTTGGGAGGGTAGGACCCGTGCAGTATGAAACCTTCAGGAATGAGTGGCTCATGACACACTGCATGTAGTGGCCAGATTTTTCCAAAAGCAGAAGCTCTTCCTTCCCCATAACTTAAAAAGCCAACAAAACAAACCAAACTCCAAAAATCTCCAAGCCCACATGCAGTACAATGAGAGAGAGAGAGAGAGTAAAAAAAAAAAATTAAAAAAAATTAAACCCCCTGGTCTTCGTAACCCAGTTCCTCCTACATGCATTTCCCACAAACTGTCAACATCCCACAGGAATCTACCCACGTTACACATCACAGCACAATGCTCCCAACAAAGGCAGCTCAACCCATGATGTTCCAGGCAGCCTTTCAAACCGCCTTCAGTGTAAGCTCACCAGCTCTGTAATTAGGTGTTAAGTTTGATCAATCTGGGAATTTTTTGCAGGCAGAGGATTCTTTGGCTGTTCAGAGTGATTTGTGCCTGCATGGTCTGGCTGGAAGGAACAAAGGTTTGTCCCATGAAGAGAATGAGACTTCCCATACTCCTAGTGAAACAATTAAACATATGTTCGGGTTCATTCCTATTTAAATCAGCCTTTTATCAAGCGTGAGGACCTCAGTGGTCCTGTCAGTTCCACGGAACTCAAACAGGCAGGTGACTGCTCCCCTAAACAGGCTTTAATTTATAAACATCAATAATAATGTTAATAATCATCATCATAACAACATCTGCTCCGTTTGGCTTTGCATGACAACACCAGACTTCAGGAGGGAACTATGATAAATTAAAAGCACAGGTTCTTGCCATAAACAGAGCTGGGGAGACAACACTGGGAAGAACACTGATCCTTGGCAGTACGTTTTTCTTTGGTACATGGCAGGGTGTTGCAGGGTTAAAACGACCTTTCAAAAATGCTTCTTTGGTGTGTGATTAACTCTCAGCAAGTGAATATTCCTACTGACCCTGAGAACTGAAGGATGTGTCTTATGTTTCATTCTAGTCTCCAAAATCAGGGGTTAGGACAAAAGAAGGTGGAAAAATATCATTTTAGGACACCAGGAGGTAACAGAAAAAAGGTAAGAGAAACTTATAGGGCCATGTAAGCAGCCAGCTCTCCAGAGAGCTGCACAGCATGTTTTCAGGTGTTTTACTAATCACTACCTTGGTGGTGTTGAGAGAGTTGCTGCTAATGACTCTTCTTCTACTCCAAACTCTTTGCCCAGAATGGGAATAACAACAAATTTGGCAATCGATTCTTGAAGTTTCAGCTCCAATCATGTCTGGCACAACTCACTAATCTAAACATGCATCTGCCTCTGTTTTCACCACATACCTTAATTACCACAAAGCCTGATTTACATTGTTATCTCTCAGTGCATTCAATGTCTTCCTGCAGCCCTTTTCAACTTCCAGATGAACTTTGGATACACCATCAGCCAGACAACATATTGTGGCTCTTTGGTTTCCAGTGCGCTGTTACAACTGATACGCTGATATTTATTTTATTTTATTTTATTTTATTTTATTTTATTTTATTTTATTTTATTTTATTTTATTTTATTTTATTTTATTTTATTTTATATTTTCCTTCCTATAACTTTCAGTTAGCAGTTATGAGTCCAGTATAGAGCCATGGGCACACAGAACTCAATGGTGTTCAGGACAGCTGCCACACTGCAGGTGACTGTCTGACCACTGTGATAAAGAACAACAGTTCTGCTTACTGGAGAAGAGTTTTTCAGTTGAATTTTTTGTTTTATAAATCTAATCTTTACTCACATTTTCTTGTCTTTCTAAGGAAAAATTACAGTATTTTATTACTGGTTAATTTTCTGAAGTTACTTTACTTTTGCAGTTGCATGTGGTACAACCAAAATCTTTGCATCTGCTATGTATATGAGCATGTATATAAATACAGATACATGCACAATAACAGATGTGGGGGAAATATTCAAAATTACAAAAGAGCAAATTCAGTGGTTAAAAGACATATTTTAACTGGGACATGTTTCAATTCTTCCTGCTGATCTCTACTGTGACCTTACGCAAACCACATTATTTCAGGAAATGTTCTGATCTTTCTAGTCAATGATTGTGAAGCAACATTTCAAAGGAGGGTTTTCAGGCATATTACAGTTTCTTATTCCATGGAAATGCAAGGGAAGAGAAAAAGCACTCTATTCTTACGTAATCATTCAACACTTGTATTAGTGATGCATTCATACACCTAATAACTTTCTGGGGTTTATTTTTATCTTAATATTAATGAAAAACACACTGAAAGACAAATCATAAAAACGAGAAGTTTAATGTCTGAATCATCACTGAAAGGACAGAGTGACAACATATGGATGATCTAATAGATGGTCCTAAGCCTCTAAACCTTGGGACTGCTCTGAGTGGAGCATCAGGCCTCTGAGTTCATAGTAAGTGATTTAAACATGAAACATCTGTGGTTTTAGGCAATTGTGTCTAAAAAGTAAACCTGCAGCTCCCTCAAATATAGTAATTTTTTAAAACATAAAGGTTTTGAATTCTTAAAGTACTTCTGCAGTATCTTGAAATAAGAGAGGCTGCAATGGACCTTTGCCCAGAAGACACACTTGGGAGGAGGATTTGGGGCCAAACTGTTCTGTGTTGGCTCCTTGTAGCTTCACAACACTCAGTGTTGTGGGTTCCCATCCACTGGATCTTCTGACTTTGTCAGCTCAGTTTTTCACACCCCTTGTGAGCTGCTGAGCTTGAGGATGTGGCACAGGGGAGGAGGGGATAAGGTGGATGAGATTCAGTGGGGTTCATCCCCATGTTACACTGGAGAGATGCAGCAAAAACTGACACACAGACATGCTCAGCCCACACCTTTGCCATTGCGTGGCCACAGCTCACAGGAGGCAGGAGGGGAGGGGACAGATTGGGCAAAAAGCAAATGTGGGGATACTGACCTGTTTTTGTTTGTTTGCTTCTTGTAAAACTCGTGGTGATAGAAAGCCAACATAAATTACAGTTACTCATCATATCTGCAATTATTAGGGAGAGCTGTTCCTAGTTTCAGTCCTAATTATGGTACTAGTAATTTTTTTTTTAAATCAGTGTGAGGGACTGAAAAATATCTCTCCATGAAAACAAGCAATGACCATGAAGGTGTAAAATGAGATAATTACAGCCTGAAACAAAAGGAAAAAATGTTAGTATTCAATTACCTCAATGATAATTAAAACTTGCATCTGATGGCCTTAGCTTAAGCATCTACTTAGGAACCATTTTGTTCCTTGTTGGTCCCAATTTACATTCCTACAACAGTGCTGGAATAAAAAGACAGGCCAGTGACCAAATGGAGGTGTCTGTACAGCCTTGAAGCAAAACTCTCAGGATTTAAATTCCCTTTACTGCAACATGAGCTTGGTTAGGGGTGATTGGCTCTTTGCTGTCTTTCACAACAGAAGCAGCCAAGCTCAGGTTCAAGAGTCTCTCAAAAGGCTCTTCAAGGCCACGTGCCTTTCTCTGACTCCATGGTGTGAGAGCAGTGGGTTCCTCAAACTCTCCAGACCTGCTGCAGCACACCTGCCATTGAAAACCCCCAGCAGGGAGGATGAACAGCAAAACTGCTTCCATTCTTCAGGTGGAAAATATTCCATTGTCAACAGATTCCTCCACAGAAAGCAAAGGAAAGAAGATCACCAGCAGAGTGCTGTAGGGTGGTGAAGCTCCCACCCACAGCAGGGCCAGCATCTCTCTGAACACCAACAAGGGAACCTGAACCTTCCTTCTTTTTTGCTTTCTCCTGAGAAGGTTTTTTGGAGGCTGAAGCCCTCCAAGCACATCGAGGTGGGACCAGCCCATCCCGACTGTGGGGACCCAGCAGCCAGACCCCAGGTCTGTGCACCAGCTCCCAAAGGAAGCTGTCAGGGCTGTACAACAAAGAAGAATAAATAACATAAAAGGAGGGGGAAGAGCAGTTATGAGAAACAACCTCCAAATTATCTCATCTTGATGTATTTATTTACACTACTTTTAATAAATTCCCCCAGCCACATCCTTAATCCCAAAGATTCTGAACTATGCAGCAGAACCATTATTTTCCCTGGATAGGGAGACATTCACTTTCAAGTCGTTCTTTGGAAACCCTTCTACAATTAAATCTTTATTAAAACCTTTCAGAATAAATAGCAGGTAAACTTAGAACAGGCTCCCTCCATGTTTTGCCAGTAGAAATGAAAGTGCTGTGTGTCCTGAGGGACAAGTGATTTGTTGCCAATAACTCAACAGAGTGCTCCTTACAAAAATATTCTCCCTTCTTCCTTAATAAGGTCCATGTCCCAGGTGTCTGCTCAGGCACACTCCTAAAGAGGACAGGTAAGAGACTGGGCAATCTCTGCTTCTTCAGGATTTTTTAAATACCCTTTTCAACAAAAATTCCTTTAAAATTAATTCATGCCAAAAAGAAGGCAATGCCTCCTCCTTTAAAGCCCTTAACTCTGCAGGAAAACAAATGGTTTCACAGAACATTAGCAGCAATCAAAGGGCGAATCACCTATAGTTAATCAAAGTAAACATTACAGAGGACACAAATTTGCTTTCTCTTACAGTAAATGAATGTATATAGATGTCTACTTGGGTAAATAGGCTTCTCAGAAGGTTGGGTTTTTTTCTTGAGAACACCCATAAAACTTAGAAATTTCAAATAGATATTTTTATGTCCTACTGTGCAGTCAGTCATAAACTTCATGTACATTTACTGTAAAAGTACCATTGCCACTGATTACCACTGACTTATTGCAAGCCAAATATTTCTTTGAAACAATCTCATAAGGAATACATTTACAGTATTTTAAACAGCTAAAGTTAATGATCATAGATGGAATTAAATGAAGCCATTATTTGAAAGCTCTGCTACAATGCAAGGTACTTTTCTCACAACATGCTCATCCCAGCCACACTGGCCCCCTTTCTGCGAATTCTTTTCCTGCATTGTTCTAGCCCAGCAGTCATTCTGCATATTGACGTTCCTGTGCAAATAGACACGCTTAGAAATGAGGTTCCTTGGCATTTCCTGAACTTCAGAGTGCTTTCAAGTGCACTTCCTAATGCCTTTTACACTTGAGAAAGACTCGTGTAGTTTTAAAGAAATATGAATTCTCATGGCAGGAACACATGCTCTGTGATGAATATAGATTTTGCAATGTGTGCCATGCTATCCACTCACAATGTGCTGCTGTTGTACAGAATCACATGCTTGTTTCTCTTGAATAGAATTATGCTGTGAGTAAGTCACTGTGAATCAAAGTGTCTCCTAAACCAATAAAGTACTGTAAAACAAGCTCAGTAACAACAGAACAGGGTTAGGGTTCAAAGAGTTGCAAGCATTAAATAACAGGTGAGATGGAGGTGGTTGAACACACAAGGTGTGAGTTGAACTCTAGAGTCCTTAAGAAACTTTCAGCCTGGTTTAATTACTCACGAAAGATATTTTAATGCTGCTTTGCAAGAGGTCTTTATCTTGCTACATGTTATCTTCCCAATAAATTTCTCTTGCCCCTCAGGCCGAATCATTTCAGTAGGAGTGCATTGATCAAGCAGTGTAACGATTCTCTTCCCCCACACCTGACATTTCTACCATTTCATTTTTACAGGTTTTTCTTTGATTTTCTCAATCATTAGCTGGTTTTATCTCTGTGAGAGTGTATGAGAGAACAGAGGCGATGCATACCTAGGTTTATTCAGCACAGCTCTATCATCCTGTTTTTACACCAACATAAAATTTGTTTAACACAGTGATAAACCAGGCTTGTAACAGCCAGTCCTTCATATCTCAGGAAGACAGAGTTAATCTCTGGGTTTGGAGTACCCTTAACTACTACATAGTTGCTCTCATGGTTGCTTTTTGTTCCATAATTAAGCTCACTGCTCTGTTTTGCCAGTCCCTCACATCTTGTGGAAGCCTGTGTGATATCCAGTGCACAGAAGCCTGAAAGTGCTTAGTTTTGAGAATATTCATCAGGCTGGGGGATTTGGGTTTGCAGACTCCCTGTCAAAGGTATCTCACAGCTGTGGCTTGACAAACTCAAAAGTTCTCATTTGCTCATCATCCAGAAGGAAAGAAAACTGAATTGATACATGTAGCTCAAGAAGCAAGTTTTTTATAAGGCAGATGCAGAAAGACAGTTCTGGCTTCTGGGATGTCTGTGTGAACAGGAAGGATACCTGCCATCATGTCAGGGTTTGACGAGTGCCACTGCACGGAGTCCGACTCTCTTTCAGCATCCAGGCAGCCATCACTGTTAGAGCTGCAGTTTTGTGATAGCTGTCACATGAATTTTGTTTTCAGCTGGCTTGGTGTGTTTTTAAATCAATCCACAGCTCCTGCCATAAGGAGACATTTGTTTCTTAAGAGGAGAAAGATGTGCTGAGTGATGTGGGAAGAGGGACATGGTGAACACATTCAGAGGGCTCTGAAGGATGCCAATCCCACAGCCAGAGCTCATGATTTCTTCTGGATATCTCAGAGGCCCTTCCAAAGTACCCCAAGCCATCTGTATCCTACCTACCTGCTGTGGTTCCATGTCCCTGTCCTGCCTGCTCCCTCCTGTTAGTGTGGCTGGGCTCTTGCCTGCCTGCCCAGCAATGAAATGCATTTTTGCCAGTGCAGCTGAAACAAGGGCTGCGAGGAAGTGTCAGGTTTTTGTCAAAGGCAGCTCCTGCAGCTGCTGGGGCTGGTGCAAGGACAGGACAGGAGCGTGTGACAGGAGCAGGCAGGACATCAAGCTGCCAGTGAGCTTCATCTTCTGGTTATGGTATCACATCTCACTGAGTCCTGCCAAGGAAGAGAGAGGAGACCCTGCCCCTCACCCTCTCTCCTCCCCCAGCCACATTCTCCTGCCCCATTCCCTTGGGATGGTTCTAGTGATCAGGTAGCCCTAGGGCAGATCAATGCAGAGAATTGACCTGGTGGAAATCCAACACCGCAGATAAATAAATATGCAAGTAAAAGAACAATTTACTGCCAGATATGTCAACCTGTCAAGTGAGAGGGCTCACCCTGAGGCCACCCAATTTCCAAAGCCAGTATGGGGAGGGAGAAGGGTGCCTGCAGCTGGGGAGAAAGGGCAGGTGAGATGGAGCAGGACCTTTCTTTTCAGTGAAAGCTGGGCACTGATTTGGCAGGGCTGCTGTTAGTATAAACCCACCTCCTCTGGTTCTGTACCACCTGTGCTTAACAGGGGACAAAATTCATAGAGGAATATTTTAGTTGCTGGAGATTCATTTATAAGAGTTGATTGATTAATTAGTAGACAGAAATAGACTTCTCTGGGCAAGTGGTTATGTTATCTCAGTGGTGAGATTACTTTATCTCAGTTATATCAGATTATCTCAGTTGTGATCATGGAAGGACCCCAAAAACATCTACAACCACCTGAGAGGAGGTTGCAGTGAGCTGGGGTCTGCCTCCTCTGCCATGTCTCAAGTGAAAGGACAAGAGGGGATGGCCTGAAGTTGCCCCAGGGGAGGTTCAGATTAGATACTAGTAAAGAAATTCACTGACACAGTGATCAGGCATTGGAATAAATTGCTTAAAGAGTTGGTAGAACCATCTGGATATGGCACCTGGGGACATGGTTTAGGGGTGATTATGGTGGTGCTGGGTTGCCAGTGGGATTGGATGATCCTGCAGGTCTCTTCCAACCTTGATGGTTCTGTAATTACACCCTCCAGGGACAAGGCTGCTCTGTGCAGATCTGTAATAGCGATGATTTTTGTCTCGTCCATCACAGATCCCTGGAGTTCTCTGTTAGAGGGCTGAAGGCTGGTAGGGTGATCCACTGGATGTGGGCTGGCTGCCTCACCTCCTGACAGCCTCTGGAGAAGTCACCTGTGTGCTCAGAAGCTCCTGATCCCACAGAACTAGGAACTCAGTTCCCTCTGCACAGCCAAAGCAGCAGAAATGAGGGGGCAATAACACCACTCTGCTATTGCTACCACTGAAGTAAAGATAAATAGTTAACAACATTGTTGATCTTCTTTATTTTTCAATATATGTATTTAAAAATACATAATATCTATGTGTATTTAAAAATAAAGAACATTTCTATTTAAATAAAATTACCCATTTTTATACTGCATGCTCATGATGCTCACCTTGCATCTTCCCCACAAAAACATGCATGGTTTATCCTGACAAACCACTAGCCCTAGCAAGAGCAGACCCAAATCTTCAGCAGGAAATTATGCTACATAATTTAAAACTATTTTACACAAAGCATGTATATTTTCAGTCTAATGCAAGGTAGAAGAAAAGCCCCCACTGTTTTTCCTAAATGGACAGCATCTTGCTAATTTAAGAAAACAAACCAAAAAAATTTCTGAACATCTGATATTAAAATTAAAATTCAAATAAAGGTAAAGAAACAAACTTTTTTTAAACATTCTGCAAAGAAATTATTATATTTGTTATTGTGGAGTTTCACCGGTACTCACTGAGTTCTTTTCAATTCCCACTTTATTCTAAAACCAACTCTTTGTCCTCTAACTTGCACTGATCTGGGTTTTTGCTGCCACCTTTTACAGTTACTGAATTAAGAAATATTCCTCTTTAAGCAATCTTACTTGTTCTAAGCATATTTTGAAATAATTTAACTGCCTATTAGTTAAACCAATAACTTCAGCATGGCTTTGCATGGGCAGTATGTCAACAGGTCCAGTTCTCTATCCTTAATAAATATGCCTAATGAAGGTGCTGAATATTTTGTATCTGTGTGTGCATAGAAGGAAATGAGCCTCCAAAATGGGTAACATTTGGAGAGCAAAAAAATACGGGGTTTTTTTTCTGCTTTGTGAAATTCTTAGGTGTCAGCAGTCATGCACATGGTGCATATGGTCTGTCTCTATAATTTACCTGAGTTCATTCACCATTTTAGTCAGTGATAAGCTCACCACCTGTGCTAGATGCTAAAATATTGATAAATTTTATATGTGGAAATTAGTTAGTATTAATGTATAAGATGCTGCTATATTAATAAGTTCTCACTAGGCAGAAGGAATTCGTATAATTAAGATCATTTATCTGTAAAATGTGAGTGTTTGAAGTTGCCAGTGATATGTATCACAACATTATCAGAAATTATTAAAAAATCCACACTGAAAAAAAAGGAAGGGAGCAGTTGTCTACAAAGGCGAGATAATGGAACTTTGGAGCTTCTGAAAATTCTTAAATGCTAGACACTCGTATAAAATGTTTGTTTATTCAAGATTTGTTATTCAACTCAAATAAAATGCTCTGTTTATTTAGATTTGCTATTCAATGTAAGTATGAAGACTGACAATGTTATGTAAGTAACTCAGTGAAATTTGCAGGACCTTGCATCATCTTATTTACTTGGTTTTAAATGTCTGCTCAATGCCATGAGCATACAAGACCTGTGCTTTGTTTAAAGTTCTGGTGGATAATTCAGGGCAAGTAATTTCATCTCCCTGGGTCTTCATTTTTTCACCCTCATCTCTGTGCTGGAGGATACTGGGATGTAATATTGGAAATATTAAGGATTTAATTATCTCTTTCTGAGCATCACTGCTCTTAGCTCAGGACAGCACAGAAGAGAAATTACAAATACACACATTTTTACAGGTTTCTTTGACCCTCCTTAGAAGAGGAAAAAGTTAGGTAGAAGGTGTTGCTCACTGACACACTTGGGTGAAATTCTAGTTCCATTAAAGAAGATGTGAGTTTTCCCCCACCCTCAACAGAGTTAGGTTTCATTTGTCTTTGATGGAATTTTGCACACTGCCTCATTTCAAATTATACTTATTACATCTTTCACTATTATCTCAATTTGTAATGGGAAAACATCTCAACTCCTAAAGGAAAACCTCTCCTCTGGAGGAATGTTATGCATGAAGAAGGTGACAAGGAGCAGCCATTTTATGCAGAAAGATCTAACTATAAGAGTCTGGCTTTAAATTTATCACAGAAGAAATAAAATAGCCACCTAAACTGTGGGCATTGTTTTGACTCTAAAATATGCACCTTTGTTCCATGCCTCGGCTGCCATCGAGGTATCAGATGTTGGAGGTGCTGCCCGCGATGAACAGGCTGGTTTATTGCTGCTCCCTGCTTCTGTTTTTCCTGAACTGCAGCAATCAAACAAACAGGAAAGTCGTTTCTACAAGGTGGGGTAGATATCTGTTAACATGCCCGCTGATTTTATGGGGCAGGAGAAGGAACAGACCTGTAACTGCTCGCTGTAGAACACTCTTAAACTTGCATTTATTTACATAGCATCTATGGCATGTAGCCGACTGAAGAGAATTGATTAGCAAGGAGGCTGTTAACCAGCAGTGCCATAGCAGGCACTGCACCGAGGATTAGAGGTTTATTTCACTAATTGCCCTCCTGTAGTCTTTATGAGTCAATTAAAAAAAAAAAAAAAATAAAAGAGCGCTCCAAACTGTGGTTGGAATAAAAGCAGAGTGATGCTTTTCACAGCACAGAAATCCCATAGATGAGCTCTTTTAGAAAAGGGTTTAGGATTTTGCAGCCAAATTTTTCCTCTCTGGTGAACTCCTGCTGTATCCCTACTATGCTGTTTAACCCACAGTATACTGAAAACCAGACCTGCAGCAGACGCATTAAGGATGATGTTGTCTTAGCTGTCCACCACAGTTTCCTGGGATGTAGGAGCCACACACCTTTGTTCTGAAGAATTTTTTTTTTTTATCAGGGGAAGCAGAAATAAAGCCCTCACCTCTGCGGTTTTAAAAGCTAATCAGAAAAAAAAAAGGAGATGTGCATGCTGCACCCTTAAGAGCAGGGTTGGTGCTCACACGAAGGGCTGCCCTGCTCCAGCTGCCTCCCGGAGGTTTCCGGGGCACGGACAGCACCACTAGAGGGCTCACAAAGTATTTAAAGGGTTATTACATGTGCTACATGAAAAATAGTCTCATTTTACTTTCTGTTCCCCCATTTGTACAAGTGACGAATTTCAGAACTGAACCTGCTAAAGAGCGCCTTTATTTTAAAGTCACCTCCACGCGCTGTCACAGGTTCACCTCCACATGGGGACACTTCCACCTCCTGACCTCTCCTGGGTAAACAGGCCTTCCATGGAAAGCAGTTTTGGCCTGATAATGCTGCAGTCACCAGCCAGAGGCAGCTGCTCTGCAAAGCAGCACCTGCCCTTGGCAGTGCTTCCAGAGGAATGGAGGAGTTCAGGGCATCAGATACAGCAATACTGCAATATTGAGGTATTTTGTGTATCAGTGCTTCAGGAAAAAAAAAACCAAAACAAAACAAAACAACAAAAACCCTCACCATTAACTTTTTTTTCCCCTTCCTCTCCTTATAAATGCAGAGATAACAGACTTTCAGGCACATGAAGATTTTGTTATATTGTTCATGGGGTCAGGAAGGCTGGCCACCCCTACAATTAGATATGAAAGCTATTGTGGCTACTAATAAATAATGTTAACCACCCCTGCACAAAAATGTGTGTAAAAACACATTTCCTCTTAAGAATCAAGATCTATCTTTGTTGATGGGGCAGAATACCAAACTAGTATAACGAGTTTTCTTTTTTGTCGTAGCCCTGAAGACCTTGTTACAACATTTGGTGTTGAGAGTAGAAATGTTCTACTCTAATATAGCCCCAAACTAAAAAATGTGAAGGCAATAATCACAGGAGTATTTCAATGCTAACTGAAATTAATTTCCTTTTTTTTTTCTCTCTCTCTTTCTTTTCCCTTTCCTCTCTGAAACAGACTGCCAAGGGAATTATTATGATTACTCTGCATGTTTTGCAGATGGTTGGCTGCTGCACAGGGTTCTCAAGAGAGGTCAACATCCTATAGCATCCAGCTTGGATGCTGCCCTACAGACCAGCTGAGCTGTGGAAGCCCTTAGTCAGCAAAGATTTTGCTGACATGACTAAATAAAGTCTCTGGTACGTGTCACCTCCTCAAAGCTCAGACTGAAGCCCTTTCATAAGCTGGGATCTGATTTTACTCTCCTATTAAACCCCGTGGATGTACTCTATTTGTAAGAAATAATAGTTGAATTGGACTTTCACCTTTTAAAAATATTTATATGTACATATGTATATAAACAGATATGCACATAAAAGCTGTAACTCTGATGTGTTCAGAAGCCATGTTCAAGGATGTTTTCAGGAGCTTCAGCTAAACCTCAGAAGGTGTTTTCTTAGGAATACTGGACACAAGGACATTGGTTACATCATGTCACTGCAGTGAGGACAGGAAGTTTTCCTGCTTTTTGGCTTTGCTACGTGGCATTGAGTCAAACAGGTCAGAGAGAGCATGGGCACAGGCTGATGGGAGACAGCGGGCTGTGTGTTTATTAATCTGTAGGTTTTTGGGATGTAATTGATAGATTCACCTTGCTGGTACCACTCCACAGTGAAGTGAAAGATAAAAAGGGGCAAAATTGACATAATGCTGCAACACCCACCTGGAGGATCCCCTGCTTTCTTCACGGAAGCCAGTAACTCTGCTTCCATGATTACACTGATTAAAGATCAAAGTAGGAATAGCTACTTCCCCCAATGCTGTTTGGTTAGGATATTCACATCTGCTCCTCCTTTCAAAGAATGAGAACCGTACAACAAACCCAGATTTCAGACCCAAAGAAGGGTAAAGGATGAGCTGCTGCAGGCTGTCTTGGAGCCAGCCAGCCCCCCTGACTGACAGGAAGGCTGTGGCTGAGGTCAGGAACAAGCATTGCTGCTTGTACTGAGAGTTAGCCCCTGCACATGGCATCAACTCCAACTGTGCAGGCCTTGGGGAAGGTCTCCAGGGCTTTACCCTTAGAGGGAGACAAAGAATTCTCTGCCATTTGAGGCCTTCAGAAGTCCACTCCATTCTCCCCCATGTGCATCCTGAAAGAAAACTCCTGGAATTCTGTCTTCATTACAGCAGTACCATCCTTCAGGACAGGAACATGTTTTCCTGACACATCCAGTTCACAGGGACAAATGCATGGAGGTGATAATGCTGAATAAACAGTCCAAGATTTTCAAAGCCACCTTGAGTAAAAACTGGATTTTCACATCCTTTAGGAAATTAGAACCTTTGCCATGATTGACTGAACTTCACCCATCCCAGCAGTCCTTGCAAATGTGGCATTATGCAAGTTGGAGTTTCAGATTTATTGTTTAAAGTATTTTCAAACCAGTGACTGACACAGACACATCTCTTCATCTATGTTAACAAGTCACAGTTCTTATAATTTGGGGTTGCAGGCATCTTAGATTTCTAAAATGCAAATGATATATTTATGTTAGAAATTGATGTGTTCAATATAATTTATTTCAAGGTGGGCTTTTTCATTTTGAACAATTTTCACAAAGTTGCATACCACTATTTATGTATGATGAGGCTGTACAGACCAATAAAAGCAAAGAAATTACAAGGTAATGTTGATGATAAATTGATGATACATTCCTAACCCATGCTGTTGTGCCTAGTTATTGCAGGACTGATAACCACCTCATGATAATTACACATTGCAGAGAGGGAGGGGGATCTGTGGTGGGGGGGAAAGCACTGGTTTGGGTTCATGTTACTTTCTCTGAACTTTATTGGCATGTTTGATTAATATCTCTTTTTTTTTTTTTTTTATGTTTTGAGCTCACAAGGCCTGCAAACTGAAATGCAAACCTCCTGATGGGTCAGGAAGAACAAGGCTGGTTTTGACTCTTGTCAAAACCACCGCAACAATCTTAATTATAGAATCAGAGACTGTTAGAATTGTTTGGGTTAGAAAGAACCTTAAAGATCATCTCACTCCAACCCCCCTGCCATGTGCAGACACACCTTCCACTAAACCAGGTAGCTCAGAGCCCCATCCAACCTGGCCTTGAACACTTCCAGGGCTGGAGAGTCCAAAACCTCTTGGGGCAACCTGTCCCAGTGTCTCACCACCCTCACAGTAAAGAATTTCTTCCCAATATCTAATCTAAGTCTACCCTGTTTCAGTTTAAAGACATTATCCTTTGTCCTATCACTGCCTGCCCTTGTAGAAAGTCCTAATTCAATTTTTACCACAAAAACATGCAGTTCCTGCTTCTCTTTGCTAACCATTCTTGACCAAGGTCATTATTTCCAGAAGAGACACCAGCCAGTCTTGTTTTTGTTTGTGAGAGAAGGAGGGGCTTTGGAGAGCCCAGGGAAGGAGCTGTTACACACAGTGACCACAGGTTTCTGGTGGTCTCTGTTTTTACTGTTCCTTAGAGTTCAAAACCAATAATGTCTTTTCATTTCTCACAGGATGTGAATGTAGTTTCAATCCCAGAGCAGTGGTGGTATCTAGAGAGGAGTTTAGTCATTTTGGGTCTCTCATTTTACACTCTTATGTCCTTTACCCAATTTAAATGGTCAGAGCACTCTGGGCCAGTGATTCTTGTTCACTCAATATGCACATGGTCCCCAGCACTACAGGGTCCCATTCCAATGAAAACATTAAGTGCATCTCTGCTAGAAATGCTAAATAATTGATCACAAATCCCTAAATCATAAAATACAATGTAATTTCTTCTCCCAGGATTTCTTACACTGTTATTTATATCAGCTTGTGGTATCGATAAAAGAAATTTGTAATGAAGTCCCAGAGATGCTTTGATTTAATGTGGTTGCAGAGACTATCATTGCAAGTGGGAACAAATAGCTCTAATGGATTTTCTAGTACCTTGTTTTCATCATTCATAATAGACTTTCATCTGGGCTGGTCGGAACTGTGGGATGTCCGTGTGTTCTGCACCCAGACTTTAACAGATCTATGTTTTATAGCCCTACAGTAAAAGTAATTGCAGGTTTTATAATGTCTGTGTACTGTTCCGACTGAAAGCAATCCATTTAGAGACTTCTGGAAAGTTGAGTTGTTTCAGTTACAAGTGCATGAGCTGAGACGAGTTCCAGTCATGCAGCCAGCCGGTTACCTGCCTCTTTTTAATGAGGCCACATTCCAGAGATCTAACTTTCTTTTCCTTTCCCTGTACCAAAATAGAATAAGTTTTTTGAACATGAGAGGTTTGAGCTGAAAGAATCCTGCCCCTGAGTTTCATCAGTTCAGAGGAAGTACAGGAAGGTGGAGGCCAGCACAGAAGATGCTGGCAGCTGGAAGCAGCAGTGAGGGCAGGATGCCAGCGTGGATGCTCACCCTCTTCCCAAATCAGACCCTTCGGCTGCAGCTCACACTTGACAAAAATCAAGAATTGATTTTGATTCACTGTCTGACCTCAAATTAGCTTTCAAAAGCCGTGTAATGGTTCTTGGCAATCTCACCTTAGGAAAGCAGGAACTAAGGCAACCAGAAAAACAAAATCACTTCCTTCTTTCTTTTTTATTTTCTGTTGGGTTTTTTTTGTTATGCTTTGTTTTGTTTTTAATGTTAAATGACAGGTTAATTATACCCTCTACCTAACATTGGAGGGTTCTGCCAAACATTTCTACCTGGTACATTTGTACCAGGCCTGCACAGAGCTGCCTCCTGCCCCCATGGGAACAGCCAGCCCTGCAGCAAGAATCTGGCCCAAGAAAGGGAGAAGGTAACAGGGGAACGTGGCTTTTTAAAGGCACAAATGCCCTCTAAATGCCAGTTCTGCCATTTGCACCTCTCAAGACCAAGAGCAACTCAGTCCAAATGTTAACAGTGCCTTTTTCACTCTATGTGATGAATGGCTTAATCCTGCTCTTATCAGAATAATTAATCTAGCTTGACACTCCAGGTGAAAAATCCAATATGCTGGATTCCACAGACATGGCAGTGCTTCATAATATTTCATTATTTTTTCAATGTATTATTAATAAGGAGAGTAGGGAATCCAGAAGAATCAGCCAGCATTAAAATAAGCAGAAAAAGGTCGAGGTATCTGGAATTGAGTCTCAGCTATTTCAATGACAGTATCAATTGAAAAGAAGCTCCACAACTGAGAGACAGACAAGATCCAGTTGCAGCTGGCTACAACATAGATGCCACTTTCTAAACTACTTTAACTATTTTATGTCATGACATGAATTATTTCTCTCAGTGATTAGTTTAATTTTAAAATGTTACAATTTTCACAATATATTCCTCGACTGATATATCCAGATGCATCAACTGGAGTGAAAACGGTAGCCAGCCTATACCTTTGGCATTGTCAATCTCCCAAAAGCAGCCATTCAGTACAAAAACTTGTGCATGGCTAAGTAGGAAAAAAAAAGTATTCTTTAGTCTTATGGGTAGACAGTTAGAGAATGATCATACTAATCATGTCATTTTATATTTTCAGAATGGCTCCCCAAGGACTTTCCTTGACTCAGACAATACACATCATTCCTCCAGCTCTAGAAAACCATATGAATCAAACTGTTATTTCCAAACACCATGTTTTTTTGGCTTAAAAATTACCTCCCCCTCCCAACACACCCACATTGTCTTCTTATGTACTTCCCCCTGCCACCCCCCCCCCCCCCCCCAAGGTTAAATACTCATTTTGAGGCTGCAGAGGTGACCATACAATATTTGCTGTGTGCTTGGTTCATCTCCTTACCTGGTAAAATAAGCAATAACAGCATGCTTGGAGCTCCTGCATGGACCACTGGGGGATGATTGTTTGATGAAATCTTCACTTAGCCCAGATACCACTGACCTGCTGTAGCTCAGAACCTGTCCTGAGAGACAGGAAAACTTTTATTTCTATTTTTAGGAGGAAAAAAGTATCTCTTCAAAGGGAGTTGCTAAAGGACATCTTCACTCTGAACGTGCCGTAGAGCAGTTCTGTGTCACTCCAAGCTGCCCGTGGGGTGTGCCGGTGCACAGACCTGATCATGGGACCTTGGGAAATTAGGGAATGAGGAGAATTTGCCTGAGTTTTTAATCAGAGAAGAAAACAATCCTTGGGACAGATACTCAGTCATGGTCACTTGCCATGGCCTTACAGACTTCAGCTGAACAACTTTATGTAGCAGCAGCAGCAGCAGCAGCAAGGTCTGGCCCCTGAGGGAGATGGAAGGTAGAAGCCACAGTCACAGGCAAAAACAGTGTTTACTCAGAAGTTCTTTTTGTTCTTGGATCAGTGTGAAAGGGTGTTACACTATTCAGAGATCTGAAAAGGTATTCTTGACCCACAAATCAAATCTCTCCTCAGCCACCATGATGGTACTTCAGTCTTGATGGAGCACTCATGGAAATATACAAAGCAGAATCAGTGCTGCCCATTTGATTCCCTAGAATCAAATGCATTTTTCAGCCACAGGACCTATTAGACATCTGGCAGGGGTTAGACACTTACATGTCATTATTAGAGGTGATCTCCTGGAAGGTGTCCATGTTCCTCTTAGGGAAGATGCACTAGATGATCTTTAAGGTCCCTTCCAACCCAAACCATTCTATGGTTCTTTGGATTGGGATTTTGAGGCAAGGTTTTGGAAGCTGGGGGATTATAGGGTTCCTTCTGTGAGAAGCTTCTGGAAGCTTCCCCTATATCTGACCCCAGACTAGAACAGGGGAAAGGTGTGAGGAGTCCTCCTCTTCCCTGAGGAGGAAGGAGCAGCAGAGACAAGTGATGAACTGACTGCAGCCCCTATTCCCTGTCCTCTTGTGCTGCTAAGGGGTAGGAGCTGGAGAAGTGGGGATGAAGTTGAGCCCAGGAGGAAGGTAAGGGCAGGGGGGAGGTATTTTAAGGTATGCTTTTCATTTCTCATTATGCTACTCTGCTTTTATTGGTAATAAAGTAATCTGATCTTCTCACATGCAGACTGCTTTGCCTATGATGGTAATGGGTGAGTGATCTCTCTCTGCCCTTATCTCAACCCATGAACCTTGTGCTGTATTTTCTTTCCCCTGTCAAGTTGAGAATGTGAGTGATTGGGTGCCTTTGGTGGGCACCTGGCATCCAGCCAGAATCAACCCATCCCAACTCATCAGACTTTTCCTAGAGGAAAACTTCATCAGCAGTGAGAGACAAACCAGACCCCCAGAAAGTATAAGTCATCCATGGAGCTAAAGCAAAGGTCCTGCAGCTTTTGAGCTAATTGAGATCAAGCTTTGCAGCAGAGAGATTGGAAATTTCTGGAACCTTTATTTTAATGGGATCTTGTGGGTTCTCGAGGTCGGGATTGAAGGCACTTGAGACAGTAGTTCATGTTTGGACTCAGGTGTTTATTATTTCCTATCAGTGAAACAGCCTCACAACCATGAGTTCTGCAGATTTTCATTAGCAAGGCACAAAATGGCTATCTCTTCTTACAAGGTCTTTTAAGAATGGAATACCCAATTAGGAACTGACACCTAGATTATTTTCCCTTTTAACCCAATAACTGATCCCTCGAAGCCCACAATGCCGACTTTTCTGCCCCACTACAAAACATCACCCAAACCCATGAAGAAGAAGGAAGAAGGTAGAGAAGAACAACCTGCCTCCTCCCTAAAACCTCCATCTTGCTTCGTATTTATTTCTATATTCTAAAACCCCAAACTCTAAGTTTTCCACCCTGTGATATTACACACTTCTAACCAACTGCACACCTGTAATCCCAGTGCTATCAATCAATTTTTAAAGTCCTCTCCACAGCCTCAAGTCAAATGCAGTGCTCTCTTGTGAGTCTGTGCCTTTCAGCACAGAAAGTTTAAAATTCTCAGCATCCAGAATTCCAACAGGATCTCTTTGGGTGATCCAGTGCTTTCCTGTGGGACCAAAGCTGGATTCTGGAAATCCTCTTTGGAGCAATGGACATTGTCTGAGCCAGCTGCTCTGAGGCCCAGCACACTCTCAATCCTGCCATGAAGCAGTTTCCAAAAGAGTGGTGCCAGAGAAGGACAGGACTGGGAGCACAACCATCAGCCACAGAAACAGAGTCATCCTTCAGCATCAAGGACCATGAGATGTAAACCCAAGTTTGCTAGTACCCAATTTTAATCACTCTGCAAACACATTTTCTTTCAGTTGCTTCACCACCTCAAAATCTTTGCTCCTGTTTGGCTCTCAAGTATGGTGTAAAGTTTATGTTTGTTTTTTTTTTAAGGAGTCTTTTACAATTTAGAAATCCTATGTTTTCAGCTGAGGCAGTTGCAGACTAACCCAAGCACTGATGGCTAAAACATTATCTTGTTTTTTTGCACTCATTTTAGTGTCTCTAGCTGGTATTTCTCATTGTACTGTTCATTTTATAACAGGACTACCTTTCAGCATGTTTGTGTGCAGGGCTAACCACAATAGGGCCCTGTTTCATAATTGTGTTGAGGTAATACCCAAGGCTCTCAGCAAGAATAATAATAAATGACATGACACAACTGTGCTGAGTCACACCTTTTTAAAGCCCAGCTCTTTTTGGGGGACACAAGAGCATAGATGAAAACAGCCACAGGCAGCAAAGAGCCCCTTCTGAACAGCTCCTGGTAACTCATTCAAGTCAGTGGTCATAAACAACAATAGCACAGCTGTTAGATAAATGGGATGCTTACAACTGCACACAGAAAACCTAAAAATTTCAGCAACAAACCCATTAGCTTTTACTACATGAGTGGTACAGGACCTGCTGTTTCAGTAGTGTTCTGCTGGGTCCCATAAAACCTGTCGAGAAAGCACAGAGAAGTCTGGCACCCATCCATTCCTCCATCTGTCTGAGGGCAGCTGGGAAACTGCCCCAGCCAGTCCTCAGGATCAGGGATTCTCTCATGTGGCAGCCACTGCCAGGGTATCAGAACTGTGACCAACATGTTCACAAGCTGCAGTTTGCAGTAAATGCCCTTTATCATCTCTCCTCAACACGTGAAAATAAAAGTGCCATTTTTTGCAGCTGTTCCAATCAGCCCCACTCCTGGGAAGTATATTTTCAAAGCAGCGAAATCACAGACGTTCAGCACCACTTGTGGATCATCTCACCAGCCTATGACCATATCCAGCACAGTTCCCTTCACCAGAAATTTTAAAACTATTTTCTACCACGTCCTATTAACATCTGTAACCCACAGCTCCATGCACAACAGCGGAGAGCACATTCTGAAAAATTCATGATGTATATTAAAGGGACAAGAGTAGGGACACATCAGAACACAAGGCAAAGACATCATGAGCCATGTTCTGTTGTTTTGTTTCTTAGGGGATTTTGGGGTAAAGTGTTTTTCCTTTTTTTCCTTGCACTACATAGTCTTCCTAATTTGTTATGACTCTAAAAGAACAATAACCTAGGATGAAGGAATTAGATTAAGTCCTTCCACTTAGTTAATTTCCATGATCTAATATTTCCCTCATGTTCCAACATAACACTGGGCTCTGCTGACGACATCAGGGCTGAGGAAGTCTCTTAGAAGTCGGATTCAATTCAAGGGCAAGGCAGACCAGAGACCACTTAGTTCCCCAGACAAAGTATTCTTGGTTTAGTGTGCTTGTAGGTGAGCCAGAAGCTGTAATGAAAATGCTTAGGAAACCAAGTCCCCTTGGATATAGAAGATCAATAATGTTCTCAACAAAGTTGAAAACAATTCAGAACACAGTGTCTCACCAACTTGTACTGTAATGTTTTACTATGGTTTCCGTGGATCTCATTTTTTGACAATATCTTGGAACAGCAATCAATACTTGCCCAGGGTATGCCTCCCCTCCCATCTATTCTATTTTCCAGCCAGTGGCAACAACAATTATTTAAGGACAAGTAAGCATTGATGTGTTGCTAATGCTGAGTATTTACTGTATTTATTTACTGAGTATTTACAAGGATCAAGACCCTTCCATGCTGGATACTACAGAAGAAAAGATCCCCAGATACCCATGTTGGAGCATCTGAGGAAATTCTGCATAAAATAAACAGCAGTAGAAAATCACCAGTGGGTTTCCTACCCTTTCATCCAGCAAATAAAAATGTTACCACAAAGACAGTAAACACTAAAAAGGAATGGACTATCCATCAAAGGGGCTGAGCTTGTATGTAGGAAGGAAGAGAAGGAATTATTTTAACAATATGGGGAAAAGAGTTTTGTGGCAGCAAAGTAAAAAAAAAAGTTGAGTTTGTGGGACTGATTTCTGGTATGTGCTACTTTTGTTTTTCTATTGCTCTGTATTTTAGGTTTGCCAGAAATGTCAAAGTGTGAGATGGAAGATTTTGGTTTATGTCCATATATTATGAAGGAAGTAAAGCAAAGAAATCCATCAGTCCAGTAGCTGGTGTTTAATCTCCTTTCTTCCTTAGGCCTTCTTCTCCTGCTCTTCCAAGAGGATGGGAACTGTCTCATTCCCAGAAAGTATAACAAACCCTCGACTTCAGAAACAAAAAGTCTTATTGAGCCTTTGGGAAATGCTCTGAACAACACTGTCCATCTCCTCCTGCGGCAAAACATTGCAGCAGAGACAGGGCTGGTGGAAATGAGTGGCAGAGGAATATTGCGAAATACATGTGACTGTAGAGCCCAGTATGACTGTCTGAGGGAGATGAGCACAGGGACACACTGGGAAAAGCACTGCAAACTGCTGGATGTGATGGCATTACTCAATACTGAGCAGCAGCAAGAACAAGGCATATGCAGCACGAGGAAAACAAATGTATCACCTGAAATAACTAAGCCAAGTTATGTGTTCAGTGCTTTTAGGTAAATGCAAGACATGAGTAAGGAGCGTTGCTATCCTTGTGCCCAGAACCAGGTTTTTGGTTTCCAGATCCTTCTTCAGAGAGCTGTCAGTAGAACTTTCTTGTAAGCAAACTCTGGATGTTGTCTATGTTTGATTTCTTGGCCCCAGGTTTCCCATCTCAGTACAAGTGAACCAGCAGGAGCAGCACTGGCAGAGTGAGCATGGAAAAGGCCCCTGGGATGGTGACACCCTCACCAAACAACCAGTTCCATCTGCTGGGAACAGGACAAGGCACCTCCATTGCCACATCCCCATGACAACCCTCAGCAGTCACAGCCTGTGGGCTTTCCTCTGGTTTATGATCTGATCTCCAGCCCACAGCCAAACTGAACCATCAGGGTTACAGGTGAGGGAAGGAAAAATGCTCTTTTTCTCCCTTTGCATCCCTCCTTCTTCCCACCTCTCAGCCTTCCCCCTCACCTGAATCAATCCAAAGCTGCAGGAGCAGAATCACAAGTTAAAGAGCAGAAAATAGGGAATATGGAAAAAGCTTGTCATAAAAAAGGGTTACTCATACCATCATGAGGAAGCAGGGTGATTATACACACTTTACACAGAGTGATAGAAACAATAGGATTACTCACACTATTTCAAACCCTAATGAAGTGCATCAGTTACACTCCCACAGCAACCTGGAGAAGGAAGAAGAGGAAAGTCTGCTGGTGTAGCCTAATAAGGACTTTGTGAGAGAATCACAGTTAACATGTCCTCCTTATGGCTTGCCACAGGCCTGTTGGGGACTGAGGTCTGGGGTTTCTATATGTGCTCAGCAACCCTGTGGGAGGAGAGAGAGAAGCACAGATGTGTGTAATTTTGTATTTTTCCAGCCACCTCCTCTTCCAGAGTCATCCCTAACAAAATCAGATCAGGAGGGTCAGAGTAGGTAGAGATAAGGTAGGAACAGAATCAAAGAGGGAAGCTCACCAACAGCTCTTTTGAAACTTTGAAGATTACACTTTGTATTTCACTTTAAATCACTGGCCACACACCAGAAAGACAGAGAGATGAACAGGACAGAACTTCTTGAGTGCAATTCTGTAACCAGATCTCCTGGAAAGAGCAAGAGCTGGATCGACTTTGTGCCTCTGCCTGTGAAGGAAGTACCTGCAAATGGAACCAATTAGAGGAAGCACACCCTCTGCAATTTGAAGATTTCCCACCTGAGACCTCCTCATGGGAAAGTCTAAGGCTTCAGAATCTGTAATCCTTGACTTTGTGTGAGATTGAAATAATTCAAAATCAATTACTCACTTAATACTTACAAAAATGCTTCACTTCTGCTTCATATAATTTTGACCCTTCTATTATAATGTTGCAAAAAAAAAGATAAATCTAAATGTAAGCATAAAAATAAAACTTAAATTGAACATCATGCATCTTAAATGTATTGAAATAAAGCAAAACTTTTCGTAAAGATGTTGGTGAAATCATTGTGAACTGTGTTGAATCAGCACTTTCTAAGCCTCCAGCTCAACAATTTGTATGCTTTGTACATCTATTCCTTTTCAGCAGAAAAGCTTTCCCAATGTTTTTGATGGCACCATGATAACTTCTTCATAGCATTTCTGCTTCGAATTCCCTTTGCTCGCATTGAAAAAATAATCACGTAGCTTAATTTTTTTTTTCACTTCTTGCCACTAGAGCACCATCAGCTTCATAAGAAGCTTGGAGCTATTCAGTTTGAATAATCTCAAGCAAAATTGTGCAGAAGACTCCTCAGTTTGCATTACCCCTTCCCTGAGTGTCTGAGCTCTCCAAAGGCATAACTGGAACCCCGACATCAACCCAAACTTTTTGCAGCAACTCGTTGGTGTTTCTGTTTATTATCATGCCTGATGTTACAATACACCCTCCCTTAAGAAAGGCAGTGTTTAATTGACCAAACAAGAAAAACAAATGCTTCCCCAAGGCATAAATTCCATGAACTGTTTGGATGTTTTCTATGAAGCTAACAAACCCTTCTGTCAGTATTTGGAAGACTTGGACACTGGGTTTTGAATGGACTGAAGCAAAGAAGAGAGTGCATTCATTGGAATTTACAGTTTCAACAAGTCTAAAGACATTCCAGGGTAAATACTACTTGTTTTATAACACTGCTCATAAATAAATGAAGTTTTTAAGGTAGACTTTATACTCTGATTAAAATTATTTTTTTTAACTACATTAATACAGCCAGAATAACATAAAAAAATGTGTAGTTATATTCCAGACTTACAGGGAAGAGTGTCAGGCCTGCTCTTGAAACCTTCTTTTTAATATATTTGTATTTAATGTGTCCCTGCAATCAGACTACATGTGGAAACACTAAGTGCAGCTTTATGTACTTTTGGGGGCTCAGTGCAGCTGCAGGGTTATAATCCACAGATGATCCAAACACAGGAAAATAAATGGATTCAGTTTTTAATACCAACCTAATTTACTGACTTCATGCTGGTGTAGTGTAGGTGAACACAAGATTATAGAGAGAAGGACTAATTCTTGTTCTTTCAAAACAAATGAAAAATATTAAACAGCATTTTCACTGTCAGAAAAGAAAAAACAAAACCAGAAAAAAAAAAACAAACAACAAAACAAAACAAAACCCAAAAGCCAAACCAAAACAAAAGCCTAACAAAAACCCCCACAAGAAGAAGAAGAAAAAAAGTCTTCAATTTTCCATGGTTTTAGAATTGAAAAAAGCACTGGCAAGCTGGAATTCAGGCTCCAAAGCCATTAAATTCTTGAGGATGTCTCAGCATTGTCCTTAGGATCAATGTATCAAAGGCATACCACTGTCTCACAGGCAAGTTACCTGGTTTTTTCACCCTTGCTCTTCCCCCTAAGGGGGAACATTCCAGGAAGGATGTTGACTTTTACATAGAAACATGATAAAGTGAGGCTGGAAGGAAGAGATACCTGACTGGGACAAGTTTGGGTTACCCAAGAGCTGATGTTTTTCTCATCATATCTGAAATGATCTGTAAGTGCTCTGATGTGCATGATTGCCTGCAAACTGAATGCTTAATGCACACAGTCAACATGTGAAGCATGTACATGCAATTCAGCTTGATCAAACCCAGGGAATAAAATTCGTAATGCAGGAGTTAATTCAAATACTATTCAGACCATATTCAGAAAATAAATATGGAATAGCAATGCATGTTGCCCAATCTGTACAGTGCCAGACAGAGTTAATCCTAATGAATATTTTCAATCCTGATTTCCCTAGCATGATTTAATTTTTTCAGTTTATCAATTGCTTTTAAGCTCCAAGCCATATTCTACCAAGGTGTAGTTGTGGCACAAAGTTTAGTGGCATAAACTCTTGCATACTTTGGACATCTGCAACCAGCTGTGATAATAGTTTTTAATAACATAGAACTGCTGCAATCCAGGCTTGGTGTGAACAGGTGAACATCTCCAGTTCAATCACAAGGCTTTGAACCCTTCCCTACTTCAAATATGTCCTATTTGCCTGAATTTTTGGTTGAGAAAAGAACTTCTTGGTCTGTAGATGGGTACCTACTAGAAAAATCTGGTAAGCCAGCTAGTCTTCATTTTGGAGAGGTTACTGAGCATATTTCCTTAGAAGGTGGTCAGTTTAAGCAACATTCCTTTAAATTGCCTGGGTTTAAACCCACAGACCTGAAAACTACATTATCCTTCTTGACTGCACTGTGAACTTCTCAGCTGTGCCTGAGTAATTTAGGTTTCCCAATACTGCTCATTTTTGACAGAGTGCTAGAAAATACAGTCTTCTCACCTGGGTTTTGGTTTTGAACAAAATCAAAATTTGAGGTCAGGTTTTGCCCTCAACCTCTTTCATTTGCAGTTCAGTTCATGCTTCTACATAGATTCACCTTGGAGAAGAAAATAACCTTCAGAATTATGAACAGAATTTGAGTGGCAAAAAACTTCACATTTTAAAGGCAAGAAAACACTCCTTCACAAAACTTTACTAAGGAGTTAACTCATAATAAACATCCAGAATTTATAAAATGTAGAAAAAAAGAAACCTTGAATAATTAGGGTTTCTAGTTATTGGTTACTAACTAGAAATAAGCAATGCTATTAAAATGCCACTTGGTTTTCCATGAAAGATTGGCACATTAAAAAAAAGAAATTCCTTTTATTTTTTATTACAGATTATGAGAGAATTGTGTTATTTACTACCCCAACTATTCAGAAGCACAAATTAGATTTCATGTATTAACAGGACACCCAGAGTTTTACAAATTTTAGTTCAAAGGACTAAAATTGTATCATAAAATTCAAAGCCAAAATTGCTCTGCTTACAATTTTCCTGTTTCAAAAGTATCAAGCAATCCAAATGAAGAAACCCAATCCTATGCAATCTGTATGACCAGCTGGCACAGGTATGCAAACAAATGAAGAACAGAAAGCAAAAGCTAAAAATTTGAACCAAATGTAATTAATGATTTAATAATTAACCTTGATACTAATAGTATCAATACCAAGAGACTCTTCTGCTCTCTTTGTAACAGATGGTAAATTCTAGGGGTTTATAGGACATGAGTTTGGGCCATGTAGTCTAGAGTGTTTGGCTTCAGAGTTGTGTGATATGAAAACAAAAAAAATTGCAAAATTTGCAATCTAATTCAATTTTGAGCTCAGATCACATCTTCCAGAGGCTATATGTGTTCAGATCTACCAAGTTTTTGGCTGTAATCTATATGCAATTAGAAAACAAGCAAGTGAAAAAACACTCTGTAACCAGCTGCATGAAGTTTCCCAAAAGAGTTTTGAGTTTTAAGGGAAAATTCACTTCATCAAAGTGGCAAATCTTTCAAAAATCTTTTTTTTTTTTTTCAAAGGATAAGAAGAAAAAAGACTGTTGCTGTGTCATGGACAGGATGTTGAACAAAGATGTTTTAGTGGTACTAGTGGTGTATATCTCCCACCATACCTATTTAGTAACTATGCTTAGGTAGCAATAAAAATGAGGGCTGGATCATTATTGATTGTGGAATGAAGGCCAGACTGGAGTCTGAGCAGTTGGAGTAATCTGAACTCTGTAGACTGCTGGATGCTCTTCTGTGGCACAGAGTACAAGCTTTGAGTGTAATGGAAGGAGTAACTATAAATAACATCTCTTCTACTTCATCTCAGGCTGAATAAGTGCAGCCATCACAGCAAACCAGTACTATATCCACCTGAAAATGCTGACTAGATAAATACTGCAAGTTACTTGAGGTATCTTTTTAAAAATTTGTTGTTCCAACTTAATTGGCATTGGCAAAATTTGACACAGGCACAGAAAAATATTATAATTACTTTCATATCTGATTTTAATAGAAAATAAGAGTCATTGGATCTGCATTACATTCTTTCCCAAATGCTCTCTATATCTCTTTCCCTTGCATCAGGAAGATTTTACTTCTGTTGTTATCAGATTCAAAGATAATAATTAGCTTTGCTGTATCATCTACTACACGAATCAATTTGAAGTCGTGTCTTCTTTATTTAATTAAAATGTGTATGTATCACTATCAAAGGACTTTTTGTGTCTATGAGCAATTTCTGACTGGGGCATCTGTGTGCTTCTGCAGTCCCACTACCAGGAGAGATACATGTAGGAAAAATAGCTATTTCTCCAGAGAAATCTGTGTCTCTTAAATAATGCCAATCTGTTTTTACACAATTTAAGCTGCAGATAAGTCAGAGTGCAGCCTGCAGAAAATTATTATGAATTTAAGAAAAAAAGCTTGTGATGTCATTTCTACACCCTGAAGTGTCTGAAAATCTCTTTTCATCTCTCCCTCTTTCACCTGAGCATTGAGAATATAGAGGAATTTTAAAAGTCTCAGCAAAGGACCTTTATATTAATAATACAGACTTACTAGGCTTAGGGAGACAGTTACAGGCATTTAGTTAACTACAGCATTATGATTAAACATCCAGAATATGAAAGCAGAAGTGTGGTGTTCATATAATTGTGCTACTGGCTTAAGATTTGATATTAATCCAAGATGTTTCACCTGCCAAGGGCCAAAAGCATATCTAAAGACATGTTTCAATCTCATCCCACAGTGAGACACAAATAAATAATGTGTCTCATAAAGTCATATCAAGTGAAACTGAATACCATAACTGGCTGCATGTTCCTTCCTTCACTCATACTTTAATTATGTAATCAATAATAACATGCTTAAATCAATAATTTTGAAGCTGTGAGTTCAAAGCCAACACCAGAGGAGGAGGTTCTGGAGGCTGGGCAGTGCCAGAGATCCATTTTCATAATATTTGTGTCCTGCATTTAGTGCATAAATTTATAGATCAGCACATTTTCAGAGAAAATCCACAGGATTTTCCCATGCACCAAAATCCCTTTTCTATTCCTTTGGATTCAACTGCTTTTCTGTCTTAACTGAATCCTTTTACAGGGCATGAACCCGCTCAAGGGGAAAAAACCTCCAAACTTCACAAAGATACTTCAATCTAGAAATAATTCAGAGAGAGCTGGGCTCTCAAAGCTCCCCCAGCTCAGTGTTCTTCCCTTTCCCCATCCTAAAATGATTTCCACACAGGCAGAATTGGAATGCTTGTAAATGCAAGCAGTTGCAAAGGAGAGGAGCAGGGGCTGTGCAGACTGAGCTGGGTGAGGACAGCTGGAAGCAAAGGGCTGAGAGATCAGTCCCTGCCCCAGCAGCATCCCCTGACTGGCTGCAGCCCCTGGGCTCCAGCTGAGGGGAGAGGCTGCAGCCCCCAGAGAACTTTTCAGCAGCCCTGATCCGAGGGAGCAGCTCCTTTGTCAACCACCACATGAGTCAGACTGCTGCTGAAGGAAATCGTTTTGTTTACAGACACGGGAAGGGAATTGCTAGGGCAATTAAAATAATTTCTTGTTTCATAATACAAGCTATACCAAGAATGCCTGTTCGCTGCATTTCAGTGTCAGGTACTTAAAAAACAAACAAACAATCAATCAGGAAAAGTAGGTGCTAATTTCACAGAGGATTGTTAGCAAAAAGCAATCTTTATTTTAATGCCCTCAAATCTTCCATGCTGCTGTACCCCGTCCACATTCCTGTTCCCCGGAGGCAGTGGGTGGACCAGGATACCTCCAGGGGTTACTGTCCTTTGATGACCACCTGAGGCTTTACCTGCTGCTGAAGGTTGTGAATCAGGGGGTGTGCAGGTATTTGAGAGGGAAAAGAGAAGAGTGAAAGTTGGAGTTGTCATCCACTCCTTACCGAGGCTGTCATTGGCAGGAACTCTCAAACCTCTCATGGCCATGATGCCACAGGTGCCCAGGGCCAGCCTGGCTCCAGTAAAGTGCATCCATTTCAAGATTTGTCCATGGATTTCACCACCAAACACAAGATTTACAGCAATAGTGTCTCATGTAAGCCCTGACTGACTCAAGAAGGGGAGATTAGTTTCGTTTTGTTTCAATTTTTTGAATTTTCTGACTGTGTGTCTGCATGGCAGAGCTGAAGCCCAAATACATTACACCTGCTGACAGCACCTGCCAAGTCCAGAAAGAATACCAAAATACTGATATGATCCATCACAGTTAATATTTCTCAAGACCCAAATATTTGCGGGGAATTTGCCAAGCAATTGGTCGGGAAGGAATAATAACCCTCCTTTCTCACGTACACACACCGATGTACAGCTCTGCGCAGCAATTCTGAAGAGCCACATTAAATAATGTATGTGCTGCTCGTGGACATCTTGCAGCAGGGGGAAGTGAAATCCACAGTGTTCCATATTTCATTATTTGTTCAGCCCTATTGCTTGTTAACTCTTTAGAGAAGTAAAGCAATCTCCCCCAAAACTTTTTGATGTGTCCTGGGGTGAATTTCTGGAGAAATACAATATCCTTTGGGATGGAGTGGCATAGCAGGAGGATACCTTCATCCTGGCAGATTCCTAAGCTGAACAGATCTGATTCATCTGCAATTCTGAGTAAACAGGCAGGTAGGTTTTGTTGTGGTTGTTTTAAGGAAATGATAACGATTGATAGAAGTGTTGATAATTAAAATTTATCAGTTGCAGAGGATTGTGATGGATTCTCTACCACTGGAAAATATTTAAATCACAACTAGATTTTTTTTTTTCTCCCCAGAAGATTCATTGCAATTCAAACAAGGTCTGTTCAAAGTCTTCAGAGATTTGTTACTACAGCAATCCTAAACAGATTGCCACAATGGCCTTTTGGTATAATGGTTTGTGTCATTGAGACTTCATAGGGAAAGACAACCCTGCCATGGGCACCATGTCAGAAGCAAAGGTTGGTCTGTGTCTGAAGGGGTTTTCAGTGTAAGACTGAGGTAAGAAGCCACAGAAGGATACAGGAAAACAGGACAAACCGATCTACCCAGCAATACCAGGACAAAATTCTGAATCTGTAGGTGTTTTTAAGACCCTGCCAACCTCTGCAGCCTCGGGAAGTTTCAAATACTTTGTGAATAAAACATATCAATATTAACTTCCCAATGTTTTCTTTCTGGGGGAATAAAAAGTTACTATTATATAGTAAGTTTACAATTCAGTTCAGACTGGCTGCACCAACCAAACATTTCAGGCAGCAGCAGCTGCAGAACTTTTGTTTTCTTTTGAACCAATACAGACTGTGACCAGAATTGTGTTAGATCTCACAGTCTAGGTAGGACCAGGTCTAGACAACACTTGGAACAAACATGCATGACCTCTTTGATCTTCTGAAGGGATCCACACCCTTCTTTATTTCTTTACAAGAAGAGTTTAACCATGCTGTAAGACTGCTAACAACTATCCATACATGCATTTCTTGTGTCCTGTCAGGTTAACTATAAAAAATCCCACAATGTCCCTATGAAGCTGTAGAATATGTTTTATATCTGTTCTAAAGAAGATGAAATTAAATTAGATGTTAGCTTATGTTCTCAGATGTAAATTATGTAGCAGGATTTCAATTTAACTACCAAAATATTAGATATAACTGAATCTAAAGAAAATAAAATTGTTTAAATGAACATATCCCCCAGTATTATTTTTTATTTATAAATCCTTATGCAACTATGAATCCCTGAAACTAGTTTTTAATTGATAAATATTGCATAAGATCTGTCTTAAATCTGTTTTTTAGAGATGATTTGCATTTTAAAATGGACTCTAAATCTATAGTGAGGGCTTATTTATAATAAATATTAAAGTAGGCATGTATCTTCAAGATTTAAATATTATTAATGGTAATTAAAAGGACACAGCTTGTGAAATGTATTTGGAAATGTTTTTCATTTGGCAAAAACATCAGGCAGGGGGAAGAGTATGATGGCACCCAGCCTCGAACACTGCAGCCTGAATTCCCAGTATTTTATTATGAAGTTTGGCCTGCACTTGGGGTTTTTGGAGAGCAGCATTACACCTGTTACCCTGCAACTGGGGCAAATCCAAAGAGTTTCCTCAGATCCAGCTCCCCACCTGTTGAAAACCAGGTGGACTGTTTGTTCCTGCACCTCTGGGTCTTGCAGGTGCAGCTCTCACCCACAAGAGCCTGGATTTGCCTATTTTACAATGTGGATGTGTTTGGGGAGAAGGTAACTTGTTAAAAGACAGCCTTAGCTCTTATTCCAGCCTTGGAAAGCATTTGGGGATCATTTAATTCATCCCATTATTTCCCATTGCAGATCTGACTGTTTCTAAGTGCTGTTGGAGCCCTATGGCCTTTTGTAGCTCTCTGAGTACAAATTCTCTTCATAATAAAAGAGGCAATTAACAAATTGCAAAGGAAATATTCTGTCATGGGAAATATAATTTTACATGTATATTATAGAAAAAAAGGAACAGAAATCTGATCTTGACTGTGGTCACCTAAGTTAATGATACTATTTCCATACATTGCACGGATTACTTGCTTCATATAGTTGCTGGATTGATGCCTACAACCAAGATTTAAATTGGAAGGATTGGTGGGAAGAAAAAATAGTAGAGGGAAAAGGAAACACTGTGTATTCTTCCCTCAGATATTCATTGCCTTCCTTCATTTCTTCTTCCCTTTTTCTTTCACTCATTCTGTATTTAGGTTTTCCTCCTCATAGTCACCAATTTAATCCACTAGTTTTGTAATTCTTATCTTTAAAGTATGGAATTTTCTTTCTATCTACACCCACCAACTGGAACAAGAGGGAGTAAAAAAACATTTGTTTGCCTCAAAGGGCAGCATTGCTGTGAGGAAATGACTTTGTAAAAGTGAAATCCTCTCACAGAACAAAATTGATGCTTTTTGCACTAGGGGACATTCAAGTTATTTTTTTGGAGAGCAACATACTGCTTCACTGGGTGTTTGCAGGAGAGAGCTGGTGTGGCCAAAGGAGCAAGAGCAGACTTCTGCTTCATCTTGTGGCTCATTAACAGGGCCACTTGTCCGGCCTCTCGGGGTGACATTGGCTGCTGACTCAGTGAAAGGCCACCACCACACGCAAAAGATGAAGGAGTAGAAGGACCAAAGAAGATCACAAAATCACAGAATCACAGAATATGCTGAGCTGGAAGGGACCCACAAGGACCATCAATCCCAGTCCTGGCCCAGCACCATCCCCAGTGGTCACACCATGTGACTGAGAGCATTGTTTGAACCCTTCTTGAGCTCTGCCAGGCTGGGGCTGTGGCCACTGCCCTGGAGAGCCTGTTTAGTGCCCAGCCACCCTCTGGGGGAAGAACCTTTTCTTAATACCCAACCTAAACCTGCCCTGACACAACTTCAGGCCATTCCCTCAGGTCCTGTCAGTGTCACCACAGAGCAGAGATCAGTGCCTGCCCCTCCTCTGCCCTGCACGAGTTGTAACTGCAGTGAGGTCTCCCCTCAGTCTCCTCTTCTCCTGGCTGAACAGACCAAGGGACCTCAGCTGCTCCTCACACGGCTTCCCTTCTAGGCCTTGGCCATCTTTTTTGCCCTCCTTTGGCCAGTCTCCAATAGCTTCACATCTTTTTTTCCTTTGTGGTGCCCAAAACTGTCCCCATCACTCGAGGTGAGGCTGTCTCAGCCCAGAGCAGAGCAGGACAATCCCCTCCCTTGCCCAGCTGGCCTGATGCCCCTCAGGACAGGGATGTCCCTCCTGGCTACCAGGGCACTGCTGACTCACATTCAACTCCCCATTGAGCAGAAGCCCTTTCTGTGGCACTGCCCTCCAGCCTCTCACTCCCCACTTGCACAACGCTGGACTGGAGGTGGCTCCTGGTGGTGGAGGCCAGGAAGGGACCCAAGGCATGGGGGGACTGAGCAACTTCCAAGGCCCATCACATGAATGGCATGAGATGGCTTGATGTCACCAGAGATGTGATCTCCTGCAAGGGGAGAGGGATGCAGACGATGGATTTCTACTGCAATCTTCAATCCCTGGTCTGATTTAATCTGTGTTTACTGCCTGTGATGACAGACGGGATGCAAAATCTCAACTTCCCTCAGAGACTATGATAAAAGTGAAGGTCTTGCAGGCAGTCACGCAGAATTTTAACAGGTAAACCAAAGCTCTTTATATAGAAACCATTAAAACCATCAACGTGAAACTTCACAGCACTGTTTTTACAGTTACCTTTCATAGGGAGCAACAATCTAAAATTAAACCTTTTTGTAAGGAGGAGTTTTATGACTCCTGGACTTCAGTCTGTTTAGTTTATCCCCAGAAAGGTAAAAAAAGATCTGAACATGGTCTGTAAATACCTCTGATAGCAAAGGGCTTTTTAAACTAATGGATTAGGGTAGAGCAAGATCCAACATCTGGCAACTATGCTAACTGCATTCAGGAGCAAAGGCATGCACTCCAGGCAGCCAAGATCTCCAACAAAATCACTTGCTCAAGGGTACACTGGATTCCTTCTCAGGTGAAGCCTTGAAATTGAACCTGTGTGCCCTACCAAGGGTTAGAGGCTCAAAAGAGAAACCAGTTTGATAAAAATGTATGGCTTTTGTCAGGCAAGATGATCATAAATAGCCTTTTCTGGCATTAAAACTATATTCCTAGCATTCAATTGAAATGGCATAAAGGGAGGAGTATTTAATTTAGAAATTCTTCAATGAAGTGTCTCTCTTTTGCTCTCTTTCTCAAAACATGCCTGTTCAGGAAGAAAGGTGATATGGCCAAAGTGTTCACACAATGATTTAGAGTTCACTGGGTACAAATTCCTATTCTACTTTTCTCCAGAACATTTGCTACCTGTTGAGGATGCACACTTTGACCAGAATATTTAATGCAGAGAAACAAAAAATTAGAAAGAATAATTATAAAGGTGTGTGAAACTTTTTGATATTGGATAAAAATAGCTCAGGTCAACACAACTGTTCATTTTCCCTGTCCTCTTACAGGAATACTCACTGACTTTTGAGGTCATGTGCAAACATCTATGGCCTGAACCTCAGACTCCTGTAGAAATTCCACAATTCATGTGGAAAAGTAATTTCTGAGATATTTCAAACTCCTCTGAGCACTCTGAAAAGTCTTGGAACTAAAACTGTTTTCATAGCCTGCCATTAGAATTCATCATATTTTCTTGATGACAGAGATACAGTGCCAAATATGGATCAATTTTGCTCTAGGTTCCTATGACTTCTAGCAACTCCATAAGCAACCATGCACTATCTTTTTCAGTATCTTAGGTTTGTGTACTGGATTCTTTGTGCAACAGGCTCCTGTGCTCTGGGAGAGTCCAACACTATCAGTATCTCACATACCAGCTATGTGGGTGTTGTGGTAAATGGTTTACACTAGAATTAATAATCTATAAAGATGTCTTGGTTGTATTACATAGATAACAGCAGCTTTACAACACTGATATCCCTGCATCATTATGACAGATTAATTCAGAAAACAGATGAAATTTCTTAGTCAGGATTACAGGAAGCTTCTGTAAGTGTGACCAGCACAGAGATATGTGGATTGACAGCCTGAAAAGCATGGCACATAAACAAAATCTGCCTGTTCCTGCTCTTCTTCCCCATCCTTTTCCTGCTTTAGGATCTGACTTCTTCGGGAATGGATAAACATTTCAGTGACACCCCTGTGGACAGGAGGACGCTGAACAAGTGTGTGCAGTTTGGTCTCTTTCCAAGCTGCAATCCTCCACATGGCAAGGAATTCCACAGCAGCCATTTTCACTTTTGCAAGCTGCTCTTCCTGCAGATGGACCTGGGACTGGGAAGGACAGACATCCATGCGCACAAAAAGCTTTCCATGAGCTTTCTCCCAAAGAGAACTCATTCAGTGAGCAGTCCATACACCTAGGAGTGGTGTTTCAGGTAGCCCAAGCCCACAGTTTATTCCACTTTGGACTGCAAATTGTGCAAACCACAGTCAGCATTCCCAGCAGCAGCTCAGCACGAAGCCTCACGTTCACCCTCCTGGAGAATGGAGTGCTAATTATTCATAGGGAATAATAGCTTTCACATGAAGTAATGCATTGACTGTCCTCCAAAATCTAGCTTGGAATTTAAAAGATTATGAACTGTGCCAACAAAACTACTCCAGGGGAAAACAACCCTGAATCTTCAAGTTTAGACAAGAGCTTTACTATAAACAAACAAAAGTGTGATATTGTTAAAATTGGTCTTTGAAATTGTCAGTGGGCGATCCACTTTTTTTCTTTTTTTTCATGAAACCCTTCAAACAGGAGGGGAACTTTTACCTTCATATGGCAAAGTTAACTTCCAAACATTATCCAGGGAGCATTTCATAAAGCATGTTGTGATATACACGTTCTGTTGCAGAGATGTTGAAACAATCACTGCAAGCTCTTTTGTGTAATTACTATTTAAGGCTTAAGGATGTTCTTGAGGCCAAAAAAATCTGTCTACAGAGAACCCAGAATTTCATTCCATCTTTCACTGGGTTGCCTTTGAGCAAACCATTTGTTTGGTCACCAAAGGCAAGCTTTCACTTTTTGAGGACAAATAATTTTAACACAGAGAGTATTCTTACCTCATGCACTCTATAGCAGGAAGGAACACTTAAGGAGCTTTAAGGAACATTTTGTTTTTACCAAAAGCTCATGAAAGTTCTCTTTGCACAAGTCTTCCATGTAGGAAACACCTGATGCTGATAGCTGTATATATTTATTTTAAGATACAGAGGTTGCTGAATGTCCTGGCTGTGCATAGCTGAAAATCAGACTGAGAAAGGAAGGAACACAAAAACTTTTGAACCTTCTTCTGGTTTGCACTCATGAAATTGTGAGAAGTTCAGCGATGCTTACACAATCACAGTGAGCTGCAGCCACCACTCAGTTCCTTTGAAAATACAAATTTTACTGTGGCACTCTGTGTCTCACTGACTCAGATTGTCTCAGCCATGGGCATCTGCAAATAACAAGCAAGTGAAATGATGCTGCAGTCCAGAGAACATCACCTCCTTGTCAAAGAAGGATGCTTCAAGGTGCCACCATCTCCAGTTTCACCTGTTTTTTCTCACAAAGTTCCAGTCATTTTTAAGTTCTAAGATGCTGAACTTGGCAGCTATGAGTCATAGTTAGGCTACAATATTTGACTGCTTCAACATAAATGTTCTTTAGCTATTTTACCTTGAGATTACTCAGAAATTTCAGCATAATGCAGCATAAACAGCAGCTTCACTTTTCACCTCATCTCTTACAAGAACTAAGACAATTTTTTCAAGCCTCACTGGCTTCAAGTTAAGATCAAGACAAGGAAATCACAAAATAAGTGGCTCAATAGTGCACATGTTCATGTATTTCACTGCATACATGGAGGCTGTTCCACTGACATCCACAAAGTTGCTCATGCCTCACTGCACATGTAAATCTTTTGTAGGAGAGAGAAGCACAAGGAATTTGGTTTCCAAAGAAGTTCAATGCATGTAGATCCCAATGCTCCAAACATCTCTGGCTCTCCTGGAGCTACTTGTGGAGGTAACAGGCTGAAAATCTGAAAGTCGTGACCCAAAGAATTAATTTTATGTTAAAGCTGAGAATTTTCATGAAAGCTATACCCTAATACATGGCTGCACCAACCTGGAAAGGTAGCATTCTACATAACCAGCAGTAGAAGGATGCTTGGATTCAGATCCTCAGATGATATAAAATGTGGGTACTTTACTGGACACACTGAAACTACAGCCTTGCAGAAAAAGGTGTGGGGAGTTTTCTGTTTCTAAAAAATCAGTAGTAATAGTAATTGTCAAAAGATGTATTTTGAGATCTCTTTGGAAAGCTTTCCAAAAAAAGAGCAGTTTACCTACAGAACCCTGCAGGTCAGCTGGTGCCTGTTGCTGTAAGTTGTGTTACCAGGGAAAAGGATTAGGCCTGATTCCAGCCTCAGGATACAGAAGAATGTCAGGGAATGACCAAAATCTGTCAGATTTCCCTGGCATTCAGAGTATGAGGATCAGTCTGATGTCAGATACCATACCAAGGAGGAACATGGCATTATTACAGCTCAGAAAAATAGAGAAGGAGAAATAGGGAGTTACGACCTTATGGTTGGAATGGAACAATTTCACGTGACATCTTTCTTTAGAAAGAATATTAGCAAGCAATTTGTTTCACTGTTTTTCTTTAACCATGAGTTTTTCTAAAGGAAAAAGTCTGTCTCTCCATGCCTATTCAAAAACCTCTTAGGGAAGCAGTATGCCTACGTGTTGTCTGTATCCTGAGTGTGTCTGGCATTGTGAGGGCATAGATACCCTCAAGTGAGAATTAGTTTATCATTGCATGTTTTAAAAATACCATGAAACAATCCTATACCATTTTAACTTGTAAAGTAGTTTATGGGAAAGTCTTTTAGACTAAACACAAAATTTCCAGATACCCATGTCTGAAATTTCTCTACTCCTTACTGACTGCAAGTGAAATTTCTTGCTTTATGGATGTCCAAACCTTTTCAATTTTCCACAACTATTCATGTGTATAGATCACTCAAGAGCATATATGAACCTTCTTTACTTATTCACCTTTTCCTGAACCCAAGGAATACTTTGTGGACCATGAAGCATTCATAGACAAAATGCTGAAAACCATGGCACTAGAGGAGAGGGTCATAGCCCAAGAAAATTTCCATTAAAAAAGCGATAAAGGCGGTTTTTCAGGAATTAAAGTAGAAATTTTCCACATTCAAATTCTGTGGTTTAAGAAAATTTCCTCCTTTATAATTTATGTTAATTGGCCCTTACATTCCTAGTGACAGTAGCAAAGGCAAAGGGATGATGAATTTTTCTCTTTTTAAATATAGTGTTAAGTACAATCAATGTCCTGAGCATTTCCATACTGAAAACTGAACTCACCACACCATTATCTCATCTATTCTCATCACCAGAATCCAATTAATCAAGAAAATCCTCCCTTGGGAGAGCAACACAGATAAATACAAAGCAACTTTTCACATACAAGGAAACAATCATCCTCTCTGAACTCCTTACTTGGCTTTGGAAGGCAGAAACCAATCACTGGTGGATAACTTTTTCAATTTCCCATCATGGTGGAAATGGACAGACAAACAAATAATGAGCTACATTTTAGCCCTCTGATCTTACTTGGTGGGTCTCATCAGGAAAATACCTAAAACCTACAACTGTATTTTTAAAAACGCACTGTCTCCTCACAGAGCATTTGGAAGGGGAAAGCAGTGTGTTACCATGTAGGATATACACTGTTAAAGAAACAATGTGTTTTCTCCTTCCTCTCCTTCTCCTTCTCCTTCTCCTTCTCCTTCTCCTTCTCCTTCTCCTTCTCCTTCTCCTTCCCTCACTTCCTTGTTGCCCCTATCCTTTTTGCAAGATCACAACTGATGGCCATGGAAAATGACTACAAGTTTATTAACAAATTATTAGGACATCCTAAGTGGAATACTCTAAGCAAGCAGCTCTTTCCTTTCCCTTCCTCATGAGGAATTTGTATACATACAATATCAGAAGGACATTCAAAGCAGCACATTAACCTAAATTATCTCAAAAAACTACTAAAGATGTATTTTCCTATTAAAAAATCAAAATAGTATATTTCATAACTATTTCCCCTTGAGAAAATAACAAAAATGACACATTATTGTTGGCTATATCCTTTCTTGATCACAACTATAAAATAGATTTTCAGAATTCATTCTTTGAAAAAAGAAAGTTGTGTATTATCTCTTATTGTTGCATCATTCTACTTTTTGGCATATGTTTAATCTTGGCTGTTCATGAGTGTTTTGCAGGCCAAATGAAATTTTAAAATAAGCATTGACATTTTTAAAAATACCATTTTCAGAATGTTTTTTTTGTAGGAAATTGTGGAATGAAAAGTTTGCAATTCCTGATTTTTTCTGTGGAATTGCAATGCAATTCCAAGTTTGGACAAGCATACCTGCTTCATCTGGGAAGGAGAGACTGATGCTATCAGGGATCCCTGGTAAACTGAGTTGGCTTTGAACTGATGACATAGTAATGAAGGTTTTAAATTCCTAAGCCATCCAACTGTCTATTAACAGCTCTTTAAACTTGCTGCATACACACTGATACTGATCTGCTTATTACTGCAGAAATTCTAAACATAAACATTATTATGAAATCTTGTTTTAGCCACCAAGAACGAAGAGAGACTGAAACACTAGACAACTTTTCTTTGTCTTTTATTCCACGTGTGAGATTGGAGTTAGACATAACAGCCCTGTAACCTGCTCTGGGAGAAAAAGAAGCCCTTATAGGACAAAATGACCAGCATTGTTCAAACAGTTTGGCCTGAAAGGCTCAGGAAAATGTAGGTGCAACATAGGGAGGGAGACATATCACAGCTGAGAAGTATAAATTACAGACAAGTGTGGCAAGGACACAGATGTGTGTGCTTTTGTCAAGAAATTGGATTTTTTTAAAAGGTTAATTAATAGGATAATGCTTTTGTAATGCATGTCAGCTCCATCAGCCAGAAAAGGGTTGCCCAAATGGACAACCCCTTAATACTGTGGGAAAGAAGGCAAATCCTTCTGACTATAAGCAATTTTGCACCATCAGGTGCTCCTTTTGGGCTCTTCTTCCTACGTTGTCTGAAACAAAGGACAATTACACCGTCTGTGGGGAACAAATGCCCTCTTCCCCTGGTTTGTTCAGACCACTAAATGTGGCTGCCTTCCCTCTTTCAGGTTTTGTCTCTGGACTGATTGTGCTCTGTAGCCTGATTTCCACTTGAGTCCACTCAGGACTAGGATGCTGAAACATGATTGTTTCCACTCCTGGAGGCTGCAGGGTTTAGTGCCACACACTGCCTTAATGAGCTTCACCCCGAGCACGCGACCCAGCTGGCAGTGAAAAACAGGAAGCATTTTGGCACACATTTTCCCTTTGTGGGGTGAGAGAGGAAGCAGACGTGAGCCCTGGCTAACAGTGACACAATTAAAGTGGAAACAGAGAGCTGCCTTGCCCTCGGTGCAGTGTGAGATGAACCCTGGGTCACCCCTTTAGGCTGTGTCCCTGCCAAGACCCCTGGGCTGGATTGGAGACGTGCGAGGAACATCCATGCTAAAATGCACATACAAGTGCTCTCTGGGGGCCTGAGGCAGCAAAGCCAAAGGGAAGTCTGTCTCCCCATCCCCACAAAATCTGGATCAAGCCCTATCTCTTCCCTTCTAGTGAGCAAGGAACCTTTGAATTAATTGGTTAGAAAAGTTTGTTAGGTGAAGGTCGCTGCTGCATTTGGGGCACCAAGAGTCTTCTAACACTACAGCATTAAAGAAATGATGGCAGTCGTATTTACACAGAGGCAACGGTACTGTGTAATTTACAAGTGCAGCTATTCTGGACTTGACAAAACATGGTGACTTTTGGTGGTAATTCCTCCAAGTGGTCCCATTTCAGCTGTTGACAAAAAGAGGATTTCATTCTCCCAGCTCTCTTGGAACTTTCCAAGTCCTTCTCATAGGTGTGTCCAAAGGTGCTTAATGTTAATTCATCTTCATCTTTGCTTCATTTCTTCATTTGGGTATTTTGTAATAGCAGCAAGCATAGAGGAGGGGGTGAAGGGGTGGGGAAAACCTTCTCACCTTCTTTTCTTTCATTGGTAAATAGCATTCAAAGCAGCTTGGAAGCTATGTAGTTGTAAGGAAAAAATATGATCCCATTCCACACCTTGGGACACGTTTTCTTGATGTAAACTTAGTAAAAGTACATGAGAGAACATTTTAGCATTAAAGCATTAATCTATATTTCATTATGTCTGTCAAAACAGGATTCTGTGCTGAGCAGAAGCATTTTCCTTTAACTCAAGTATGACATTTCTGAAAGATGCCAAGGTGAAATTTGTCTCCTCTTCATTAAAAGCCAAATTCTGCAGTCTTTATCAGTGGCCAAACAAAATTTCAGAGCAAGTGCTACAGGGGCCCTTAGAAAAGGTAGCAAAATGCAAACTGGTGTTGGTGTCCAGCACAGTCAGGGTGGCATCTCTTTCTTTTTCAAAAGGGGTACACTTTTTGTCATTATGTCATGGACAGTGCTTACCTAAAGCAGTGTCATTCCAGTAGCCAATTATTCCCACTTAGTGAGCAGAATCTGCATAATGAGATGTGATGGCTTTTCCTGAGATGCAGAGGAAGAAGTAATTAAAGAAATCCCACTGGGTAACGCTCATCAGCTTCTACACATTTTTTGGATGAACTGCTAAATTTTGTGGAAAACTTCACCCCCTCATCCCAGTTGCCAGCATTCATCTGCTCTACATGCAAGGGGTGAACACTCATCAAGAACTGTTTAGTGCTTTCTTGGTGTAAATAGAAGAAAAAGGCATTTTTTACAGTAAAGGCCTTTGTCATCTGTAGAACTCCAAGTAATTTACATAGAAGTCAATATCTCCATCTTGCAGATGGAAAGCAGAAGATCAAGGATGAGCTGATCAACCCATGGTCATGCAGAAACAAATCCTGGAGAGCCTGAAAATCTTGACCCCTAAAATAGGTTCTGCATTCTGCACCAGATGCAGAAGGGACATTTTAGGGAGTAAAATCCAGCTGTGCTTTCAGTACTGTAGCAGCTACTTAAAAAGAAAATGACTGATAGATACAAAATCAGGCAGCTGGATGAATGGTGGAAAGATGACATTTGATCACCTTAAATGGAAAATACAAGCAATGTAGACAGTCTGCTCATAAGTCATTCACAGGTATGAGTCTATACAAGCCAGTTTTGCAAGAGTTTGTAGATCTTTTTAATGATTGTGTTTCAGCTTCAAATCTTACTGGCACCTACCCACAAACTTGTCATCTCTGGAAACCTCAGCTTATGCTAAGTGTAGGTCCTCTGAGAGCTCTGAAAACACACGGAATACAAAAAAAAATAAAGGCAGAAAAGAACTGGGAATGGAGAGGAAGCAGAAAGAAAAAAGAAAGAGTAAAGAAAAATTAATATATTTGAGAGGAAGGAAGCAGGAGAATGAAGACGATTAAGAGAAGGGAAGAGTCATGAGAAGAAATATAGGAGGAGAGATAGGGAAATTTGGTTTTAATTATGTTTATTGTAGTTCTTCATGCACAAAATTACAAAGTGAAAACAACATAAACAGCTCTGCTGCAGGCATGCTAGGAAACAATCCATAAAGCAAGGAAACGTTACACAGGAGCTTGGAGTGACTTACTGCATTATTCACTATGTAGTAATTGCCCAAAAGAAATTAATGGGACTTTTTTTAATTAGTTTGGCAGATAGCTGGAAAGACTTATAGGATTCTTTGCTGTAGATTCTTTACCTAAATAGCAGATAAAAGATAAGCAAGACCTTTAGAAGCTAGTTGTAAAACAAAAAGTTAGATATGCTTTGTGCAGGAGAAGCAGCCCTGCCCCAGAGCAGGACTCCTCATAGCAGAAGCAGGATGTATTAATATAGCAAGAGACAGTCCCTGCTCAGAGAACTTGAAGGAAACATTGGAATGAAGAGACAAGCTGTGGTGAAAAACACAAAAATAAACAATTTTGCAAGTCCAAACCCTAAACCCCAACAAATTCCCAAATCCACCAATAAAGCTGGGCTGGCTTTCATCTACTCAAATATTGCAAGGGACAAGCATAACAGGAATAATGAATTAATTTAGGTGTGACAAGTTTTGGCAGGGTAAAGTCATTCTCCCCAAAGAACTGCATTCTCCTCCCCTCTGTTTAAGGCAAACAGGGACCCAAATACCACAACATTTCCAAGTATTCCCATTCGTATTCCACATTCCACATTCCCCCTGTATTCCTAAATCTATGCTCATTTTACTTTCTCTCTTCAAAGAAAGAAACTTCAGAAAACCCTTTGACCTGAAGGGCTGAATGGAGAGTACCTCCTATCCATAGCAGATTTCTTCATTTCCCCCGAGAGTTTGGATGATGATCACAAAGATTTTTCCTTTCATTTCCTTATTACCCATTTCTACCTTTGAACATTTCTAATTTAGAAATCCATGATTCTTCATCTTCTTCATCTCAGACCTCTAGCTGCTGGTAGCAGCTAACAAGGCTGGGATCATTAACCAAACAATCAAGGAGAAAATCTAGATACATGTTAATAGGAGGATATTCTTTCTCATTATAGCACTGACAATGTATCTTAAAGTTTCCTGTCAAAATGTCCTTGAAATCTGCTGAGTGTTATCCTTGCCAAACACATTGTCACAAGAATTCTGCCTGTTTCTAACATAAGCCTCTGAGCTGCTTGGTACAATTTCTGGCTAAAAAAGTTAAAAATCAGGAAGCTATGTACCCAAAAACAATTCAACATTGTAACAAAGTGTCTTTGTAATCATGTGCACAGGTCTATCTGTGTGTGACCGTGTCCTGCACGGTGTGACTTGGCACCTGAGCTCTGAGCATCTGGCACAGCTGCAGTGCCAGGAGTGCAGCCCATTGTCACACCAGTAGTGACTAATAAGCACAGCACGCTGGCAAAACTCGAGCAGCCCCGGACTGCAGGAATGGGCATATCACACAGCCCTAATCCTGCCCGCTGCCTCCAGCTCTCGTCACACCTTCATGCCCCACTGACCAGGCAAACACAACTCTCTGGAACAGTCCATCCTCTCTTATGCCCTTAACCTGCTCCACTCGTGCTGCATTTCTCTCTTAAAGCCTCCTAACAGAGCAGAAGCGTGTCCATGGAAACCTTCCTTGCTTCGCGCTAGCTGCGCAGTCTGTTGCTACACTTTTTGCATCGAATTTGTTACTGTTGCTTATTCACTTGGACTGAAATGGTAAACTTGTCTGGAGATGTCCTGAATTATTCATAGGCAGCACGTACCAAGATAAGTCAGGGCATGAGATGCACCTCGGTGCTGAAGTCAACGTGGTGTGCGAGTGAATGATGTTGTGTGGCTTTGTGGCGGAGCTGCTCCCAGCCTCTGGGAATGATAAGAGATTGGGTAATGACCATTAAGACCTGAAAACCAATTTGCCTTTGACAATGGAAGCTGGGGGGAGTTTTTTGATACAGCAGCTGCCCTTCCCTCACTTTGATTGTGAACACAACATTATGGCCTGGAGCTCCTCCCAAATTTGTGTTTTGACTTTCACAGGAGCAGTTTTGTGGGCACATAGGGGCAAGTATATCTGATAGAGCTCAGGCAGCTAATTACTTCGTTATGCCTCTCCAGGAAGTAGTTAGATGACTACATATTGACTATGGCTCTGGATCTACAGCTGGAAAGCTGTCCATGGAAGTTGGATAAATCAGCCAATCTGTCATCCACCAGCAGCTTTGAGCTCATCTTTCACACAATGAAAGAGTATTCACTATAAAGTATTTGTGCTTTACAAGCAATTTCTACCTTCCTCTGAAATCTGATACCAAAAGAGCCAGGAGCCAGTGTGTGTGAACTATGAGGGGACATGGCTTGAAAATGCTGGGTCCAGTTCTTTTTACACACCACTCCAGTATGCATTGTGAGACTTCCATCTCTAGTCTGACTCTGAAGGATCAGAAACGGGCCTCTTTATAAAGCCATCACTTAATCAGGTACTTATGCTTTACTAAAAAAAAGGTGTACTTCTATTACTCTGAGAAAAAGGGAGACAAAGTGATTCCATACTGAAAACACTTCTGTAAACCCTGGATTAAATACTCACTTAAGCGCTTGTGTTCATCCTTTTCCAAAATGGGAAATTTTTTTTGAAAACACAAAATCTTTTAGAGAAGAGAATCTTGCTACAGCTCTTAACAGACTCGGGAAGTGTCCTGATTTCAAGATACAAGTCACAAAAGCAAGGTGCCACATGCCACAGCACAAGTTAATGGATTTAAAAATAAGAGAGCTACCTTCACAAACCGCTGTTGGTTGACCAGTTTGACCATTTGAAAGAGATTTCTCTTTGTACATGGCATGCTCCTATTTAAATTAACTCAAATTTCTCTTTGTGCTATCTTTATTTTAAAATCAGATTTATACCAGTTAGTAATTTTTCTGAAAGCACGTTACAGATCTATGCCATCACAGTTGGTGTCTGACTTTCAGCTGTCAGTAATGTAGTACTGCAAGATGTTTTTAACTTAAATTATATATATATACACATATATATATCTTATATTTAAATTACTTCAGAATTGTGTACAGAGCCTTGTTTTTAAACACTTGTTCTCTTTCTGGAGATCATGCACATGTGCAGAGTTTGTTAGGAATCCAAGAATTTTCTGATTCTAATACTCCTACAGAACATGACTAAATATTCAGCAATGCTTCAAATTAAGTTAATGCCCCACCCGAGCAGATCAGGTCTTCAAACAGCCTACATTCCTTCACCTGGGAGTGGAAGGAAATAATGAAAAAAAAGTAAATAAAGGAGTGAGATGGAAAGCATTTTTGCTGTGCAATTATCCTGATTTTCAACTTGCACTCCCTGGGAAAAAAGAGGGAAGGGCAACCCTTGAAATGTCCCTTGGTGATGGTAGGGAAAAATTTCTTGTGGATCAGTTCTACTGTCTGTACTCACCTTAATCAGTATCTTACTTTGACAGGCCACTGAATTTAGAGAGAGATCTCCGTGCCTTATGTTTAAAAGCAAAGCCGGTACGAGTGACATGCCCCTCACAGCTGAACTGGTGCTCAGCTCTCACTGGGGGCTGGAGCAGAGAGGAGGAAGAGTATGCTCAGAACATCTTCCCTTCCATTTTGCAGTATAATATTCTTCTTACTCAGACAATTTCCCCCCAGTCTACTCCATAAGGTAGCACTGAGCTTGAGTTTCTGGCTCATAATGTAATTTTCACACATAACCAACCTGTCTGGGTGGAAGGGCTGGGGAGGAGCACATTTCCACACACATACTTGTTTGAGAGTACACTCATCCGCCTCAACTGATCATTTCAGGGTTATTAGGCAAATATCATGATGACACCAGACCTTCTTTCCAAGCCATCTGGAGGGAATAACTCAGAACTTTTGCAAGACTTTTCCTTTCTTCCCACTGCCATGATTTCATTGCCATAAACCAGCCTGCTTGCAGACAAACCAGAGAATTATGCACTGTACTGGGCAAAGCCTTGGTGCAGGGTCCATATTTTGCCATTTAGCTCACGACAAGACTCACATGTTTATCAGTCATACTTGGGAGCATTGCTGCTCCTCAGCAGAGATTTTTGCCTTCTGAGGAGGTGGTTTGTGTTCCATGCACCCTCTGAATCACATTCTGCCTTTTAGATTTTAGTACGCAACGATGACACAGCAAATTACACCCTTGTAATATGAAAACATAATATTTTTCTAGCAACAGTTCATAATGCTGTGACCAGCTGGTCCAAAATGGTTAGCAATGACACATTCTCAAATTCTCAAAAGGCATGCTGGTAATGCAGCTCCTCAAATTTCTTAGGTTTAGGATGAAATGAATGGAGTATCTCACATGAAGGCATTCCACTCTGGATAATACAGTAGTGGGAGTTTCAGAAGACTTGAAGCCTTCTTGAATTTAAGCAGCTCACCTTATTTCTGGTGTCTTGTTCTCATGATGAGACATCTTTGATGACATCTCTGTATGTATGCTGATGGTACAGGAAGATAAGGTCACCCCTAAATTCTCTGCATCCCTGAAAATGAGAGGAATGTGATCAAGGGAAAGTCCATTGCACAGCATGTGCTGCTACTTACTTACTTTGACTTGACATTGATGGATGCATTCAAGTATTTACAAGCTGCCTGATGAGATGACTCAGAGAAAGTTTGAAAGAAACAGCACGGCTGACACCCCTGCTTGAAGGGGGAGGAAGTGGGAGGGAAAGATTGCCTTGAGATCAGAGTTTGTGGTTTTTAAAATGCTGCTGCTTCACAAGCCCACTCTTTGTGCTGGAGTAATTATGTGGGTGTACTAGGAAAAAAAAGCTAGGCAGCTTGAGAAAGGTCTGGCTGTGGGGAAACCCAAATTTAAAGATCTTGAAGAAGCAGAGCAGCTCAGTAGTCCTGGAGAAGGACATGCAAGCCACGTTTGCAAGAGCCTAGAGCAGTTACTGGGCCAATCCTGGGAAGTTTGGGGTGCAAGTCAGCCATCCATGGTCAACAAGCCCACCTTTCCATCACCCTGCTGTAAAACTCCTCCCTGCTGGGGTTGTCCCCAGTCCATTGCACAAGACCTAGATCAGCACATTTCTCCCAGAACTCGAAGACCACTTTAGTCAAAGGTTTCTCTGACACATGAGGATGTAAATAGGATTAGGGACTAGAGGGTCAAAAGGCCATTCAAAGCTCTTCCTTCTGCCCCTACAATGTGTGGCTGGGCCCTGGAGATGTGTCCCAGCACCAAACCCTCTTGCTTGGGAGAAGGCCAGAGGCATGGCAAGGCACAGAACAGCCACTCTGGAGATCACGTCTGTCATCGCTGATTTTCCAATGAGCAGAGAGCAGAAAGAACTGTGCATCCTATTTCATGAATTACCATTTTTGAGCTGTCAGGCAGGAAATACCTGCACCAAGCTGGGAAGGCACTCCCAAAAGCTATCACATTTAACTCTTTCCGTTTTTCTAACAGTTTGTGCAGGTCACAGATCAACAGTGTAGAAAAAAACCCCACAGAATCTGATGTTGTCCACAGTTCCATATGGGAGTGATGCACCTCCACCTGTTTTTATAACACCTCCCCATGGCCCAGGAAGGGGAAGTGCTCTTGTGAAGCCAGTGTTGCAAGGGAAGAGTGTGGTTAAATTTTTACTTCATCCCCATCCTCAAGACAGTCTTCAGCAAGAAATCCTCATCCTGAAACCAGCATGCTAAGAAGGACAAATTCCCTGAGCAACCAGTTGGCACAATTCCCCAGCAGAAAGGAAGGGGAGAAAAAAGACCATTTCACCTGCAGAGTCCTACCAGGGATTTTGTAACTTACCTTTGTACAAAGAAACCAAGGATCTCAAAGATGTGAGCTATTTCTTGTATACATTGCTGCTTTTACTGATCAGATAAACTCCTTTCAGAGTCCATTTCAGGCAGGTCTAAAAACAATGCAGGGATGTCTTGAGCATCTTTTGTCTGCAGCTCACGCTCAGGTGGGCTCCATGCCAGCCGTGGGGGCCTGGGTAGAGTTGCTGCTGTGGAAGTGGGACTTTGGTGTGGATCAGCCACGTCAGCAGTCATCAGCTGCTGTAGCAGAGGTGTCCCATAACTTGCAAAAGGAATGTGATGCAAAAGAATTATTCTCCACCCAAGGAAATACCACATGCTACTATTTATATCCTCTAGGGGCCTGGGTAATTCTGGATGCTTCCAGTTCCATCAAATAAAATTTTTAAAAAAACTTTTAAATGGGCAGAGAGATTAAGAAACTAATGGAAAATCCTAAAATGGCTGCCTTTTTTTCTGAAGAAATCAGAGTATTTCCCTCAAAAGTTTTTTGCAAAAAATCTCTAATTGCATTACACAATATTTTGTTTCCTTGGAATTTTGTTTTTCTGTCAGCCTTTGCTGAAAGGGATATTTTTCTTGTCAAATCTTCTGTAATTACAACAGTAAAGGCACATTTTCCACTATGGTGGTGAAATTTCATTTGGAATGAAAGACATTAAAGAAATGTAGGTGTATTAATGTTGTTGAAAATAGCATTATGTAACAGACATTTGATGGACTTGCAGGTCTTTACTGGAGGTCAGATGCAGGTATTACTCATTCCCCAGGGCTCACAGAACTTGATGCCCCTTCTAACACCAATGAAAAGACTCTAGTGGACTGCAAAAGGAACTGTTTTGGGACACTGGTACAGCAACTTAATTCCTCCTTTCTTTTGGGAGTATTAAGAAGCAGCACTCTGACTGGCAGAGTGCAGCGAGGAAATTTGCTTAATTGCTAGAGCAATAATGCTTAATACAAATCATGACACACGAATAAAAGAACAGGAGAAAGGAGCCTCTAGCTGAGCAAGAAAAAAGGTCGATGAGATTTTAAAATGTTCCCTTGCATGCATATATGCAGTGTTTTGTACAGTAACCATAAAATGACATGTTTTATACCTTTCAAGCAGAAGCAACCTGTTTTGACTTTGTAGCACTTGGTGAGTCATTAGAGAAACTGATCTTACTAAAAGCTTTGCTATTTCTCTTGTTCTAACTGAGATCCCTAAAAATAAAGGCTTGGGTAAGATACAAAAAACAAAATAATTTGCATGTTCATTGTCTCCCCGTCTTTGCCATGTGCAGACTTGGGCATCCACCTTGCCCTTCCTTTGCCATCCAGGACAAATCCTGGCTCCAGAGCTGCTCATCTGAGGTGGAGCCCTACTGTACACAGATTAGGCTTCCTCCTTTCCTGCAAGCCCATGTGGAGGGGAAATGAGGGTATCATTTTGCTCATAGGCTCAGACACTGGGTGATCTGGCACAGCTGGTGTCCGTGATGACACCTGGCTGAGCTCACTCCACCTGCCCATCCACCACGTCTCAGCCATGATACTCCTGGCAACACTAAGCCTCTGGAGATGGAGCTGCAGATACAAGCACTGCGCCTGTCACAGGACCTGTGGCTTATCCCCTGCCTGGGACCTGCCTGGTTTATGCCATTCGGAGTTCTGGACACCACTATAGCTGGTGCAGAACTTCCCTTGGCAGCTGAGCTCGGCAGGGGAACAGCAGAAATTAGAGCAAGAAAACAGAGACACCAGAAAGCCTTTGCCTGTGATCACAGCATTGCTCTCCTTAACAATCAACCAGCAGAAGTAAAGGCAATTTACAGGAGGAAAAGCAACAACTAACCTATAAATAAAGTATTGCATTCCTTCTCAATGTATTTCCCCCCCCAAGCAATCAATTAATGTTTCTGCAACAAAGAGATTATCAGCTCCCGTGAGTGGGAAAGGAGGGGTCTGATGTGAGAGTGAGGGGGCTCTGCTGCACATGACACACTGCAGAAAGAAGCACCTCTCCTGCAAGATGCTGCACATTTCATCCAACAAATGAGAGACATTCCTGCACTGAGGAATCATCTTACCTCTGAATCCAAACATCATGAGTTTTATTTACTTGTTTTTAAGGCTGAACAAGCAGCTATGTGTGCAGAGAGGCAGCAGGGTATTCATTTGCTTTGTTTTTCATGCCTTCAATCTTGCTCTGGCTGGCTGTGAACAGTATTTTGTTGCTGAGTACCAGTGGACTCTTTCATGGTGTCTGAAAGCTTGTCAATAAAAATAACTGCAACAAGAAAAGAACAGCTTTCCTATCATGCAGCACTTTCAAGTTATCTCTTGATAGCAAGCGGTCAGATGTCACCACTATAAAACCACAGTTTTCTGGGATAATGTATAACCTGAATAATAAATCCAGTATTGTATTCCTAGTCTTTCACATCAGATATGCAGGGCCTAGTGTCACTGCTTTTCCCTTCAGTTTAACCAGGGTTGGTCTGTCTGCTTAAGCTGAATGTTCTTCTGACTCCTACTCCTTTCTAAAACTAACCCACTTCATCTGCTGCCTGAATAAAAGGCTTCGCGTTAGTCACGACATCTTCCTGCACTGTTTTATTCACAAAGTTTGACAGAAAAATACATGTTATGAAACCAACTTTTAATGCTTGATGGAAATAGGTCTGAACCTGCCTGGGCAGCTGTCCTGTGAAAGCGGAAGGCAGCATTAAGAGCAGCATTTTCACCTGCTTGATGTGTTGGCAGGCTTGGGTCACCCACTGATCAGACCAAAGACCATGATGCTGGGTGGACCAGAGGCCCTTCAAAACCAACACCTGACCTTTGACAGTGGTCAATAGTAGGTGTCTTAGGGCAGAGGAGGACAAATAAATTGTGGTGGGACTCATGCTGATTCCTCAACCTGCTGCCTCAAGCCAGATGTTGTGCTTACAGTTTTAGTAGCCTAGGAAGCATTTTTCATTTTGTGTTTTGGTCATCTTAGGAAGTAATTCAGTAATTTCCACTCTATAGCATCCTATGAGTAAAACACATCCAATGATCTGATTTATGCATTGATCCACTTTCTTAATTTGCTTCAGGTCTTCAGTCAGATAACACTAGAAGAGGCTGCCCAGAGAGGTTGTAGGATCTGCATCCTACATTCAAAACCAAGGAAGACAAATCCTGAGCTAAGCTGAAGGTACTTAGAGAGAGGTTTGGACCAGATTATGTCTAGGCATTCCTTTCAACCTAAATCATCCTATCTTTGTAACTTGTCAGGGTGTTCACCCCCCTTTTTAGCAAGTAATAGTGAAACAACCCTTTCGTCACTTTCTTCTTACCCATCAACCACATAATTGATGATCCCATGAAGGACCACAAACCTACAGCCCCTCTCTGCCCTTGCCAAGTCTCTTTTCTAGACTCCAGGGTCATTATTCTGTTTTGCCTCTCCCCTTAGAAAATGTTGAGGTCCCCTGTACCTTCACTCATCCTTGCTGCCCTTCTCTCAACCTTTGTTAATTTGACTTCATCCTTTTTGAGGGAGGGAAGAAGGACCAGAATTTTTTTGCAGAGTTTAAGAGGTGAGCAAATCTGGCATTTTCTACTGTGGGAAAATGGTATATCCAGAAAACTTCTAATAACCCCAGTCTGGTCAACTTTGCAGAGCCATGAAATAGCATTTTCTCTATGGTACTTTCAGACTCCTTTTTCTCTCTCTTAAAGTAAATCTTGATTGTAGTCCCATCTTACAGTACCCTCATCCCTCTCCTTTCTCCTCTTCATTCTTGCACTTCCCTGGCAGTCAGGGCAACACTGGTGTTTGCGAGGCTCTAAGGAAGCCAGGCAGTCTCAGCAGGAGCTTCCATCACACCAGGAAGCTCTGGCTTGAAGGGAAAGGCTGTGGCTCCTTGGCAGCCTCAGTCACTGTGTCTTCTGGCCACCACAGCCACTTCTGCTGTCCTGTCCCACCACCCTGCTCTTCTGAAGAACCTTGGGGCACCTTGAGTGTCCTGCCACACCTCAGAGCCTTCCTTATCTCCACAAACAAAAGGTCACAGGCAGCTTTCTTCCACATTAACACCTTAAAATGGCTCCACAAAGGAGCAGAGAACATCCAGGCCAGTGCAGGGAATGGAGGGAATAGATGGGGCTGAAGGAGAGGGGCAGATGATGGCACTGCACTGCAGAGGCAGCTGTTCCATCAGCTGAGGCTGCTGTGGGACTGCAGCTGTGCTCACACTTCTCAGAGAGGAGCCCCTGGAAGCTCAGAGCCTGAGGAAGGAAGCTGCTAATGAGCATCTTTCCTTCTTCCCTTTCTCACATGCCAAAGTACAATGCTTTTAATGGCAAAAGATAATAACTCTAAGATGTTATGATTACAGCACACATTATTTTCCCCCAGCAAATCTTTGCTGGCTTTATATGAAGTCTGTCCTCACAAGGCTATGTGAGGTATCTAACACTGAAAGCAGAAGGCTGTCTTACAGAGAAATATGGTGAAGTTCAGGGACGTAAAACTGTGTCATTGAGTTCATGAAGTCTATTAGGAGCCGTCAAGAAACAAGACTTAAAGGTCTGTCTCAGACTTCATTAATGTCTTTAACCACTAGAAAAGTTCTTGTACAGAAAGAAGCATTTCTCCATGTAATACTGCTGGGGAAGAGATTGAGGAAAAGCCTGATGCATGTCTGAAGGAGACACATAATTTCTTTTCATGTTTTTCAAGTATCTTATCAATAGCCTTATCTTTTAGCATCCAGAGCTTTAACTTTCTCACCCCTAAGTGAGATGACTCAAGTCAGATGCCCTCACACAGGCGGGAAAAACAATTTCCTGCCTGGGTCAGACTATTCCTCTTTTACATCTCCCATTTTACATCCCTTTTACATATCTTCTGAAATCCCTACAGACTTCTCTTCAGAAATCTGAAAAAGATAAGCCCTGCTCTTCTAATACACAGCAATGGGACATCCTCCTCCCAGCCAAGGTTCTCGGCTCTCCAGCTATGGCCCCTGCTAGCAATATTCATGGGCTTGAGTGAGGAAAGCCTGTCAAAATTCTAGTGCTTCTACCCCTGTTCAGGAAAGCACTGGAGTCAGGAACATTTGAACTCAAAGCAACCCCCCCGTACTGTCAGTGAACTGTTGTAGAAAATGAGTGTCATACCCACAAGGGCGACAAAGCAGAGCAAGGGTAACATAACTGGTGGGACTTTCATGTTTGTCTAAGGTTTTAAGTAGTCAATACTTTTATATAATATGACTTCAAAAATGATATTTGTTCATGTAATTAGAGACTGTACTGTCCCAAAGCAGCCAAATTGAGACTTTGTGTGCAACATGAATGTTGTTGTTTTCTGGTATCTTCTTACAATATATTCCTAATACATTCTTTTATAGATTTTGCCTATCTTATTCAATATTCCAACATATTTTAAAAGGTTAAAAAAATATTAGGAAAGAAAAAGATAAAGCCAAATTTTTAACAACTATGGCAATGACAATCCTGCATATCTCTAAGGAGAAGGTTTTTCTGCATACTCTGGGAGTTACAATCACAACAAGACATCAGCAACAACTATTTCTAGCTTTGCAGAACCTGTTCACAGTCTGAACTGCCATGCCATCAGGAACTTAGAATGTCCCACCAAACACTTCCCACCAGTCAATCTCCAAGTGAATTAAGAAGGAAGGCAATTATTACTGAACCATTTCACAATCACACAAAGATACTGGTTCCCAAAAAATTGAAAGGAGATACCTCAAGGAGAGAGGTCAGGAGCAGTAAAATCATGGAACAGCACAAAGGTCACTTAAAAAATCCCAAGCGATGGTGATGGCTCCCATTACTCCTCCAAAATGAGCAGGCAATGACAAATCAGATTTCATTTTCATTGTGATTTCAGGCTGTCCTCCACGTGACTGCCTATTGCACCTCCTGTAAGAAAAAGCAAGAGCTTTCCCCAGGCTATCCCAGGAAGGTCTTGTCCTGAAGCTGTTGCTGGGAAGACAGCTGTAGAAATTGTTTTTCTATGACAAGAACACGATGTGCAGAGCAGCACGTTTGGCTCCAGAACCCAGTGAAAAGGCAGGATGCGGGAATCGCCTCCCACTCTGGCCATGAACCCAGAACCACATCCTCTCTCTCGGGAATGACCCACTGTTTTTTCCACTGCTGCCCACTACAGACCATGAGGATGGCTGACATCCCACTGGAGCCTGAAGGGGATTGTTTACCCTGTCATGAATACCATGCCTAGGCAAAATGGGACTTTATAGCAGCCCACAAGTAGTCAAATCGCAGCCTCTGTAGCCGGAGAGCAGAGATGCACTCCTGCTCTTCCTACCCTGCTGCAGTGTTCTGCTTCTGGTAGCTCAACCATGTGCTCTCCAAAACAAAGAAATACTACTGCAACCACTTCCCTGACACTCTTGTTTTTAACAATGGTCTTTTCATATCCCCCATATTAAATCTGATGAGATGGCTTTGCTTAAACCTGTAGACTCATATACATATTTTCATGCTGAGACAATGTTTAATAAGCTCAGTCCTGCCTGGCTGAACAATTTCTATCCAGCAGGCATTGCTCAGGTAGGTTCACAAAGGAGTTACCTGGAAACCTTTCGTTATTATGGCAGCATCCCTAGTAAATAGGGAATCACGGTTGGAGTTCTAACAGTGCTATGATCATTCCCATCTTCCATATCAGCAATCCCACTAAAGCCCAGGGTAAATCTGCCCTAAGGTGAGGACCTGGTGAGCATTCAGTACCACCAGCATTCAGTGAACAGCTTGAGCAAGCTCTGGGGGGGCTCAATTTCTACAGTGAGCACTGTTCTCCCCAAACAGGACAAAACTCCATGAAGAACAAGCCTTTTTACAGCTGTGATGGAGTTGTGCTCTCAGCTATTCTAGCAAAAGGATGAAGCCCAGAACAGTCATAGTTGACAGTATAAATTAATCCCTCCTAATATTTGCCTTGCAGTTTAATCTCAAATGCCACTAACATACATATGTTTGAAAACAATCAACTGGTGTCTATTTCAATAGTGGTTGTGTATGCTCTAGAATCAATCTTCCCTATTTGTACTCTCTTCCATGCCTTCATGAGTTTAATCACCTTATTAAAAATGTGCAAGAACTGTAAATAAGAAAAAAAGCAAACCTTTCAGCCATGAGGCTGAGTGGAGACATGTATATCAGTGAACATATTTCCTGAGTAATAGCACACTACACAGTTTGTAAAATGCAATTATGCCATAGCAGCTCTTATCAGGAAACATATTTACACTGATTTCTTGTGGCAATAGATCAAAGAACTTATTTTACTGACCTATATCTGTATTTAGTTGTACAGCAGTTTCTTACATAAATAAGCAAATTGTCTTCCTTTTTCTGAATAATTTCCTACTAATGGACAGCAGTTTTCCTGACATAGATGCTTTGCAAAGATTAATTTTTGAAGGCTAAAACTGGTGTTTGAATTTAAAATTACTCATGGTTGGAAAATTGCAGATGTGGGGAACACTCGCTGTCTGTAGAGGAAAAGAGAAGCAGTACACACAATGAGGCCACCACCCTGAGAAGACATGAGCAGGTGGCCTTGTCACATAAATAGAGATTTTTTTTCTCCTGTCTATTTTCTCCTTTGTCTCTATCCACCCACAAAACTGCCTAGAAAAGTATAACTAATATTCATCCAGAAGAGGAGGACCAAAGAGCATGCAAGGCTGACAGATCCTGGCTCGTAGGGGAGGTAACCAGGGGTGTGTGGGAATTTACTTCCCAACCATCCAACCAGACTTCCATTGAGACAGGGCCTCCAGTACACCTGAGCAGCTGACGGTGACTCTTTTGTGGGGGATTTTAAATAATTTGTTTCCATTCTGCTTTTAAAAACCATTTCTAGCTCTGTAAGGGCTCCACACATGGGACAGGTCACCTCTGGGCTGCTGGCCTCCATGCAGCCCTGCTCATTTAAGGGCCCTGACTTGTTTGGCTGATTCAGTACAGACAGGAATACCTGCAAGAGCATTTGCAGCCCTTAGCAGCATGTTCCAGGCAGCATCAGCTGTGGTGTTCTATGATTAATTGTGCCAAGACCAGCTGGGATGAGAAGGGGAGTCAAAGGATTGACCTTTTTTTGAGGGCTGAGTGAGAGGGTCCACAGAGCAGCCCAAGGAGCCAGTCCTTTGACCTCCTATTCTCTACAGCTGCTATGGAAATTTCTGTAAAATATCTTTTTTTTTTTTTTTTTTTTTTTTTTTTTTACAAAATGTGAACTTGTTAAAAAATAGAGAATCTTTTGGAAATATAGATGTTAAAACAAAACTTTTGGTATAAAAACCAGCTTGTGTCACTCTAGGAGACAATACATGTCAAGGCTGCTGATGTAGAGATTTCAATTTCAGGATTAGGTGTTCTCCTGACCAGAGTCATTTGATAGAAAGGAAAAAGCATCTTCTCCAAGCCCACCCACTGGAGAAGTTTCCACTTGTTATAAATAAAAAAATACTTGGCTCAGGAACAAGCATCCGAGTGTCCCTCATCCTGGAGCAGTGCTCAAACCCACACTGACAACATCTCTTGGAGGAGCACAAGCAACTTCCATGGCCAGACCCATTTAAGGAGAGCCATCACAGAGCAGCTGATGGAGTGGTGTCAGGGGAATCCCTCCTGGCATGAGAAACCCAGATCAAGCCAAGGAAGGGTTTAAATCTGTTTCTCCAATAACCCCAATGTGAAAAACAAGCACCAGGCTACCACCTAGTCCAGAATAAACTTGCTCTTTTCCCTATTTGGAGAATATTTTAGAGTTCAGCTTCATGCCAGAGAAGCATGGAAAGATTACCCAGCCAACTCTGCTGCCTAAATTTGTTCCTGAAAATGGCAACTAGTTACAATTAGATTTCCTTAGACAAGTTTGAAACCAGGTTGGCAAAATGATAAATCTTGTATTATCTTGCAATAATTACAGCTAATTCATTAAAGCTAACCCCAAAATGCAGATCATTTATTAGTAATAACTCTTCTTTTGGGCAAGTAGTTTTCTATGTCTGGCACAGTTTTCACTTAGGTGGAAAAATAAGTTGCTTAACTTGTTTAAATTAATAACATGGAGAAAGAGAGTAATCAGTGCAAGTCCACATTGGGAAGGAACCCTGTGGAATTGAAAGAGTCTTATATGCCAGCAAAACCAAAAGATCACCTGCAAGCTTCACAAACCCCTAAACTCAACAGGTTTGTGGGTATTATGGGGAAAGGCACAATACATTTATTATTGAATTTCTTGTGGAGGCTGATCTGTGTCAGCAGACACTGCCATGTGGCTGGCTGCCCTGTCATTTCTTACAGAGATGCTCACAAGTCTCTGAATGACACTGAGGGAATTGTTCAGGAGAGCATCCCAGGTGTCCCATTAATTCCAAGAGGAGACGTGTCACTGCACTGCACTTTTTTAGAAATTTTCCATCATTGCTTACATTGCCTAGGTATTTTGCATTTTCAATGAGTGATGAACGCAGAAGTAGAATAAAAACTGATTGTGGTTAATATCTGAGCTTGCAGAATATTTTAAGAAGACAGTTTTACTTGAAAGAAGGAAAGAAGCTGCCAAAGGCAACCATTGTTTGGATGAAGAGTAGGTTATATCTGTACCTACCTGTATCAAGTGAAATTCCCTTCCAGCATTGCTCTGGGAGGAAGGCTGGATTAAGAGGTTGGTTTATTGACTGATTGTTTCCTCTAGCCCAGGATATTCCAATATTTGCATGATGGACACAGAAACCTACACCCTGGAGGGACAGGAGTAATTTCCTAGTTTAGGGGTTCTACTGCCACAGAGAAGCACTGAAGAACAGTTAAAAATCATTGGACTCAATTTCTCTGAGAATAAGGAAAGGCAAATATGCTGGAAAATATGGGCCAGTGGATTTAAGTAAGTGGAAAACAATGAAAATACTTCAGACTTGGTTTAAAAACACTTGCCAAGTTGTTTTGGTTTAAAAACAGAAAGCAGCCACTTTAGCTCATTATCATGTCTGGCCATGCTCCCTTCAGGCAACACCTCACACTAGTCTTTACTATTGTTATTATTAACTTGACTAAAGATATTTTTTGGGGAAAAAATTCCCAACTACCAGAACATTTTAAAAAAGTATTAGTTACTGCTTTTGATTTAAAAAAGTGATGTTTATAGGAGCTGTTAATCCATATGTGCTTTGAAAAGTGTTAATGTGATTTAACCAATGTGTTTTGAAAGTACCACCATTTATTTTCTTGGTCCACCTATATCTTGTGGGAATTAATGAAAAAGAAAAGTAGAATCCCAAGATATTGAAATATAAGCCAATGGATGCTGATGGATCTAGTGGTCCCTAAGAGGCCTCTGTTGACCACACTAGCTGTGGTCCTTTCGCATTGAGATTGTGGTGAAAAACAGGGTCTTTGATGTGCTGAGCTAAATAATGTCAGGGAAGCTGCAGCCTTTTTTTGGAGACCAGCACCCAGCATTTGTAGTAACCAGGTTGTTCATTTAACATGTACTGGCTTACTAAGTAAAGTAAATTAAAGGCTGAGGTGGACACAACGATAAGCAGCAAATTTGTTTGTTCAGTAGGGAGCTGAAACGTGTCGGCTCATGCTTTGATCAAGTTAAATTGAGAGGTTTCAAAGTACACACAGGAAATGCTCCAACAGATTAACTTTGTCCCTGGAGGTTCGTCCCAGTCACTTTTCAGCCTTCTGCACTCTGTTATCTGTTTCAGCAATTCTGTAACTTTAACCTCAGAGAATCCACAGAGAAAAGTGACAGTGTTAAAGGTCAAGGGTTGACTTCTAGGGTGATGGGTATAATGTCTTGGTCTTAAGATACAGGCTATTGGGCAGTTTTTGGTTCTTAACCAAAAGGAAGGGGAAAAAAAGGAGAGAAAATGGAAAATTAGGTGGTTTTTTAAAATCATTTGCTTTAAATGCAGTAAAGGTGGTAAATCATTACTGCAAATCAGTATCCCCACATGCTGTGGAGATCAGTACATTGAAGCCTGGCTGCTGAAAGACCAGAGCCTCAAACTAAATTGACTGCAGTTCAAGGAAGGAAACAGCTTTCCCTGAAATGCTCCCCATGGACAGGTGTCTATAAATAAACACTTTTCCTAAAAGTGGGTTTTCCTCTTTCTGAAATGGTGCCTGTTCACACTGCAGCCAGCCTCTCTGTGAGCAGGTTCTTTTCGCAAAGCTTGTAGGAACTTGATTTTCTTTGAGAGATCAATGGGTTGAAATTTGTCAATAGGTTCAAAAGATTTCGGGGGTGTGGAAGTGACGAAGATACAAGCGCACGCAGCAGGATTGCATAAGCCTCATTTCTGCAGGAATCAGGAAAAAATAGTTGCAGCAATATATAAAAAAATATCTGAGCAGGCATAATTCCTAAAAAAATGCCAGTAGCTAGCCGAGATTTCATTTTTGCTGAGGGCAAAAGGAAAGGGGAGAGCAGTCATTTTCCTCAGTATTTAAGTATTTTAGCCTGTGACATCTGTTTTTGAGAAGTGAGGATATTTCTCAGATAAAAAACACTTCTTTCTGAAATAAGGAATGTGGAATCTTCTTATCCTATCTGGGAACAATAAAATCTCCTGAAATTGGTAGATGAGATAACATTTTTTCTGTTGCTAACGATGCTGTTCAGCAACAGATCTGTTCATGGAACTCAGTGCTACTCTCACCCATCGTAAGCAGTGTTTAAAGCTGGCAAGTTATTTCACTGTTAGGGGTATCAGTGCAAACACAACTATAGAGACCACAGTGGTACCTACATCTGCATGATGAAGTAGTTGCCATGGCCTTAACACTTCTGAGTGTCCAAGCCTGACCCTAAAGGGACCTAACTGGCAAAATCCCACTCTATTTAATAAACCTGAATTAGCTATCAGCACAGTTAGTACACAGCATCTCAAGGGGAATTCAGAAGATAATGTCTATAAAGTCACTTGCAAAAAAAAATTGGCTGAGATGGGTTTCTAATATATTTGAAAAAAAATCTAGTATATTTGAAAAAATAACATAGTACTCTAAAAATATTAAAGGCAGAAATTTTGCAGTATTGAAGAACATAAGAATTTCTTATTTTATTGATGACCTATGGCACCATTGAATCCGAGAGTTATTTTCTCATCAATACAGCATCAGCTAGAAAATCCTGCTGCTTGGCAGAGCACAACCCTTAACCCAGGGAAGTGACCTATTGACTGAAAAACAACAGCAAATCTAAGTGGTCTGCTAACCCAGTTAATTTGTTCTATTTCCCTGTTGGAGTTAAATGTTAGAAACTTAAAGCATAATTGTCAGAATCCCAAAAAATATCTGCTTCTCTCCATTTTCAGTTCAGCTTTGTGTTTAAACAGAATTGTCTTCCTATGTATCTTCTAGACTTTAAATCCTGTCACTTGTAAGGTGTTTTCCTTTAAAGAACATGAGAACAAGAAATTTCCCTTTTCTGTGACAACTTGGGACACTGACCATGGGTGCTGCTGATTGCTGTGGCCAGGGTGATGTGCTGTGGCATGAAGAGCTTGGTTAAAATTCAAAAGAGTTGCTGCACATTTCCCCTCCTCCTTAATATCTTTATTTGTACTCCTCTCTGCAGAGCCTTCTGGACTATCCCTTCATGCTTACAATTTTCCTGACCCCTTCATTATCCTACATTAACTTCTTGTTAAAGACTTTCCTGCTGAGAAACCTAGAAACTTTCTTCCTTCCCCCAGTGAGATCTTAACTTAGAAAGAACAGTTATAGCAATAATCCAATTTAGGGAAGAAAAAAATAAGACAGCTGCTCAGCCATGCTATTCAGCACTGAATTTTTTTTTCTTTTCAACCTTCTTAAGTTTTTCACCTTTTTTTAGGAATGGAAGCTGTGTGGAGCAGAAATTTAGCTCTCATTTTTGTTGAAAATACATAATACTAGTTATTCATGCAAAAGCAGCTCTAAATTTAAGCAAAAAATAAACCATAACCTGAAATCCATTTTTATTTTTTAGAGCTAGCAATCACTCCAGACAATTCAGTGCAATTTTGACTGAAGTGCATGAGCTTAGCTTTTTGCTCGAGATGGATCAAAAATACTCCCCAAATAAACTTTCCTACAATATTTCCAGCGCAGCCTTCAAAAGAGTCAGAGACAAAAAAGAATCTTCGAAGTCTGCTGCACTGAGGCAGGAGGTCAAAGTGCTCACACAAATTGGTAAAGAAGTCATGTTTTATCAGTGACACTGCAATTACGGACGTTTGATTTCTGTTCCTAGGACAAGGTCCTCTCATTGATGGAGAACCCACCGGGCATGGAAAGAAAGGGATCTTTGTGTGAGGAGCAGCAGCACATGACAGGCATCCTTGTGACCGGCTGGCTGACGCAGCCCAGGCTGCCCAGGCTCAGGCTCTCCCTGCTCTTGCTCGTTCCACCCCTGTGACTGGAGTCTGCTCAGCTCTCCACAAAAATCTAAAAAAAAACCCCAAAAAAACCCCACCCCAAACCAAAAAACAAACCCAGGGCAACAGCCTTTGAAAGAGGTGGCTGTGCTCATGGTTAAAATAAATAGATTAGGAAAGAACAAACTGCAGCCCCCTGGGCAGTGCTTGGCCTGGCTGTTCCCTGAACGAGCTTGTTTCTACATTGCAGCAGGTATCTTTCCCAGAGCTCTGAAGGGTTCTCCAAGGGAGTGATTTCCTTTTTTTTTCCCCCCTCAGGCATTTCAATGGGAAAGTTAAAAATAAATGAAACGAATCAATGCCTTTTGGCTGCCGCTGTTTCAGCTGATGCCTCCTCTAGCAAAACACAAGCTTGATATGTTGCCTGAGAGCTCTTCACAAGAGAAAATGGGCTTCTCTACACAAGATTTTACAACTGCAGCCTTCCATCCTTATGACTTTGAGTAATGTTTTGCTTTTGAATGTTTATGCTTTCCAGCTATGAGTGAATATATGAAATAGCTCTTCTGTGCAGTGGGAAGCAGCCTAATGAGCCTGAGCTACGCAAGGGCACTGGAGGAGTTTACAAATGTGTGGAGACCATGTGCTGAGCGAGTCAGGGGATACCACTCAAGGGAGTCCTCTGGCAGAGCTGGGGACAGCACTGTGCCTGGAGTGGAACAGACAACCAACCTAAGCAAAAAATAAGGGCATCTTAATCTCCATTTGAATGTAGGTACCCAAATTTCTGGTCTAGAATGTGGTCTTGCTAGGTCTGAGGGAAAATCTGTAGGCAAAAGAAGGGAAGTTGAGCTGATCTGTGTTTTACAGGGCCAGTGTCTTACCTTAATTAGGCAGCACAGGAAGTGGATGAGTGGAGGAATAAGTAACATGTTCAACAAATACAGAGCTGGGGAAGAAAAAGTCTCCCTGGGGTTAAAATTTTATGAAATTCTTGCTTTTATCTGCTGAGAGAGGCACCTGTTGGTCGGGGGCAAAACAACATTGGTGGAGACTGAAGGGGCTGATGATGAGTTTTTGGGAACAAGGTTCAGCTCCAACAGTCTCTCTCAACAAATTCCATTCAGCTCTTGTAGGGAGTGAAAGCTTAGCTCTACCTCCAAGGCAGAAGCTAAAAGAGGGGCTGGAAAGGTGAATTGCTCCGTTAGGTGCAGAGACTGAAGGAAAAGCTACATGTGCATGAGCTCAACAGCCACTAGAGAATGTCAGGGTGAATGTCACATTCAACAGTGATCGTGAAAAAAGCAAATAATTATCTGAAGAAAGCAGATGGCAGCACACTGTTTGAAAGTCCTGTCATACTAAATATTTTCCTGTGGTTTTGCAAGAATGGAGTGGCACAAGCACCATAAAGGAAAAGCCGCCTACCATCAGAGATCACATAAAGATGAATTCAGTTCTGGCCTTAGGCATTTCACAGGAAGCCAGAACATGTTTTGGATGGCAAAATGGGAAAAGAGGATTTATATACTGGACACTTAATAAAAAGAGACTCAGAAGAAGAGTACAGCCAGTCTGGTGCTCCACTGGTAAAGGTAAGCGTACAAAGTTCAGCATTCCACAAAATCTAACTCACTGGCCAAAATCTAGTCTGAGAGCACTCAAGAGCAGTCTGTGAGTGGACTGTGCAGGGATAGCACTCCAGAAAAGATGCAGCCCTTAACAGCCTGCCTGCCAAACAGAAGCGGATGATGAGAGCAAGGCAGGCAATACAGGTCAGCATGCAAGAGATCGAGCGTGTGGCAGCACAGTACAGGGACTGGATAGGTGACACCTCAGGCCATTTGGCTACTGCTCTGTCCAGGAAGACCAGGGCCAGTGGGATCCACTGGAGGAGGCACTTGAGGCTGGCTAGGGGGGGCACCAGGACTAACACCAAAGGGGCTGTAGTCACCACAAACACCCTCCAGACAGGATGTCCCTCAAAGGGTTTTAACTTCCCTTTGAGTTCATGCTGGCTGGCCAGAGAGGAAAGAAAGTTGTGCCCAGTGGTACCCTGGCCATGCTGGTCAGACATGGGTGCTGGGACACTGTGCTTGACCATCTTCAGGTGGCCACTGTCTCCTTCTGCTACAGCACTGCCTGCCCAGCTTTCCAATCCCGGGGCCTGGCCAGGCTGTGCCCAGGGCATGGGGCCAGCCTGTCTTTTGTGATCAATATCCAGCTGTGGGGTGTTCCTCCATCTCCCTCCAAAACCCCACAGTGGTCTAGCAGACAGGGAAAGCAGCATGTGGCTGGCTAGCCCCAGGCTCCCTGGCCCTTCAAGAGGAAGGCGGGAGGCTCTCTTACACCATCCTTCAATAATTTACTAGACAGGCACTAACAGCTTCCCCCTCTGTTGCAACAAGCAAGTCAAAAACAGTAGAGCAGAAGCATCTCTCTCTGACATTCCTGCAGGTTTTCTGTAATGGATCACTTTTGATTAATTAGCGAAACAAGTTTGAAACAGCCTGCAGGATACTTGGTGTGTGCTTGTGTCTCAAACTGGAACAGGAAACCAAATCTCTCTCTATAAAACATGAACATAAAAACTCTGCCCTTATTGTTTCCACTTTCACAGGGGTTCTTCTTTCTTTGCTATCCATGTAGAAAAGAAAAAAATATCTAAAGCATCTTTGCTATTGTACTAGAACTAAAAATGAAAAAAAAATTGTTTTGCTCACCTTTCCCTCTCTCATCTGTGAGCACACAGCCATTGCTTGACAAAATGTAGCACAAACACACAGCATGGCATTTCTCCTGCAGGTTTGCGGTCTAGAGTTCCCTCAGTTAAACCAGGGACTGGCTTTCTACAGCTGGTTACCAGTTCAACACTCGAAGCACAGCTCATCTTTGACAAAGTCCCAAGATGATGAATGTGGTACCAATCTCAGCCTGCATGGGCAACACCAGCTCTGTAGTCTCTTGAACAGCAGCACACACTGTGAAGAATAGGTCTCAAGATGCTCACTCAGAGAATTTTTGTTAATTTTATTATAAGTTGCCCGTAACTACCATGAAAAAATGTTCAAGGACAGCAACTTTCTCTTTTTCTTTTTTTTTTTTTTCCTGAGGAATTAGTCTGAGGCCTTGCACGCTTTCCCACGCTCGCAGATTGCGGGTTATAAATGCGTGGGAGTAATGCAGTTTCGATCAGTCAGGTAGGCTGGGTTTCTGTTAGCTGCCTGCATACCTTTGAGCCCTATCAGCACACAGTGATCAGTGGAATTCCTGGCATTTTTGTCATAGCATCAGAGGCAGTACTTTACAGAGTAAATACCAATGACCTGCTGTTCTGTCAGGTCTCTGTACTTACCTTTTATTTTCAAGTCAAAGGTTAGGCCTATTTATGTAAATCCTCAGCCATGGGCCAAGTAATCTGACCTCCTGGTTTTCATTCTCCTAATTGTTTCAGGTATTTTTCTTGAAAAGTTTGGTCAGTTAAAGCTTGGGATCTTTTTTTAAGGCGCCTTTGAAGGGCTCTAGGGGCTTTCATAGCCCACCCAGTTTGCAAAGTGGAAACATCAGTGACCTGATGCCCTGGGCACTTATTTAAAATTCATTACCAGGAAATAAGGTTTTGATATATAGCCCCTCTATGGTGAAGAATATCTTAGGGAACATATGCATGCCATTTTTTACTTTGGATTATGTGATCTCTGAAGCCACATAGAGAGGCAATAATAAATTATATTCCTGTTTGCCCTTCATTTCTAATAAGAACGTTTTCAGCTGTAGATAGTTTTGACTTCCCACATGCTGGCCACTGCTTACAATTCCTTTGTTACTTCACGCTTGGCCGTGCCATTTTATTCATAAAAGGGTGTCCAAAGCAGTATAACAAAAAGAAATTTACTGGGTTTTTTTCAAGCCTTTTCTCTGAGATTTAGCCATGCTTATATTCTAAGATTAAAAAGCAAGATGAATATCCTCTGAATAAGAGAGAAATACAGCCAGTTTACTCATACATAGAGGAGTACAGCTAGTCTAGATTTTGTCCCATCACCCCTGGGCACAGAAGCTACATATTTCCATATGACCAAAACCAGCCATAGATAGCTCCATAGTGGGAGTAATTCTGTCCCTTCTTCAGGTATATTAAAACTAGAAACACTTAACAGGTTACTGCTTTCACTTCTGACCGTGGGTAAATCATATAAATGCATGCTATCACATTTCAGTATTTATTTCTTCCCTAGTCTTCCTCCTGTTAGGTGCCACTTTGAAGTATGTAATGGAAAAGAATAATTAATTTAATAATCATAATAGTATGTTCTTTAACTGCTGCTGATACCAGAGCTGATACCATCAGAAAGCATCAGCTCTAAACTGGAATTTGGTTTCTGCATTTTAGATCTGTGGAGACCAAAAGCACAATCAGTGCTGAAGTTTCAACATCTGGGCACTCATTATGCAGCTTATTTTCTAGATGTATTCCTTTTAATTATTGGAATAGTCACTTGTCTGCTCTTGGTGAAAAAAAAACAAGCTAAGTGAAAAGCATCACCTACTTTCTTCACTTCTATGTGCTACTGCCTTGAAATATAATGTTCATTTTTTCAACCATCAGGTAACTACAGACTCATTCTGGGAGGAAAAAAATTCCTGCATTCCATAACCAACAACAGAGGAACACTGAGGAAATGTTGAGGAAGCCACTGGAAGTTAAAACATATAAGCTGGGATAGAGTTAGCAGAAATTGCTCTGGCAAACAGATGAGCCATAGAGGCACAAAATAATGACAATGTCTGGCAAATGGAAATAGAAGTCAAACTGTCAGAAAAGGTGAAATTACAGTCAGGGTCTCAGGCCCTCAAAAAATGTGGAACCCACACTCAAGAGAGAAATTGTACATTGGGACTTTTCCCCACCTCTCCTGATTTCACAGGCTACTTCCCACACTGAGCCACAATTGCTGAATATCTCTGCAGCAACTGCAACTGTTACTTACATACCAAATTTTGAAAATACTTTGACTTCCTTTGAACTGAAGGATGTTGTCGTTTGGTAAGGCAAGTTTCCAGGGGACTGCATTTGAGACCATCCTTTGAAGCCCTGCTTTCTACCAGTTCTACCAAAGTGCACATTGCTGTTGATACGTGTGGGCCCCATAAAGAAGATGGGACCAAACCATTACCATCCTGAGGTCTACTTCTTTTCATACATAGATACTTTCTAATATTAAATGGATGTGACTGCATAGCCTGCCTATGCCCAGAGGATGAGTGATGATCTTAAGGTTCACCAGCATTGGATGAGGCCAAGACATTGGCACAAACCCATTCTTCTTCCCAAGATGTGCCCAAAACATGTCAGCATTACCTCAGTCACATGGCAGGGAGTCTCTGTACCTCTCTATATGCCCCTGTTGTCTTGACCTGAGAAGGAGACATCAGGGTAGTGAGATTTAAGCCTTCCAAGCTGGGAACAGCATTTCACAGACCCAAATAGACACATGCTAATGAGTGAAGGAGTCCAGTTAGAGTCTACAGTCAGGTAAACATGGATATAAAATATCCAAGGGGACTGAGGGTCTATGAGTGGATACAGTGGAGGAGGAGGAAGAATGAATTGTTGCATGTTGAGGCTCCCCAAGAGCTCAACCAGTACAAGTCCTGCAATTTCCTTCTCACCCCACCCACAAATTCCAGTGAGATGTTGTGTGCCAGTACCAGGCCTTGCTATGATCCTACTATAAGCTGGTTCAGTGAGTCAAATCAAGTAAAAAGTAACTCTGCAGAAAAAGCTGAGGCCTTTGAGAAGTTTAGTTCCCTGAACTGTCTCATGACATGACCATGCAAATATCAGTGCTGGCAAGAAGAGAGGGAGCAAGGTGCAAGACCAAAGCTCTGACTTGAACCTGAATCAATTTGGACATGAGCCCTTAAACAAAGAGCTAAACTAGTCTGTGTAACGTCATAAGCATGAAATAATTCCCCAAACTGCTGCTCACATTCCTATTTACACAGCAATCCCCTGCTTCAGAAGAGTGCACGAGGACACATCTTTCTGAGGCAACAAATGTTTTTCTTCCATGCAGAATAAACCCATTCCACACAGTGCTCAAACACAACCTGCCTGACCCTTAATTTTTCTACTGGGCCCCTAACCAGGTATAAAAACTGAACTCTGAGGGCTCTTCAGCAGGGCTTGAACAGCTGACCAGATCTCTGCCAGCCTCTACAGGCTTTTTGAAAGACAAAAAGAGCATTCCAGTTCAACTCAGTTGGGCTTGCTAAACCACAGCATTCCCAACCAAATCCAGCAGGTTTTGACTCAGCACTATTGTTCTTAGGCACATGGTAGACACAACTTACTTGCTTCCCATTTTGTTGTTTTGTTTTGTTCTAAAGAATTGCCTCACATTCCTCTCTAATTCCTGGTGGTGTTTCATGGGATTTTGTGCTTTAAACACACAGCTGTCAGAACCAACAATTCTTCTACAGATATTTCCCCTCTGTAGTTGTCCCTTTTCTATTTAGAGGCAGCATGATTCTATATCACTTTTGACTAAAAGCTATGTGATCCTTGACAGTATCTTGGCCTTACTCCATAAAAACACACTGTTTTATTTACTGTCCATGTAAGCCTGCCTGGGAGTTATAGATAAAGATATAAGGCATTTTCTATTGTTATTTCATTTAGCATTAACCAATTTTAATGTACTTCCATCAAATGTCCACCTTCATTCTACAAGTCAGCTGATGCTTTCCTCCTTACTCTTTCCAAAGGCTTCTGATTTAGTGGTTTGCAAAGCCAGCTGTGCACGTGGTGCATGCACCACCAACCTCCCCACTGACTGGGTCATCCTGTTTAAAACACCATTGTGACCCTTGGTGCTTCACATGGTGTTACGACAGCTGCAGTTTTGTCTTCTTGGCCAAAGACACAGAAAGACGTACCCCACGTCCCGCTGCGGCCATTTTGCTTGTTTCCCAAGCAACATTTTTTATGCTCCCCAAACACGGACCACATCCCCCAGTTACAGAACATAGCCTTGGGATCTCCATTGCTGCAACCCAAAGAGCTCAGCAGGGCTCAGCCCAGCTGCCTGAGAGCCCAGCAGGGCACAGAGGAGATGCAGGCCTTGTCCCCATCATGGCCTCCAGCTGGGCCCTGCAGGGCCTGATCCCACAGCCATCCCAGACGGTGTTTGCTGCTCCACAGCTCCTTCCCTGTCCGTTCCCTTCTCCAGGGTACACCTGGCACAGTGCAAACTGGCGTGTCCACACAAGCAGGCACGGCCAGGGGCCCTGTGTGTGTGGGGCATGGCAATGCACAAACAGCCCTTGTGTCCAGGACATAAACCTCCCCTCAGAGAAGGTGTGAGGACAGCGCGAGTGGAAATACCTGTGCAAGCTTGCATAGCTGCCTTAATCCTGCGAGACAGCCTCTCTCAGTTCTCGGTCTGAATGCCCTCCCTACACCCACATGCCTTTCCCCTCTTTCACTCTCTGCCAGTGGCCTCAACAACCAGTCTGGGCTCCAACCAGAAGTTCACACACAGGAGAAGTGCAATGGTTTCCAGCCCTGTCTTCACACTGCTTGGCTGGGGTGTGAAATGAGGCTTCATTCTCAGGGGAGATATTTGGGTCACAGTCAGGGACGGAGTGACCTACTTCAGTATCCTTGGGAATTACTTTTACTCTCCATTTCTGACTCAAGAGCCCTGCCCAGACAGATGCATTACCACAATATTGCAACTGTCCTAGTGAAACCTGCCAGCCCTGACTGATCTTGGCATCCCTCCTAATACCCCTGGAACCATTCACCCCTCCTGGCTGGTCTGCTGGCATGGGAATAGACAGAGCATCTCGGCAAACCTCACCAGGCCATCCTTGCCCTTTGGATCAGCCCATTACAGAGGGATGTTTCAGCATATGCAACGCAATTACGTCAATATCAAGACACAGTGGATTTCTCTCCAACACAATTTCATCAAATCAAGAAAAATGTCCTAATTCCTACAGTAAGTTCTCTCCCTTCCCCCTCAGATACAGCATTAACCTTCTCTACTCAGCAACCCACTCACAGGATTGCTGATAGCTACTAATTAAAAAGGTTTTTAACTGACTGCAAAACTGGACTGAGTGAAATGATGAATATCACTGCTGTAGATATGAATTTTAATTTGGATTTCTGAAATAAGCAATTACAGTTTATATGTGTGTGTATATATATATATATACACACACATACATACATACATACATACATATATACACAGACATCCTTACTTATATGTTTTTGGATATTACACAGAGCATGGCCCTCCAATGGATGGGTATGAAGAAATATACAAAGCTTGTGAATTCAAACTTCATATACCTTGTGGAAAATGAAGAATATTTAATCTCTTAAAAATGCTCTTTCCACAAAGTAGGAAGAAGTCCATTTTCCAGGATTTGCCCAACTCTGCCAAAGGGTGATTTCTTCCATCCTGTCCTCTATTGACAAGATCACACCTCTGGACCCTCTCAGCTGAGACATCGTAGTTGAAAGTAGCTGGAGTTTTGAAGCTCAGAGCCAGAGGTAATAAGTCTCTGAAAAGAGGAGCTAGTGTTAACTCTCACTGGATGACTCAGGACGTTTCAGCTTTCTCCTGAAGAGCTTTGGATTTAATCTGTACATGTTTTCACACCCAGAAATGAAGCAGATTCAGCAGCTGAAGTCTGGCCTGGATGGCTGCAAAAAATGATTGAAATGCAACTTGAGTGAACCCTAGAGGCTCATTATACGGCAGATACCCTCTTCAGTAGCAACTGGAAATATCATGCTTCTGTTTCAAAAAATACACAGTCCTTCTTCTTTGAAGCCAATTTCCAAAACAATTTTTCAAATAAGATAAGAGAAATTTTGTGAAAAGAGACCGCAGTACACTGGGACCTGGCAGAACTGACTGCAGCATTGCACAGACATAATCCATCCTGTTTATAAACAGAAAAAAATATCTCTTCAAAAAACCTTTCTCCATTCATGTGTACATGAGCATGGTTTACACCCCCACTTTAATGACTGAGCTTCATTTTCATAAGGTGTTTTTCTGCCTCCTCACAATGAAAGTCCTTCCATTTATTGCCCCACAAAGAAAGTGGTACATTTATTTTTACTTTTGTTTTTTTTTTTCTATCTGGCTGTGAACGAATTTATTTAAACTGATAGGCCAGAAGCAGATTTTTGGTTTTCTAAAATCTTACCACTGAAATCTTAGTCATTGCAAAATGAGCAAGAGAAGTCAACTGTGCCTTATCATCAGGGTTTTTAGGGAGGTGAGAGAAATGGAGATTACTTTCTAAAATCCGGTTTTGATTTGTCCCAGAGGCAAATTAACTTTCTTTCCTTCCAGCAAAGCAAGGTGTAGAACCATTCCATCACTGGTCTCTTTTTAAAAGGATTTCCACAAGAGATATGAACTGCGTCTTCATTTTCAATCTATAGAAGAGTTGCGGAAGTGTTTCTTTAAAGGAAAGAGGCGTTAAGAAATGTTATTTAAATGTGGGAAAATAAATAACTTTTATCCCTCATGATCAATATCAGCAAAGGTGAGGAGACTGACAGAGGCCTAAATCTGAGGCAGAGCTGAAACTCCCCCTGTTGGCATCTGGTGGGCCATGCCTGAAAACCATCTTTCCTCTATCTCCACAAACCTTTGGGGATTCATTTCCAGTGAATAGGTACAAATCCTCAGTTATTTGCACCTTAATGCCAGCCAGGAGAGAAATTAGCCAGATCCTCTGAAATCTGTGCCACTGCTCCTCCCTGTGCCTCTCACTTGGTGAGTTGTGATATCTGAAAGTGGAATAAACCTATGTAATGGAGGAGGCTGGTGATGAGAAGCTGCAAAGTAGGAAGGAAAATTAACCACACAGTGCAGCTCAGTGAAAAATAAAACATTAAAGGAAAAGGTGCCTCCAGCCATCTTGAGAGCTGGGGAGAAGGGAGCAGTGCCTGCTCAGTGGAGATGACAGGTATCAGGCACTGCTCTTGCTAACAGCCCGTGAATTTATCCTTGGGTTCACAAGGCAGTGATGGCACTATCAGTTGGTTCATCCATCATCAGAAAAAAAAAAGCCACCACAAATAAACAACTTGATCTATGGAGCTGGCCCCTGTCCAATGGCAGAAAAAAAATTAGAAAGAGGAAGAATTACACATGTTAGTTTGGCTATGGGTAGCAAATGAATCTATCATCAAATCCAGCTAATGAGCCCAGTCACTTTGTGTCAGGGAAGCTACATATCCTGGAGGGATTCTTCAGGGACTGAGTTTCAGTCATCCTGCCAACTGCATTTGCTGTCATTTGGAGCAAATTCCTACAGTCCTTTCTCTTTTTTTTTTTTTTTTTTTTTTTTTGCCTGTCATAATTAACTTCCCAGACCATCTTTATGCACATGGATCGGGGTTAGCACAGGCAGTGCTGTTCGCCTGCAGACTGAACATATGCTGTGGGTCTTCTTGTTCCCTCCTTTGTACCTAATGGTTCTTCTAACTCTCAAAATTCAGAGTAATGCATGTGACGGTGCCAAGGACAAGAACTAACAAGACTTTTAGCACTGCAGAGCCAATACAAATGTGAGGAAACAAATCCTCACCTATTCTTCTCTGTGGACCACAAGCACCTGTATCTGCTAACCTCCTGAGAGTAGAAATATTACTTTTGACATTGATGTCAAAATCATAGAGCTACTGTTTGATGGTTGAGTGTTTCTAGCATTGTTTGCCATACAGAAGTGTTTGCTGTTCCGAACATGTTGTAGAAATTGCTGTATTAAAGTCTGCTTTATATAAAATTATATCGCCATGACACAGCTGAATGAGGAATTCATGTGACTGCGGAAAGGGCTGGACAGCACAGACTTAAAACATGCAAGATCTGTGAGGAGGCATCTCACCCCTCTCACAAAAGGCAGCAGACACCAAGGATTGCCTTAAGCCATGTCCAGTTTGTTCTTTGCAAGGGAAGGAGGATTTTGCAGTTAGGGTCAAACTCTGATCCTCAATAAACACTGAGTATGTCCTTTCCTTTACACAATCATACTGACCCAAATGCAGACTCTGAAGAAGTGGAGTGCTACCCACAATGACTACAGATGGCAGGATCTCATTCTGCTGTATTGACCCTGCAATTCTGCAGTTCCTGCTGCATCTGTGCTACACTAGCAGGAGGTCTGCTCTGATCTTTCTCTTCTTGTGAAAACATTATCCCAAGAAAAGCTAGATAGTTATTAAATATTAATTGAAATTAAACTCATACATGCAGTTGTTCTGACAACTCAATTTAGTGACAGAAGAATTTTGTTCCTGCTTTTCACATGAAAATGTGAAGAGACTAGAAGAGTGTTTTAGCACTGCACAAAAAAGCAAATATCATTTCTGACTGTTCACCCATGACAGGAAGAGTTAACCGCAGGCACACTGCTCCACAATGTACCACATCATGAGCAGGAAGCCAGGTTCAAGCATCCTTTACACCATCACTGAATTCAGCAACACAGAATTTCTCACCTCTGTGCAATGGCCCTGTGGCCTCCCCTCTTCTCAATTGATGTTTGTGACTCAAGTGGAGCACATGCTACAGTCACCTGGCAGAGCCCTGAGGAGCTCACTCATCACTCCCCTCCTACAGCATTTCTGAACTGCACAAATCCCCATATGGACCTTGCCCATAATGGAAATCATATTTAAAACAGTCTTTTAATGATAAATCATTTGTGAGGGTGCTTGAAGGTCTTCCTAAGTCCTCATCAAGCATAGGGGTGGCAAAGGCACAGGGGAAGAGCAGTGGATGTCAGCAGGGAGTCAGTGTTACAAGTGGGACCACCAGTGGCTGCCTGGGACCGGAGGTCCCTGCAGAACAGCCTTTGGCAGCTGGAAGTCCTGAGTTTCCTACTGGAGGCCACCTTACAGAGATGCACTGTTCAACACCTGTAGAAGCATCTGTTAAGTGACCCAGTTTCAGAGGCATCAGCAGCGGTTGTCCCAAGATGCTGATGTGCCAGAAAGATGCCATCCACAGCCCTGTGCATCCCCAGTGCCAGAAAGAAAAAGACATAGAGAGACCACCAAGGAGAGCAAGGCAGTGGGCAGCACTTACAGCAGGCCTTGAGGAGGCTGCTGGTCAGGAGTTTCCTTCCTGGGCATCAGCTGCAGCTCAGCACATGGACCCAAAACTCAGTCAGATGTGAGGTGCTCCAGCAGCCCCGTGATGCTGCTTCCCCAAGAGCAGAAGCTCCAGCAGTTTGACGACCTGTGATGGTGAAGTTCTTCTCTGAGCATAAGCACTTCATGCCAGGAGGGGAGCAGTCACAAACAGTTTGAACATGGTTTTGTGCCCTTTCATGAGCTACACACAGTGACAAATTTCCTTTGAGCATCCCTTGCATCCCTACCAGGCTACCACTGGTCTGGCTTTAAGACCAACTGAGCATCCACTCTCTTTTCTCAAATGCATTTTCATCAAAATACCTACTTTTGCTTTAGGATTGCTTTGAATGCTAATGCGTTCATCTTTTTTTCTTCAGAACAAACTGTTCGTAATTTCACAGGTTTTGTTCTTTTCTGAACGTGCTATCTGCAAATGGATTAGCTTTACTTTCAGCCTCAAGTGCTTCTGTGCAGGCATTTCAAAGTGAAAGAACTTTGGAAAAACAATTTTCTGGAGTGCTTCAAGAAGAAAAAAATCACATGAAGTGACTTTGAATTATTGCTTTGTATTAAATGACTTAAATCCTAAAAGCTGGAATTTTTAAGGTTCTTCTAACTGTTTAGAGAGAGAAATATATAAAATAACACTTCTTAATACTTTCACTTGTTCTTTAGTCTCAAATCAAGTTCTCTAAATGCTTGCAATGCTATGCTTTATTCATAAAAGGTGAAATTCATTCATTCTGCATAAATCCTTACTCATCAATCAGGGCAACAAGTAGGAAATGGAGGGAAGATAAACTGCACTGTTCAAAATAAGCAGACTAGCAGCATGATTCAGAGCATTTAAAACTAGGCTCCTCTTCTGAATCATCCTCCAGAGAAGTCTCTCCTTCTCCAATAAATACACAGGAGTTTAGGAGGCAAGTCTCCTTTGGCTGAAATAAGCCACTGTGAATTAACCCTTTCACTCAGACCATCCTTTTCTTCAGAAATCCATAATGTTCAGCTTCTGGATCCTCTCTTTCCATCGCTTCACTGTGGAGTTAAGTCATCCCCCTTTAGAGGGACTTCTCCTCTTTCTGAATGTTGTGGTCATCCTTGAAAGAGGTAAAACGCAATTAGCAGGGGAAAAAAATGAAAACAAAGGAAAAAGTGAGAAGAGCTGAATAAACAATAAAAAATATCAGTGCCGAGGGACATTAGTCTTTGTTGTCTGGGGCAGCACAACACATGAGGTCTTTCCCTTGTTCCTATTGCAATAAGAAATGAAGAAAACTTGCCTGCAAATATTTATTTCTGTTTAGAATACATTAGTTTGTCCATATTTGCAGTCAGTATGTATCCACTTTACTTGATCATTCCAGCACCCACATTCCACTGAGCTGTATATTTAACAGTAAAATTCACAATTTGCACTGCTTGGAGTGCTACAGAAGCCATTCAATCAGAGAACAGAAATTATTTGACCACAAATTTGCAACTGTAAATATTTATATCTAAGTGTTTGTAAATGATGTGCAGTACAAGAATAATTGCCAAATCAATTCAAAAAGCAAAACTGAATAAATTAATGCATCTATGAATTATTCATGAATTTTACCTTCTCATACAGCAAGTTCATTATTTCTCTATGTAACAGTAAGCAGCTAATATGTCTGAGTGCATTTAAAATATCGATTAGTCTTCTGGATACACTATTCAGAGCTTTTAATCAACAGAAGATCTCAATAAATATTAAACTTTCATTTAGGGAAAATATGAGAAACCTTGATTCTATGGATAATGCATGCTTATTCCAGAGTATAAGGAAAAAGTATTTGCAATTTATCCAAAATATCAAGAGAATTTTCCATAGCTATTTTAGCTCAGATGAGTGTAATAATAAAGTGTTCAAGAATTAATCGGTCAGGAATCTTTCAGATTTGATTAATCTTGAGAAGATCAGTCCAAAAGACAGAGCTTGACTGTTTCAAACAGCTACATACTGTGGAGATAAGCCATAATTTTCTCTAAAGAAAATATCACGCTTCTCTTGCAAGGAAAAAAAGCCCAAGACACACCTCTTATACCTTGGCAAATCTGGGAAACCCTGTTAATGGCTTGGAGACAGGAAATGAGAGCATCTCCTGGAGGGTTTGCTGTTACATTGTGAGATGGGGCTCAAGGACAGAAAAGAGAGGTTGGCCTCACCTTAGCTCCCTTGCCCCACACCTGGGCGTAGGCTTCACCCCACAGCCCCCCATGGCACAGCCTTGGTGACAGCACAGCATCTGTGCTGTGGACCCAACACATCTCAAGAGCTGCCAGTGCTGCCTCTGACCTTCCTTGGGGACTGTGCATTACATTCTGTTTCTGACTTCAGGCAAGAGCTTGGAACAGCAGTGCTCTGGGTCTGTGTAACTTGGGCACTACTGGCAGGAAAACCAAGAGCAATAGTCTCTCTGGGAGGCACCTTCCTGGTTAATCAGGTACAAACACTGGGAACAAGATTTAGGTGATGGGGGTTTGTCAGCCAAGTCAGTCAGAAATGCTTTTAAAGCTTTGCAGAGGCTGAGGCTGTTGATACAAATTTTATATTAGATTGGTTTATCCCAATTATTTCTACTTGTTTTCTTGTGTTTTGTTTAGCTGTGTATGTGTTTGCATGGGAGAGAGAGAAGGGGAAAAAAAAGAAATACATTGCCGAGCACATTTGGCTACCACTGCAGAGAAGGTCCAGTCTCTGATCTTATCTTCAGAGGGAGATGGCACTCTGCAGTTAACCCATGCAGAAACTTCAAAAAGCAGACTGTTGATGACAGAGTCTGGTTTATGAGACCAGATAGTCCAACCTCACAGGTTACTCTACAGTATGAGGAGGTGTGTGCATCTGCTCTGCTTAGAAGTTTCAAGTACAGAGATATTTCCAGATAAGACAAACTTATCTCTGCAAACTAAGCACTGAGCAGAGGCTGCAGCACAGAGGGGATCTGCAGACAGACAAGATGTAGTATCTTCTAGATTTTGAGAGCCCCATTCAGCTATCCCACTTCTCTTTGCTTTGCTTCATTTTGATGGTGCCCTCAGGGAAGCAAGGGAAACATTTTCCAGTGTGCACTTACCTACAAGCAGTTTGAAGTCATACAGCATTATGCAAGAAATGAAGAGGTCCTAGAAATTAAAGGCCACTTCAAGGCTGTCATCTAGCCCAGCCCTTCTTTCATGAGTCAGGAATAAATATTAACAGGTTATATGTAAAAGAAGTTTGTGAAACTCCTAAAGGAATACGGTAGCCTTGAGGGGGACCCCAGACTGCTCAGTTGAAACTCACTCCACTCTTCCACCATACAGTCTGTTCTGCCTCCACTGAAACCACCTGAAATTTCCTTTTGTTGTAAAGCTTTAAACCAAGCTCTGAGCAGCTAAGATGGATAGCTAAACTACTGTCAAATTTGTGTAATACATGATACACAGGTAAGAAGCTCTTTCTGTTTAAGTGTGTATTGGCTAAATAGTTATGTAGAGATAAGGAAAGCACAGGGAAACTAAGGAAGATATCTGCATTTCTGTATTGCTTGTGCTTTAATAAAAGAGAATATCAGAGTCTTTGCGCAAGATCATTTTTAGCTTGGTCTCCACTGCTTTTAATAAAATGCAGAATTCAGATTAATTCAATATAGGAATCATGTGCTCATCAACAATCCATGTCAGCCAAGACATATGAATGGATGAAGCCACAAAATCTGGGTGGACTTCCTTAGACTCCTCCAGATAATGGGAGTCCCAGGAAGACTCCCTGGGATGTCCTCTGCAGCACCTTGTCTCTTCACAGAAAAATTCACTCTCACAAAGCAAGTCCAAGGAGAGGAGGCACCCCACACTACATGTGGGCTTTGAGAGCTGTTACACTGGGCCTGTATCAATTAATTCAAAACAAAATTGGAGATGTCTTTAGGCTGACTGCCATAAGCCAACCTTCCCAGTTGAATGCTTCATTTTACTAAGAGCTAGCTGTAATGAATGAGTTGGCTTTGCAAAAATAAATGGAGCATCTACACAGAGGATAAATGGCCATCAGACCTAAATGAGCCATTTATCACAGAAGTACTGGTAAAGAACTTTTAAGACTACCAAACTATTTAAAATTCAACTTCAGCCTAGGGTAAAATTCCCATTCTTTTTAATACCATGCTGCTGACTAAAAGAGTGTTGTTCCACTCTCATCTCTAAACCTTCCTCTCCCATACTGCTGCCTAGCAGACAGTACCCACCTGGCATTTGTACTCTCCTTCCTAAATGTCACAGTTGGTACATTGAACATCCTTTTGCTTATTCACCTATTCATCTCTTTGACAAGTTCTCTATTCATCTGTCTGTCTGACCAAGTTCATTTTGAACTCTGATTGTGTCCTTCAGAACATCTTGCAACTCCACCAACTGAAGTGTCAAGTTTTAAAAGCATCTCTTCCATCGGTCAAATTGTTTGTAAAAAAGATAGGTATTTTTGCATCTTATTGTACATCAGAAGTAGCACAAGATATATTAGAAATCTTCCATCTCGATAGCACTGACTTTGAGGATAATTTCTAGTCATTTGTGAAACTGGCCAACAGTGATTATCATTTGACATCCCCCTGAGCAAAATTAAAAAAACATGGTCATATGGAGTGCAGACCAGTTGTATTTTTCATGGAGTCTGGGGACCATTCAGGGCAGGAATGTGAGGAATCCCCTTGACTGAACTTGATTTGTGAATGTGTTTGAGTTTGCAAATCCCCATTTAAAAAATGGACCACATTCTGTCATCACTGGTTCAGGGAGGAGCTCTGTCATGGCAAGTGTGAGGAATGGCCAGAGACAAATGTTTTGCACATTCACTTGAGGAGGAACAGAAAAAACCTTCAGCTGTTTATTTGAAACTATAAAAGCCCTGCACAGTCGCAGAAACAAGATTTCAGGTTTCCTTTCAATCACTGGTAATGTATGTCAATAACAAACCACATATGCAGCGTCACTGCTGACCCTTCACTGGCTTTTTCCAGCCAAGAATATTTTATCCAGGTGACCTTGTCAGAGGGATTAATCACAGTGCAGGCTTCTCCCCCTCATCTTCAGTGTATAAAGCCAAGTGGGAGGCCAGAACCCCAGAGAAGTATTTGAGAAGTGCGAATATTTGTTAAACCTTTTTTAAGCTTCATTTTTGTTCAAGGGCAAATTACAGCACAGCAAATCTCTGGAGTACTTCTTCATTTTGTTCAGCCTGAGCACAGCAATACACAGTTTCTGGAAACCTTCAGTTCCTGATGAATACCAGGAAGATTTTCAATGTTCCTATCAGACACATATTAATTTGATTCAGCCCGAGCTTGGGGAAAAGTCTCTAGCTAGAAGAGAAGGAGCTGTAGCAGTCACACACTGATTTTCCCCACTGGCACACACCCTGGGCTAACCCAGGTTCTTGCTGGTCCCCTTGGCATAATGGTCCATGTCATCCCTCGTGTGGGGTAGACAACCAAAGTTTTCCCATTCCACAACTGTCAAAATTAAGAATATTTCTCACTTGCTTTCCAAGGTATTTCCTTTGCACACCCTGCTGTACCTCCTGCCTTCCTCGCTCCTTTCCTCTGAAACATGCACATGGGGACACCCTTCCTTTATAATCTCTCTTTTCCCTATAGTCACGTCTTTTAACTTTATCTTTGGGGGTTTTTTACCCAAAAATTTCCAGAAAATATCTGATGATAGACAAACCCTAACTATCTTTCCAAGAGCAAATTGCTGTAAGAGAGATATCTACTGAAGCAAGTGTTCCTCTGATTTATCACCCCACTCCCTCATTCCTATTGCTCACTCCTACTACTGAGGCTGTACAGACCCAGTAATCCCTACAAAGAAAGAGCTCGACCTTTATATTTCCCAATAAAGGATGCAGAAAGCTTTGGTGCAATTTCATCAGATTTTCTTCAAATAGATTATCCTATCCCTACAGACACAACACAAGAACTGAAACCACAATGAAAGGCTTTGCTGCTGGAGGTAGATTGCTACTTAATAATGGGTGCATGCACATAGATAACTGAGCCAAAGCTGAGATTGTTTGATTAACCATTAATTTTTAGAGTCGCTGGAAAGCAGTTTCAAAATCACTAAGAATCACAACACTGATTTGAAAAGGAATCAGAACAAAAGTCTTGCTATCACCATGGATACAACAGATGGGGAACCAGCATCTAAGCAAAAACCCTGGAACTTCATACTTACACTACACTACAAAGTAGATCACTTAATATTAATATTTAGAATATGTCCTTCTTACAAATAAAATGGTAATCAACATACAAAGCAAATCTTGATCTGTTTTTTTGTTGGAGTGCAAGCATTCATCATTAGTTCATTTTTTTGCTCGTGTACTGCCTGTGATATCAACACAATACAACACAACAGTGAGGTAAGCTGATAGTGGTGTTTCAAATGCAAGGTAACCATGTAATACCTTAAACTCTTTGAGAATAACTATAATTTTCCTGTATTCCCATAAAGCCTGAATCAGCCAAATCAACACTCTGATTCAACACAAACACTATTTATTAACTTTGTTAGGATCCAGATAATAAAAATATTCAGACACTTTACTCACAGAGATTTTGGTGAGCTTTAGGTATTTGAATGCCTTTATTAATGTGGATCCCTGACTTTGGTTTACTGTCAGTGATGGATCAAAACCAGTGGAATGCTGATGGGTATTTGGTCTTGTTCCAGCCTCAGCACTCCTCACAACTCTATTATCCTTTTTCCTTCATTGCCACCTCCAGAGCCTTGTGGAAGATCTCATCTGCAAGAGCCAGTGCAGCTACAGACATACAGTGCTAATTGCAGAGAGCAGGCACAGCTGAAGGGGGCAGGAAGGATTTTTGCTGTTGCCTTCATGCAAAATTTCTTTAAAATAGCATAAAACGTCCCACTGCATCAGACTGAACTAAGTATTCATTAGCCCAGAGTTCTCTCTTGGACAGTGACCACATAGCCAGAAAAAGGTGTAAGGACAAGGTAAAGATGGCATGGATTTAATTCAACACACTTTCCCAGTTTTTAGTGATTTCTTAAACTAGAAACAGCTTTTGCTGATACTTCTTGACGAGATCTTCTATGATGTCTCTAAGTGCCTTCTGAGCATTGAATTAACATTGTGTCCTGTGGCAGGGAATGACACACTTCCTCATGACATGGGATTTAAATCCTTATGAAAATATTGGGCTTAAATCATGTTTCTACTTTGCTCAGGTTGATGGCTCTCTCAATTCCAACATCATTTTTCATAACCGGATATAAATAGGAACATTTAGCAATTGCACATCACAAACATATAGACTTCACAGAGTCACAGGATGGTTTGGCTTGGTTGGGTTTCCAAGATCATCCAGTCCAACCCCTTTTCAATCCTCTTTCAAATGCCTTTCAATTTAGACACCTGAAATCAAGGGCTAAGTCCATCTGCCCAGATTTGCTCAGGCAATTGCAAGCAATTCTAGCCCAGAAGCCGTGGTAGCTACATTTGTTCAGCACAGTATTACAGATAAAAAGTCCCTTTCTGCCTTCTTTTCTCCCAATAAAATTTCACCTGGGACCCAAAAATAACTTTCCGGATAACAGAAATTGGTGCGTTGCCACAAAATGTTTCCACCTCAGCAAGCTAGCATTTCTGGCAAAAAAACAACCTCAAACCTATTTTGTGAGGAATTTCAAAGAAGCTGTAATGAATTACTTAACTAGGCTCCCCAGGCCTTGCTCGTGGTTCAGTAAATGTGCTGATCTCTGCCTGATGGCATTTGGCTTAGTTTTTGTATCCCTGAAAAATAAACAGAAGGTTTGCCAGTGGCTTTGGTGAGAACAGATTGAGGCTATAAAGAAATCAAGACAATTTCCTTCTGGAAACGGCTAGCTTTCTGTTAATAGAGGAATCCAGAGGAAGAGAAAGCAGCATGACCTGTGGAAAGATTTCATTATCTCAAAACATCCAGCCTTTTGAAAAGGAGGACGTGCAATTAAAATGCAGAGATTGAAAAAAAAAAAAAAAACAACATCTCTGAGTGTGCATAGTAGCAGCCCTGGAAGCAGCTTCCATGGGCCAGGAGAGGAAGGCAGGGAAATGGCAATGGGCACTGAGCCACAAAAGTCCTCTCAAAGGTGGAAAGTGAGGGTTGAGCTGCTCACTGTGCCTGGAGTCCAGCACGATCAGGGTCCAGCACCAGCTTGGCTCACACACCCTGGCTGGTGTGCATTTTTGAGGGAGAGTTTGATGAGGATATGAGAAAAGAAGGATTTTTTTTTTTCTGAAGTGCTCTGCATCCATTTTCAATGAAGAAAGGAAGCAAGGAAACCTGCAGCTGCTGAATGTCAGATGCATCAAACCCAGGACTGATGGTACAGCTTTTTGCAACTTCTTTCCAGCCTAATTTTGCACTAAAAATACATTATGCCATTTCCTAAAAGGTTTCACGAATGCTTCTAGTGCACCAGGAAGTGAATAATTCTCTTTATCCTGACCAAAAAAAGTCTCAGTTCCTCATTAACCTTTTCACAGGATGTAATCTCCTGTAGTTCTGCAGAAGAGATGTTGCCTAGCTGGGGTGTTCTTGCTTCCTGTTATTTCATAGCCCTACGGGGAAATAAACAGGGTTTCGAAGAAAAAGAAAGGAAGTGAAAATGGCAAGGGAACAACAGAAGCATCTCTATTATTTTTCTACACCAGGTTATCTCTAGATTGCTGTGCCATTGCCTCAGGTTTAAAGAAACCCAAGGAGAAATCAAGCAATTCACACATAGTCCCAACTGCTCTATCTGAATCAGATGGCATTTAAAGCCCATTGTAGGCAGAGTGTGATCACACATGCTCAGGCATTTTTGCAGCAACATGAGAGGGACCATGAGCCCACAAATGTACTCAGAGCAGGAGGACAGCAAGGTGACCTCGCTGCAGAGTCACAGAGCTCCAGGAAGGGCCAGCTGGCCCTCACCACAAGGCAGAGCTGCACAGAGGAACTCCTTCCTCCTCACAGATCCTTCACCATCTCAACACTTCAGGACCCCTGAGAAGAGCTCTGGTCAATCAAGTCCTCGTGTTCAGCCCATGGCCTGCACATAAACCAGGTAAATGCTGTGATTCAGTTACTTGTATTCTCCTCAGTCTGTCCTCTTCCACAAATGCACCTCCACCACCTACTGAGACCCCCTTATTCAGCTGCAAGGGGGGTCTCAGCTCATTTTCAGGACCTCTCTTGCCCTCCCAGGGACATTTTACTGTCAGTCTACCACACCTATGAGCCCCAGGAGACCTAACCATGCCTGGCAGAGATGGCCTTTCCCTTCCACTACTCATCCTCAGCTATTCACTCACTCCCTGCAGCTCACAGTCACTTGGCTTCCTCCCTCCAGCATCCAAAGCAGCTTCCTAAGCCAGTTTGGGAATTATTTGTAGGAAGAAGTCACTCATGAGTGACACACAAGCAGAGGTTGAACTGTGTGCTGTTTCCCAAGGTGATTGCTGGCTGTGAACAGCTGTATGAAGGCAGGGAGGTGACAGAGGCCAGGCAGCCTGACCCTCATCTGAGCTGCACAACCAGACAATTAGCCAGAGTGTGTCACACATCTCTAATCTGCACACAAAGGTATTTTACCTAATAACTTCCTGCGTGAGGCAAATGGACCAAATAATTAAAGCACCATGAGCAATCTTACTACTGATGCAATTTTCTCACATTTTTTTCACGCACTCATCAAGTATTAGTAAAAGGCATTCTAGCAATAAAAGAAACCAACAAAGTTCCAAAGGGTAAGTGGACATGCTGTTTCCAAAAAGTGCTTTTCCACCTTCTTTCAGCCTTTAGAAACCAGAGGGAGTGGAGGATGCTCATGGACACCCAGCATACCTGCTCCTTGCCTGTAGCTCTCACCCAGGGCAGACTGAGGGGACATGCAGTAACCTGAGCAAGGAGCTGGAGAATAAATCACAACAGATTCCAACCCAAACATGTCAAGCTGTGCTTTTTAATGGCTGTAGCTCATTCTTCCCCTCTAGCTCCACTATTCCAGTCTCCTACAGCAGAACATTCCCTTATATTGTAAGTTCATGTTTACCATCAAGACAGAGTAGCAGTGAATAATATTTGATTTTCTCTCTAGCCAATGGTCATCTGCTGCCTAGGAAGTGATCAATGAAGTGATAAAGCTAAATCAGAGTCATATTGTATATTATGAGAAGAGTCACATATCAAAGCTGGGTTCTGAGGTGTCCAATTTGAGCTATTTACTTGATTGTATATCTTTCTTGATCTTGAAAGGACTCCCAAAAAGCCTAAGTCTTACCGAGCTGTTCACTTTCTTGATATCTTATGGCATTGTGTGGTTTTTGTATAAATAAAACCATAAAACCTTGGTAAAAGACCAGAGAGTTTGTCCTGTAAAAACACACAGAGTGTGTGGAGCCAAATTCCAGAAACAATGACAAAATTTTTCAAAATGGAAGTCCTGAGGGTTTTGTTGACTAAACACACAGATATAAAACTGAATATTTTTTAGTGCGTTTTGAATACTTAAAATATATTAAAATTAAAGAAAAAGAAAAGAGGACAGAAGCAACAAACACCTCATCTTTTGCATACACTTAATGAAACCAGTATCTCATCCTGGTTGTTTTCTTACGTTGTTTTTGAAAAATTGAAATAATTCCTGCTAACAGGCACAACTGAAAATTAACTGTTCAAGCTCAAATGTTTTCTAAGTGTGCCAAGAACAGACCATAAAATGGGGAAAAAAAAGAGAACTAATTACTTTATTTGTCTCCTGAAACTAAACTAACAAGTAAAAGCCTTTAAAGAACACCGGTCAGAAATACTGATATCAAAGGAAAAGACTGCTGATAATCCTGGATTCATTTGCAATGATTTATTCCATATTTTATTGCACAATTTATAAAAGAGAATTGCAGCAATCGGAGCCCTTGCACTGCTACAAGAGATTAAAAGATTTTCTTATCAGACAACTCAGAATCGTGATGATTCACACCTTCATTATTTCTTGAAACACTCCAGCTTCCTCCAGAAGGTACAGCAAAGGTTTTGCATGACTACATCCCTTAAACTAAACAGTGCTCGTGTCATTTTCCCACGGTGCTCAGAACAAGCTAGGGGTGAAAGAGTAACCCTTTTAAGCCAGTTAAACAACCGTCATTATTTTAAAATAAATGAAGAGGAGCCGAGTTATTTACGACTCTGTGCTCATGTTTTATGCATGCCTTACCTCGGAGACATTCGATAGCCCCCCACAACACTTTGTTGGCTCTAAACTTCAACAAGTGTTTGCCAAGAAGGTCACATTGGCCTCTTCACACCGAGAAAGGTGAGATTTGGAGACACGGTAAAGTAACAGGACAAATGGGAAGACACTGGAAAATTATTTTTGCTGCCAGGGTTTCCACACAAGCATAAAGCCTGGGTCAGGGAGAGCCCTTTCAGTTAAAAGTGAGTGCCAGAACTTCCCACTGCCAGGTTGAATCAAGGATACACCCAGCCCTGGTGTGCAGGGAGGACAGCCAGAAGAATGAGCTACTTGCAAGGAATTTCTTGAAATCAGCAGAGAGGAGCCATCATACCCATCAAGAGTTTCATGGGATTCCCCAGCCTAGCACAGACCAGACTGGCCTCCAGGGTCTCCAAGAAAGATGGAAACTCAGAACCAGAGAGTAAGCACCTGAAACTGTGAGGGGTGGTCCAGGGGAGACCTTCCTGTTTCACAAACAGGTTCTGGAGAACAAGAGACCTGAGCAGCTGTGCTTGAGAACCAGCTGTATCCAAATGTCTTGTTCTTCACAGTGTCTCCACAGCATCCTCATGTGAAAATATATTCTGGTTCTGTAACATGTAGATACCTTCTCCAGATGTGGCTTTTACCAGGAACATCAGTCCTGCCTGGGTAAAACCAAGGGAGGGTACCCACTACCTTGCAAAGAGTGATGAGGGGCTGTGTTACAAGACCTGACTCAAGGACTGTGTGTTTTAACCCCACATTGCCCCTCTTATGAACCTCAAATATGTCCCCAAATAAGTCAAGGAGCACCTCTTTTCTTTTGTGATCTCTCCCACTAAACAATCCCGAGCAGAATTGAAGTTGGATAGTGGCAGTCACACCAGAGATGTCCAGCCTGATGCACAGACTTGGGGTTGACAATGCTTTCTCCTGCACATAGCCCTGCAGCAGGAAGGGTGAAAGGTCTCGTTATGCCCTACAACACACAGACATGCTCTGTTCAGGAAGCTGCAGCTCTGTTTTGAACACAAAATGTGCCAAACTATACATACATTGGTGTCCCTTGGTATTTCTGTTGTAATCTCATTGATTTGTGGGGCTTATGGAGACTTGAAGTGAAGCAAAACAAAAACACACCCCTGTGTCACCTTCTACCCTGGGAACCCCTAAAAATGTGACTTTCAGTGACTTCAATGACTTTCCAAACTCCATTTAAAGTTTCTTTTTAACTGTGATTTTCATGGGTGAGATATTTAATAGAATGTGACCCCCCTAGCTCATTTAGCTTTGTAGACAGTGTATTGTGCTTGAGTCTCTCATCCATTCATGCACTTGTATTACCTCATAAAGGTATTTTTTAGAAATAAAACATGAATAGGGAGATTTTTTTTTCTCAACCTTAGCGATTAGCTGGAGATTAGAATTCAATTGAACAGTTTAGTTAAATATGGGTTTGTGTGTGTTGATATGGCTCCCCATTGTCACTGCAGGTATGAGAGGTTTGGCAGTTTCCCAGCTTGGCTCTCCAGTGGGGGTTCGTAGCAGTGCAAAAAGCACTGTCCCACCTTTCAGTAAAATAAAATGAAATACTTCTCAGAAAATGCTTATTGAAATCTGAAATCTTGCCAGTTTTAAGAGAGAGACATTTGCATGAAACTTATTGTTTGTTCCAAAGCTTTACTTTTTTTTTTTTTTTTTTTTTTTTTTTTTTTTTTTGACAGAAATGTCTGGTTTTACTTGATTATATATATATGCATATATAGTTGGGGTTTGTTCCCCTTCAAGCTAGCTCTGAGGAAACAGTATTAGAAGAAGAAATAATTAGAGAAGCCAACAGTCAGCTGCTTTCTCTGAAGAATATTGGGCAGATGACAAACCCACTACAACATTTGGCACACTATTTATGGGCAGGAAATTTTAACAGAGAAATGAGAAATGACACTCTGCAAATCATGCTGAAGTTCTATGAAAGTTTTTTCCTGCTAAAACTGAAGGACCATAATGACAGACAGACAAAAATGAACTTCTGTGCTTTTTCCTTGTCATGATAGTAACTCATGGTTTTCTTAGTGTGAGATACTTCTTTTTCTGAGCAGTGACAACATTTATAAATGGTACTCTAAATGAGAAAGATCTTTGGAATAATCTGTTCCAGGTTAGGCTATCATTACCAATAAAATACCTCTGATTTGCACAAAACATGTAATTCGAGAGGGTTTTTTCCCCTGCTGATGTAACTCCTTTGCTCTTTTAATTCTCAAAACCACAAAAAATGCTCTCAGAAATATTCCCAGCTGCTCAGGTCATGCTCAGCTGTGCTGATACCAGTTTACAGAGAACACATTTAGCACATTAAGTCCTGATTACATGGCAAAATTGGAGAGTCAAACTAACATCTCCTCATGCATTAGGGAACTGCACAGCTACACTAAGTCCTGAGGCACAACAGTGGAATTTCCAGCTGCTAAATACATAAAGTAGAGGCAAAAAAAACCCCAAATTTCCCTTTGTGTCCCCCATTGAGCAATCAGCACTTGGTGCAGATGAGCAGCAGGGTGGTGCAGTCTCTGCAGTTGAGGGACAGCACTGTGACACTTCTCCATCCTCTGCCACAGCTCTGCTCTGCCCCTGCACATCTGACCTTGAGCTCAGGAAAGCAGGAGCAGAAAAGACATCTCCATTTCATTAATCCCAGGCCAGACTCTGAAGGAATGTGATGAAGGAACTGCAGATGCACCTACAGAGCTCTGCAGCACAGGCGTGTTTCCCAAAGATAGGGATCACAGCTGGGGTCGTGTTACAAATCCTGCACCAAGAGATCCTTCCTGCCAACATCTAGCCATGGCAAGGAAGAGCAGTGATGCAGGGTCAGCTCTGTGTGCCACAGAAACCTGACTTCACACTCTCATCTCCTCTATGACCTGACTAACCTAGCAAGTGACAGCCCTGTTATAAATATCCAAGAATCATGAGGTGGTCACTTTCCCACTGTCACAGCTAATTAACTTCTAGGAATAACTATGGGAACTATTTCATTTTGCCATCCCAAACATGGGCCGGGAGTGAATGTGTGTGTCTGACTGAATGGGCTCAGAAAAAACACCCCTCTGTTAAATATCAGGGCAGGTATGAAATACTGTGGGTATGTGCCACGTATTCAAGGCTCTGTGATTTGCTAGAAGCAGCACTAAGATTTACAACACAATTTTCAATCACTTCCATCACTATTGTCAATCTCTTGCCCATGGCGGTACTTGCGATATCAAAGAGTTCATCTGTGCAAAAGCCTCAAAAAGTGACTGTGTTCCTAAATAAATAAAAAAAAAAAGTGTATATAAACTGTCATTTCAGTTTAGAAAAATCCAGGCATAACCTCATAATTAGGAACAGCTAAATTGCCTGCTCTTTAGTCAACAGCACAAGGAGAAATTTATTTTGTTTAATAAACTGCTCTTAATGATTACTGTTTGTTTGCTTCCTAAATCTCAGAGTAATCATGTACTGCAAGTGGAAAATGCTGGTGAGGAGGTTTGTCTCCCGAGCCTAAATGATAAAAAAAAAAAAAAAAACCTCTTCAGTTTTCCAGTTTGAGGGAAGCTTTTCTCCATAGCCCCTCACCATTGATCTGTGAGCCTCCTGCCAGCTCCTGGTCAAAAAGAGGGAACCTTGACTTCTGGGTGTGGAGGGCTGCCAAGAACATGAAACCAGCACCTATATCTCGGGGACACCAGAAAGCTGTAAACTGGCTGGATACAGAGCAGCAATTGTTTTATAAGAATTGCCCACCATACCTGCATCCTGTTCCTGTTCCAGGAGTTTACAATGGATCAATGTACCCAAAGTGTTTGTACCCAGATGAACCTGGGGCAACCCAGTTCAAAAGACTTTTCTTTCCCTCTTCTGGAATGGTCAAAAAAAAAAGAGGAATTTGTTCTTCCTTCAAGGAGGGATTAGAAAAAAAAAACAATCATCTCTTTCCTGTTCTGCCCATGTGCTGGAGCACAGAAAGGACAGCACAGGTATGAGTGGCAGGAGGGAGGCCACAGCATTCCTGATTTCCCTTTTGCAGAAGATTTTGGAGCTGCAGGGTGGCTTTCCAGACAGCTTTCCAGGAACTGCCAGCTGGAATGCCAATGCAGAGAAGCCATGCTTTGCATAGAGACATATGTGCTCTCACACACATACATAAAGCCTCTGAACTCACTGCAGGAAAGGTTTTACCCCAGCAGCAAGATAAGTAAGGTGTGGAAATTACCTTAATGTAAAATCCATGTGAAGATCAGCCCCTTCGATTTTACCATGGTAGCAAGGTGAGCCCACTCACAGCTGGGACAAATGCTATTGCTTCCACTTCACTATCTGGTGGCAAAAGCTATTTTAAATTCATAGACAGAAAAAAATGACAGAGCTGAGAGGCTGAAGTTAGAGTGAGCCAAGAGTAGGAAGTGCTGCACATTGTATCCTAGAAACAGCTTGCTGTTCCTCGGTCCTTTTCAGTTATTCATTGGAGAAGGGAGGTTGGAAGAAGTGGTGCAGCTAAAGTAGATATCAGCTGAATTTTTGCCAAGTGGTCATTAATCCCTAAAATTTCAATCTTATTTTCATTAAAATTTAACAGCAGAGACATGCCCTGAGACATGCCTGCAGAAACACAGCTGAGTTTGAGCTTCAGGAATGTGTTTATGTGTACATGGGTGGGAAAAAACAATAGCTGGATGGAACAGCCTGAGACAATGCCTCACCTACACTACAAAAGCTGGTAATTATATCATGTGCTTTTTATCTGTAGTTTACACCAAGAAAACACACATGTGAAAGACTGAACCTACTATAATTCAGGAAGCATCTCTTTACCCACCTGAAGATGAGGATAGTTTCCTCCAAAGAAAAAAATAAAATGGATTTTTTTCCTCATTGTGAAAGAGAATCTTGTTATGATTTAATGGTCCTATGAGGAAGAGTGCTTTGCCTTTGAGAGTCAAACAAAGCTGAGTGAAAATCCAGAAGGTTTAAAAGTAACCTTGGAATGATATGCAGATGCTGGTTAAGATGTAGACATGCCTGAAAAAATATCCAGCCCTTCTTATAAATCCTCTGCCTTCAAAAACATATATCAAGCTTAAAATGGAGGAAAATTTCTGCATATCCTTAGTGAAATCTAAAGTGACAAGGAATTCACCTGTTTTCTCTCCCCTTTGGAAGCAAGTCAAGATTGCCTTGGTGAGAGGAGCTAGCATGTTTGCAAGTTGATATCCTATGCAATGGGGAGCCAGTGATTAAAAAGGCATCATTCTTTTGGGGTTTAGCTTTATCCAAGGCTGAACCTTCAAATAGAGATTCCAGTATGTAGGAGGAGAGGAAAATCTAATTGAGGAAAAGGAGAAGACTGTAGCTTGCAAATTCAGAACTATTCCATCAAAGATAACTAGATCATCTTTTTCATAGCAGGAATTAGAAGTGACAGATGGTCTTGCTGCTGAACCAAAGGTGTAGAAGTCCTGAGATTCAATCTGTATTTCTGGCTCTGAAACAGATTTCCTGTGCAAGATAGAGTAAAAAAAGCAGCATTTCAGTAATGGCCAGCTTCTGCAGACTTCATCTGAAACAGACATAAACCCTGATTTTTAGAAGAGTGGTCTGCAAGCTCCAGTTTACTTTCAGTGGGAAGGACAATGAAAAGGCGCTGTGGAAAAGACAGCTTCTTTCTCACAGATTGGATTTTTAAAAAGCTGAACATTTAAAAATGCGAAAGCGGTGCCAAATCTTGAAAACTCTGACCAACAGTGTTTCTCAGTGGTGGGTTTACATCTGTGAAATAGAGACATTTATCCCCTTTCAAAATTCCTGTGCATCCACAGGAAAATATGACCTCAGACTAGAGAAACAGAGCAGAGATAACACCAATGACAATACCTACAGGTAAGGCACCTTTTACATTTTCAATTACATAAGCCTGCCTTCAATTAAACCCCATCAACTTTGTTCACATGAACTGAAATTGCCTATTATGGTGCTGAATTGCATTAAGCATTGAATTTGAATTTTATTTCTGTATGCAGATATATTTTTAGTTGGCTTATGCTTTTCACTCGTTTCTGAAAATGGTAAATTGACTTCACTTTGCCTCTAACATTAAAATAAATACCATCATAAAACTAGAACTCTCCAGCAACTCTGTGCTTTTGACCAGAAATTAAAGTTTAGCAAAAACGTGGACAAAAACACTGCTGATATTTGCAGCCTCTGTGAAAATCTGCTCAGGTTGTGCTGTACAAGACTCGGAGGTCCCAAAATACTCACACACAGTCACAGTTGATAGGGCTGAGCAGGACATTCCTGCCCTGACATCTTCCAACAAGCTGAGGATGCTGCTGCAGCACCAAGCAGAGGAGGTGAAAGTGATTTCTGATGCACTCTGGTTGCTCCCATCCTGGTGCTTCAGCGAGGGGGAGGAGGAGAACTCCAGCTGACCTGGAAAAGGCGCTTAGGAGAGGATGAGGAAGCGAGGGGATGAGGGGGAGCAGCTCAAACTGCAGAGCAGAGGAACGGAAACCTTCGATGCGGACTGAAGGTCTCTACAGAGAAGGCAGCAACTGGTACAAGAAAAGGGGCAAAATGAGTCAGCTGAGGGAAGATGGCACTGGGAAGAAAGTAAAAAACTAAACTGGAACCTGCACTTCTCTGTCACCATCATGAATCACAAAAAAACCTCATGGGCTTCTCCATCGAGTTCCCAAATAACCTCCTGGCTGATCAGCCTGTTACCCTAATTGGTAAAGATCTCTCCTTGGCATCTCAATTCTAAAACTGTTAAGGGAGCACAAAGGCATAAATTTAGCTTTAGATGATGGATTGCGTTTTATGATTTTGCTGCATTTTAAAACTGAACATTTTGGGGGAAAAGATAAGGTTGTGAAATCAAGTTTTGTAAGAATTTAGTGTATGCTAGGATTAGAGATTCTTCTGCAGATTTAATCTGACATATCAAATGTGTATTTTGACACTGTCTTCATTCTTTAAGTATCTGAAAGTTACATGATCTTACATTATCATTTATACTGAATCTTTTTCTTTCCTAGTTCATATGTTTTTTCTGTATTTTCTAGCGTGAAGACTTTGCACAAATGGCATGTGAAATTCCTAAGACGTGTTTGGTGAAAATTAGCTTCTACTGTTGGATCCCTTCTCTTCCACCTTCAAAAAACTTCCATGCACCTTCATATGTTTCCTGAATTCCAAAGAAAAAATAAAAACCCAGCTCAAAATTTCCCTTTTTTATTTTTGCATCAATAAAAAAAAATTCTTTCTATCTGTGTACATATTATGAAACAATGCTCTTTATAAAACAACTCAAAAAATTACATGATAAATGAATGGAAAATAAAAGTACTGTTGCCTACCTCCTGATACTTTGCTATATTGTCAGGGAGAAGCTGAGCATTTGCTGCCCTCAAGTGGTGTCCTGTTTTTCCTTCCTGCAGGCATTTTCAATGATGCTTCATCCCTTTAATACCTTAAGTTCAGATCGAGGAGGTATTTTTTTAAAGAAAATGGAAAGCTTGGGGCAAACAGAATTCAGCTTTGATTCACAAAACTTGTTTTAAAATGTGTAAATTTTTTCCCCTTTAAATATTAGAGAAATCTACAGCTTTATTTTGGATATGCTTCATTTCTGCTTTACTGCATTGTAGAAAAGCATGCTGACATAAACAATCACACAAAGTGTGGATTCCAAAAGACCTAAATGTTGTTGATTATTCTTATGTGGCTTTGAGTTTTGGGCTATGCAAAACAAACCAAAAAAAACCCAAAAAATACAGTCTGAGAAAAATGTTATTGCTTAAAAAGGCAATTGTAATGGGGAAAAATTGAGTTTGTCATGTCTTTATTGAAGATCATGTTGAATTACTGACAATGGGCTAAAAATGAGTCAGGGAAAATGGGACTCCTATCACACTTCAGAAGTGGATTATAACTGACTCAGGAGCTAATTCAGCGGCAGCTCAGACAGCTGGGTCAGATTCTAACTCAGCTGAAATGAGCAATAAGAATTGTGCCTTCACACTGCATCACAAGAGAAAATACCCTCCTTCCAAATATACTCCAAACAGAAACCTTCTGTAACAGCACACATGCCTTGCTGCAATCTTCACCTACATTTCCAAACCAGCACCAATTCCTATTGAGTGCAGAGTGTCCAAGACCTCCCTGGGCTGGAGCTTGTTTTATTGATGCTCTGAGGCCAGGAGCACCAAGGAAGTGCAGAACTGCCCCATTCATCAGGCCATTAATGAGTGTCATCAGAGCATTCAGGGCCCGTGTGTGCCAGGTCCCAGGGTGGTGTTTCAGACGGGCACAAAGCAAGCAGATGGTGCCTCAAGGATAATACACACTCTTGGTTACAAGGAAATGCAACAATCAAACATAATGCAAAAACTGGGGAATAGGCCTGGGACAAAAGGAGTGAGGAGAGCAAGTTCCACATGGTTTCCCATGTCTTTATGCAATAAAAAACATCTGCATATTAACATGAAATAACAGCTCTGGATGCATTTATATTTTCCTCCCTCTCCAATTTTGTCCCAATGTCCCCATCCCTCTGACATATGTTGCAATCCTATTGTGAAACCAGTAATTTTCTGAAATGTCTGAAAAATAGCAGGTGGGCATGACACGAAAAGGCTAAACACCACCATTCGGGACAGATTCCAAAGGAGATGTATATTGCACATACTAAAGAGAAAAAAAGGAAAGGAAAGGGGAAAAGGACAGCAAACAAAGCAGACTTTTCTATTTCCTTCTAATCATACATATCCTGAACTAGGAAATTTGCATCCTCTTGGACTGCCACCTGGACAACCCTTACTGCTGCCCCTCAGGAGCCTGGCTGGTTCCAAGGCAGTGCCAGGGAGGTGTCTCTGCTGGTCTGGGAAGCAGCAGGACCTGCAGAGCCTGACACAGCCAGCACAGCACGCGGAGCAAAGTGTTTCGTTCATGTGTGACTGCTGCTGTTGCTGCAAGCTGAGAGCCTCAGCTGCCCCCTCACCTGACTTAGCCCTCAAAGCCCAGAGTTCACCCTGGTGGTTGGGCTTGTCTGCTTTTCATAGAGCTCCCTGTCCCCTCAGTTTGGGAAACCATGCCATCTTTTGTACTTATTCCCTAATCCATGCAGGAGCACATGTTCAGTCTCAGAACACGCTTCTCTTCACAGCTGACAAAGTCAATTACACTTTGGGTTTGTTTGGCAATTTTAGCAACTGCCTCTCTTCCATTTCTTCCAAGGGGCAGTAACGAAGCCTAGGCTTTGGTTTACACCAGGAAGAGAAGCTACAGATATCTCCTAATTCCCTGCATCCTGCCTGGATATCATTTCCCAAAGACTTGTTGTCTGGGGAAAAGTGTAACACCACAGGGCTGCAATAAAAAGCCCACCATGTTATGTGATGGGAAAACTTTGGGAAATTTCATGAAGCAACCAAGTGGGGAAGCTGAAGGGTTAAACACAATGCCTATAATTCCAGTCATTTTGTGAAAATATCCAACCATTTATTCTAAATAAAAGCAAATACCTACTCTAGACTTACTCCATCTTTAAACTCTGCTACTTTATGTTGCTATGACAGATTTTAAGATTATATAACTTGCCAAGTAACATAGACCATCACACCACACCTGGTTTTCTGCACTAGCAGATGCCAGGCAAATATCAAAACATATGTATCAGGAGAAGAATCTAAAATGCCACCAGTGGAAAGATCAGCATAGTTGAGCTCATGAGCTGGAAACAAGAAAATCTATCTCCAGAGCTGCTTTCTTGCAAAAAAGCCCTCAGGATTCACAATGTGTAAGGACAGTGCTCAATGAGATGTCTGTATCCCCCTACTCTACCAGAACAACAACAAAAAATCTGCTTTTAAAGAGAGGAGTAATCACAGAGTGGTTTGGTTTGCTTTATTTACTTGAAAGGTACTTGTAAATGAAATACAGCATGTCTAATTGTAGATGAAGGGGAAAATAGGGATTTCCTTCTGCTGTTATCAATGTTAAGCACAGGACAAGAAACAGAAGACGTAGGGAAAACCTGACCTTCTGCAGAAGAACATTTCTCTTCCTAAATCCTCTAATTCCTAATTCAGGCATTGTCAATGCTGTTACCCAGAAATTCTTCTCACTGCACTGCATGGCACTCACTGCTATGTAGTCCTGCTCCTGGTTTTGCCATCCCCCTACCATTAATTCATCCCTGTGCTGTTTCAACCCTTCTTCTGCTTTAGCAAGGAAGGAGCTACAGAAAACAGTAAGGAAGGAGACTCACTCATTTTTTTTTCCTGCTATACTGTAAAACTGAAAAGCCCTAAATGGAACAGCTTGGTGGAAGAAGCCAAGAAACCAGCTTGTGTGTGCTTAGATGGAGAGGAGCAGAACCTGCAGCATCTCTGCAAAGAACGTCCCTGGCAAGGAGTGAATACAGTTTCAGAGACTCTGGCTCTTTTGCTATTCCCTAATAAATATATGAGAAGCACAGCACCAATGGTCAGCCAGGCAGAACACACACCAGAACAGAATTTATGATTGAACAGGCAAACAAAGCAGCATTTACATTTCTGAGTCTACAAATCTGGTTGAGCACTGGAGCAAGAGTAACAACAAGAAAGCCCATAAACAAATCTATTCACAGGGAGCAGGGCAGAGAAAAGAAAGGTGGATCTTTTGCTGTGTTGTCGGGAAGAAAGGGCATAGAAGACACACATTCTTGCCAGGAGTTAGCACAAGGCCAACCATGAACTGCTGTGACTCTTGTGACAGAATAGAGGCCCTGGACTAGAAGTTAAGCAGCAAAATATGAGCTGCATGCTCATGTTATGGACCCAAGAGCTCACACATCAACAACTCCATAACTTGGAGCTGTTAAAAGTTCCTTAATTAAAGGCACATTTGTGGTTCACTTACTCCAGCCAACAGGAGAGGTTCTGGATTGTAAAGACAGGCGAGATCCAACCCAGGAAAAGGCATGCAGAGAGCATAAACTTGCAAGAAGAAAATCATGCCCTGAGCACAGACCCTTGCACACGACAAGGTGAAGGACCAGCAAGCAGCTGGCTCAGAGTGTTGCTGTACAAAGCACCATTGCACAAGGCAATGCCAAAAGCAAGGTGAAAAATACCCTGCCCATGAGTAACAGGGACAGGGAGCCTAAATGTCCTCCTCTGGTCTGAAGGGGCAGAGTCAGACATAAAATAAGCAATCAAAAGTCTCCATGCTGGAAAGGATAGGAAGATTTAAAAGCACGTAACTGGGGCAGAGTGAAAGTCCATGTTCCTCAACACTGTGCCCAAATATCAGGCAAACAGCAGGAAAGAAAAGTCCAGAGCACCACAAAAAGCAGAAAGGTATTTGAGATGGACAGTTCTACTTTATTCCTTGTCTTCTACTAAACATAATTTTAAGTCTTACTGTTTAATTTTGGAACACAACAGTGGTTCTGGATAAGACACTGATTCAGGTCTATGGTTTAATTTCTTGTCTTTTCTATTGTCTTGCAACATGAGGTTGGCAGATTATTTTCTTCTCCACATCACTACTTCACCTTCTAAATTTGGCTATTCTTGAATACTTAGATAAGAGAAATTTCCTGCCTTGGAAAAACTCCTGTGAGTTTTTACAGTGCCTAGTATGGGGACCTTAACCCTAACTTATACCTCAAGATGCTACTAAATTTGAAAATGGTCATTTACACATTTTACAATGCCTGAATGAATCCACTGCAGCAGAGGATGTAGAAAAAGTAGGTCATTTTATGAAAGAAATATTATTTGTAAACCAGGCAGAACCAGTCAGCTGATGTGGGAGAACACCCCAACATGGGGACCACCATGACTGCACCCTGCAGGGTTGGTTTCATGGTGTGTGGACACAAATTCACTCCCTGAATCCACACCACTGCCTGAGCTTTGCCAGTGACTGCTGTTGTTTCATGTTGTGGTGGTTGCTCATGACTTTCTGCATGAGTGAGACCCCAAAGTGCTTTTTGAAACAGGGACCTAATCACTAGAAAGAAAAATGCTTTTAAAATCTAAGTCTGTTTGTATAAATCTTGGCTATATATATATATATATGTATCTGTGTGTGTGTGTGTGTGCATTTCTGTCAGCAGAAATTTTTATAATAATAAAAAATTATTATTTTTTTCCACAGAATTGTAGGAGATAAGTTGTCAAGTATGAAAGAGAGAGAAAGGCAGCTGGGTTGAAAGCAGAGGGATCTTTGTGTCCCATCAGAAAGCAGAGCTGGTGGCACTTTTTCTACAGCTTCAGCTGCCTTGGTGGAGACCTCCTACATGAAAGTTCACAGCAGCACTTCAAAATACCACCATGGAGGCAGGAAGATGGTGAGGAAATAAATATGCAGAAAAGGTAACTGGAAACCAGATGAAAAAGCAATAGAAAAGCACAGTATGTCTGTGGTCTCCACTGTTTCTACTCCTCTCACCAATCTGTGACATTAGGTAAACTGATTTATAGCTTGATCTGTTCATTATTAAAAACAACCGACCATATTCCTGGTCTTCAAAATAAGCTATCACCTCTATAAATTAGGCAAAGTATCCCCCTTTTTCCTCATTCTGGAGTCCATTTGCCTCTGATAAACAGCTACTGATACGAGATAAATATTCTTTCACACCTTTCCTAGATCACAGGGTAGGTGAAGGAAGAGGGGCAGGTGATAGGGATTGTGGACTGCAGCAGGTCAGGAAGATCACTTCATATGACAGAAAGGGTATTTCCAGCTATGGACCAGTAACAAGAGATAAAAAGGGGATTTCTAACATTTTGGATACCATTTCAAACCACTGTTGCATTTATTTTTAAACAAATTCAACCACACAAAATTCGAGACCTTGAGGTCTGCCAAGGATTTATTCACTGTGTTACTGCAACCAAGTTCATTCCCTTCCAGATGCTTCTGTTGGCTTTGTCTTTTCCATTTCATTTCTTTGGGGCAGGGAACATTTCCTTGTCTGTGTTTTCACAGAAATCAGAGCAAGGGCACTCCAAGTCTTGAGTGATATCCTTTGCTGATATTTTAATAACAAAACCTAAAGATTCATTTAGAGCAGATGGGCTCAAAGTCTTCCAACAAGCAAGGAAGTTAAATGCTGGTTTTGGTTAAGGACACTTTGAATAAATTCAGGGCTCTAAACCCACAGACAGCTCGACACAACCAATTTAACCACTGGTATCCCCTCAGGTGAGAAATGTAATCTGCTCCCATAAAGCAGTTGCAGCATTTCCTTCCACACAGAACTCTGCTGCCCACAGCAATTCCTCACCAGTCTGCACAAAACTGAGCTGACCTACAGATGCTGCTGAGCCTGGGGCCAGGGAGGCAGGACAATGGCACTGAATCAGTTGCATGGAAGAAAAGCTAAAAGTAAAAAACAGAAACAAACCATTCGAACAAATAATTTTTTTAAAAAACCCAAAAAAACCAGAAATATGATGGGAAATGCAACACTCAAAGGGAACTCTCAGAAAACAAGCAAAGGAAGTTTGGGGTTTTTTCAGTTGAATGAAAGGATAGTAACTACTTCAAAAGAGATACTTAAACAGAAACTCAACACATCCCACATTTAATTAATTTATGTAGTTGCTAAGTTTACCTATTTTATTACCAATTGAAAAGTGGAGGCCTTTTCAACATTTAGTAGTTATGAGTATCACATATTTTACCATTAGAGCACATTCACAGAGTTTTCTTTTTTGTGCCTCACAACTCTTTCTTTAAAATGTGTCATGTATATACTCATTAAATGTGTAAAGTATATACTCATTAAAATGCTGGTTAATCAACGACCACATATTCAATAAAGGAGTGTGGGAAATGGAGATATTACAGATCAATTGTCTACTTAGAATTAGATTTCCCAATCTAGGTTTATCTCCACATTTTCAATTGATTTCTTTGTACAGATCTCAATAGCTGCTCATCCCTAGACCCAAAGCAAATTCTGTACCCATTTCACTTAATTCCTTCACATGTTCCTTCATTTCAATACTAGCTTTTTTTCACTTCTGACACTCCAAGATGTTTTCATTTTTTCAGGTGATGTGAATCGTGCCATTCATTCTGCTGACCTTTACAAAAGTAAAAGGAACCTTCATTTTTACAAGTCTCCCATTAAAATTCAAAATGTCTGTGCCACGTTTCCTCCAGCCAGGTAAATGCAGCTGAGAAGATTAAATGGTCTACTTAAATTGCTGATTCCAGCAGAATCATTCAGACTCACTTAAGGTACCCACATTTAAACCAAATTATTCACATAGTGACTTTGGAAACCAGAGGAATTTCTAATTATTAGCTAAAGTGTTAGTGGTAATGTAAAAAGATTGTCGATGGTGTCTCAAGGAATTTTAGCTGGTTGGGTCAGCCTTTTTTGGGGGGGTTAAAGCATCATAGCAAACCACAGCTCATAACTGTGCTTTATTAGCTACTTCTGGTTTTCAGCTGCTGTAGGTTTTAATTCTCAGCATCCTTCCTTGCCCCACAGATTGAGGCTGACTAGGCTGGATACTCCTGTCAGGAATTTACTTTTGTCTGCAGTTTTGAAATACCTGCTACATTCTTTCATTTTTGTTTGCTCTATTTTGAAGTCCTTTCCTGGTCCTTCAGTGTTTTTGAAATGCCCAATTTTCTTAAAAGAGGATGCCTAAGTCTCCTTCACATTTAATGGGATGTGAAACCTAGAAATAGACAAATTGTACCTCTTGCAGGATCTCTGAGAATATAAAATACTCTTCAATTTCTATAGCATTTTTTACCGGCATCACAAAAATGAACTCAATTTACTGCAATATTAAATAAAATTACCATTAAACAGAAAACCGACTTCACCCTCTTCTGAATTTATAAGGAGTAACTACATTTAACTGCTCTTTCTTGGTGTCACACCAATCAGTCTCTGGAGGATCAGAAAACCCTTTGGAGAATTGTTTTTCTTTCCTGGAATTCTTTAAGCAAAGTTTCCAGGAGAAGGAGAGAGACCATAGTCCGAGGTGACTTTCAAGCCTCACATCCACATCTCACACAGACAAACATCTGAGCTGCAAATGTGGCTGAAGTGACTCACCAAAGCCTCGCCAATAATCAAACAGAAATCCCCGGGCCAGTGCAAAGGGCCAGCTGGGGCTGTGTTTGTGCCTTATACAGAGCCTTAGATGCTCTAATGGTTCAGATGCTCATGAGGAGACTGTTTGTGTCCTCACAGTCTTTTGAAGACACACAACAACTTTCTAGTCCTGGCCTGAGTCACCTTCCAGACAGAGGAGCACATTTATAGGCTGGAGTTGTGCTCAAGCAGAGAGTGGTGAATGCAGGAACACAGCAGCAGCCCTATATCCATGAAATCAAACCTATAGGCAGAAAAAAAATCTCATTAATATGAAATCCTACCAGGAAGATTATGAAGACATCTGCAGCAAGACAGCTGTCACAATATTTACTTTACATATGACAGGGGAAAAAAAAAAACCCAAAACGTTTTAGACACTCTTAAATTGTGACATCTTAATTTGATAATAGCAATTTATATTAAACATGTTGATAGAAGTTTGAGAATGGGGGGTAATTTAGAAAGAGTCAGGTTGCATCCAACATTTCAATTTCAATAGAAACAAAATGTTATTTAACAAATCTAGAGTAAATCAAGTTGATTTATCACTGATGCCAAATACTGCGAGATTCAGCAGAAAAAAATTTTCATAACTTCTTAGGGAAAAAAAGGGATTTTAGTAGATGCCTAAAGAGAACTCTCACTTCTCCAGCACAGCCAGTTCTGGTTTACTTTGTGTTAAACACATGCATATATTTACAAAATAATCCCACTGTCAAATACAGATACATTGAAGAGAAGGTTGGGGTGGGAGAGGTCCTGGAAATAAAGTGCTCTAATTGAAATTGCTTTTGGCAGGAGATAGGCAGGAAGCTTAATAGTTTAGTATATACCACACAAGTCACATTCAATAAATTCCCTAAGTCTGGGAGTCAAGTCTCAGTCAGTTAAAAGCATCAGCTGAGACAGTCTCAGTTTGTTTCCTTCCACTTAACCTTGATGCAAAAACATCAAGACAAAGCTTTTCCTCACAGAAAAATTATCATTTTGGTGTATCTGTACAAAGATTGATTACTCTGCTGGAAGAGAATGTTACCACAGAATCAGCCCCTTCTGTTTGGACTCATCAGAAAACCAGGCAGAAATCATAATAAGCACAAGCCAAATAAGCCATGTAAAATTACAGTTGTACAGTTGCAGAGGAGTTTATCGTGGAGGCTCCACTTTGCCTGAGGCTCAGGAAGTGTCAGGTTTTCTACTCTGAAGTAACTTCTCAGCCAGAAAACATGAGGGTCTATAAAAAATAACACTTTTGAATATATATATCTGTTACATGCATTTTAAAAACCATGACAGAGAAACAAAGACAAAAGGAAGCGTGAGTTCCAAGTCAGCAGCAAGTATCTACCATTTATTCATGATTTTTAACTTGTGCTTGGGGAAACGTCCTTCTGAGACAAACCAGCCCCTTCCATCCTTCCCCTGCTTTTCTACTCTCTAGAAGAAACTCCCACTGTATTTTGCCATTACCAGTGTTACTTCCAGGTATATGAAAGTTCAAATGGTCTCACGCCATGAGAGACATTTTCTTCTTTCATCCCATCCTGAATAAGCATATCCTCTGTCTGGTCTATAATGTTCATTTTGGCTGAAGTTCTTCCTTCCTATCTCCCCCTTAAGCACAGACACATTTTTCTGCATTTCAGGTCTTAAAATCTGTCACTTAACAAAGAGCTGAGAACGGGAGAAAGGAAAGAATAAAAGCTGGTTTGTTCCATTGTGGAAATCCTTCATACTCCGTTCTAAGAGGGTCTCCCACCTCAGATATTTACCAATTCCAGATGTTTCCGTAAGAGGATTAATCCTGGCCCCCCACCCCCAATGAACCTAATTGTTCTATAGCATCCTGCAGGATATGGAGAGGGGAAAAAGAGGGTATTTTCTTCTTGACCCTTAGCTGCAAAACAATTTGTCCCCTGAATTTGGGAACAGGCAGTTTCTGCAATGCTCCCACAGTGTAAACATGAGCTGTTCTCTGCCCTCAGACTGTCTCATTTCATTAAAGATATCAAATTGGTTTTATTCAAAGATATAACAGGAGCAAACTCCTACACCACTCACTAGTGATTGTTTCTATCCAAAATTTTCTCAACAGGCATTTGGGAAGTTTTTGATCTTCAGACATCTGCAATTCACTCTGTAAATAAAGTCCCAGGTAAGACAAACAAAGCAGTTTATGAACAGCTTAAATCTGGCTGGTAGAGCTGGCTGGCAGTGCACAGTGCATTTTTTCAGCAGGTAGACTCCAGAAACTTGCTTCATTTACCTCAAGAACGCACTGTGAACCTACTGAATGCTACTGAATGCAGCATACCTCTGGAGCCAGAATGTACTTCAGGGATGGCTTAATTACCTGTGCTGTTCACAGACACAGCACATTTCTACAGAACCTCATGAAAAAACCCAGGGGTGAAATTTAAAACACTAAAGGAAGGTGGAGGGTGCTTTGGTGATGGTATTTTTTCTTGTAACACCCAAAGACCAATGTGTGCTGTGATGCTAGAACTGTTCAGCACCAGGTTACAACTGAGGTACTTGGGATTCACTCAGGATTTTTAAAAACCTAACATCACTCCTCTGCCTAAAATCTATAAAAGTTCTTAGCTACATACCTATATTTTTGTGCTCCTTTAGGATGCAGCTACCCTGTATCCCCTCATCAGGAATCTCACAGCCCGTGGGGATCACCTGGACTCCACAGGAATTCCCCTGGCACCACAAATTAATGCCACCCATTTGCAGAACACCTCAAAAAATCAGCCAGACTTTGAACACCAAAAGGCAGGCTGCCACACACAACAGGGGTGTAAGATCAGACTTCAACCTCTTCAGTACAGACTTTTCCTTTCATAATTTTCTACTTTCCAAATAAATAACGTGTAAGAAGCATATATAGAGTTGTAGAACATGGCTTCTGGGAGAGCAGCTGCCCCACCAGCCCAATTTTCAGAGCTTTAGTTCTCTCCCCCTCTCTCTCTGTCTCATCTGGCCTCCATTATTTCCAGGATTTTTTTTCAATGAATGCTGAACAGTAAGAGTTATTTGCCATAATTTCTTCTTAATTAAGTGCAGAACTATAATTAAGTTAGAACCAGTAAAGCACAGCATACTTGAGTTATTTGATGTTCTCTTCCCAAAAAAGGCCAATAAAAACAAAGAAATCAAGAGGCAAGATTGAAGAGTAATTAGGAATTTTGAGTTCTCAAAAGGAAAAAGCTTAAAGTCTCTTGTCAATATATTTTCTCTGTAAATCAGGTTCTTAGAAAAATCCATCCAATTAGAAATATACATCCAGGTATAAACCCTCCTCTCTTCCAGATTTGTAAATAAATATGCAAAGCTAGATTTATATCTCTTTACCTTGCCTTAGTAGAAAAAGCTATTAGAAACAATTAGATGATTAACTAATTAACATCGCGGCTCACCATTAACAGAATTTTTTTGCCTTACATTGAGAAGTAGCAGAGTGGAAAATTATCATTCTGTTGCCAGCAGAGCACCAGGAAGCTCTTCAGAAGCAGTGTGAAATGCAGAAATTCACTTTCTTACCCGAGGGGTGCTTTTTTTCCCCTCACATTATCACCCAAGTCAGTGCTGCAGAAGAGATAAATGTCTAAGAAACAGAATTACTTTATGGATTAACTACAGGCAATCAGGCTGCAACTTCCTCAGCATGTTGCCATTTTACAGCTGGATACTGTTCTGATCTGACCGGTCAGGAGAAGGAGAAATGTCATTAAAACCAGAGAAATTGTCTCAACAAAGCAGAGAGAAGAGCGTCCCTGCCTCAGCACCTACATCTCCCTCCCTGTGCTGGGTGATGGAGATCAGCTTCCCCTAAACTGAAGCAAGACATTTTGGTGGGGAGTGTGGGCTATTTTTATTTGGAGCTTCTAATTTGGAGCCCTCATGTTTCACATTTTAAAGAAAACCCAAGAGTTTGTCTTTTTGTTGTTGTTGTTGTTCCAATGCAGGTTAAATTACACAATTGCATGACGCCAAGTTGCTGACAACATTTACATCACGTGATGTCATGAATGCTGTCAACACTGTGCCATATTTATAAAGTAAAGAAATAGCCTTTTACAGAAACAGCTCACATTTTCACTGCTGCACAGCTCTTCTCCTTTGCTTTTATGCATATAACATGCATAATTTACTTTCCTATGCAAATAAATCCTAGCCTTTACTCAACCCCTCTGGTTGCACCTATTTATAAAGGATTAATTCAAAGGCATACAACTTCCTTTTTCACAATTTCCTGTTCAAGACCTCCCTGTAACACCTTTTAAATGACAGCAAATAAGTGCTTAAAAACCTGCTTTTAATCTTACACAAATTAGGTACAAACAACACCACCCCACCACAAACTAAACAGAAATTAAACACCACCTCCACATCCCCACATATTTTTATTTTTTTCCTCATTTAAGGCAAACCTATTCAGCCTGTGAGCTGTCAAACACACTGTGTTCCTTGGTTAAGGAAGGGAAAAAATAAAGATGCATTGTGTTTGGCCAAGATGGCAAAGCAATGTGCTTCTCACCAGTTGTAAAACTGCTCTCCAAAAACCACTGTTACCACTCTTTCTGATAATTTTTTCAGCATTTTATGATCAGCCAGTGATCAAAGGTGGAAATCACCTATTTTTTACATAATCATATTCATCTCCATTTTCTCCCTGGGGCTGGACCATCTTTGCAGGAAGTTCAGCAGAAGTTTTACTGAAAGATTCCCTATATTGGCACTTAAAAAGAGTTTTATTTTCATGATGGTATTTAAATCACCCTTCTATTTCCTACTCAGACATGTAGCAATAATAATTAGCAGCAAAATAGAGAAATTTGAGTAAATTCAAACTAATACATTCTCTAGCAAAAAACCTGACAACTTTCTTCTTCGTTACACATTCTCCCAATTGCCTGTAAGGTTGGAAGATCTGCCCAAGGAAAAGCCACGGATGCCATCACTGGTGGCAGGGTTATCTTTCTTCTGCAGTCTTCAAAAGAGGTGGTGGATAGGGGAAAAATCTAGAAAAATCTAGAAATTGTGAGCATTAAGGCTTGAAGTCAAAAGATGTGGTGAGATGATTTACTTAATTCAGTAGTGACTCTTTGGATTTTTGCACCCGTAATGACATTCAGCCAATTAAAATGGGTCTCATCACGTAAATAATGTGTCTCAGCTGTAGATAAGATGTTCTTGTTAAGTCCATTTTGTACCTCTGCAGAAAGGCCACTGCTAAAAAACCCTGAACTGGATTTCTCTGAGCCATCCTCTACATTACATCACCAGGCTTCCTGCTGAAAAAGAAGAACATGGGAGTAATACACTGTAAAAAATACTGGTATTGTTATAAAAACTATTACAGAGGGTAGCACCTTTGCAGCAGGATGCTCCTCACATAAATGAAATAACCCAAGATCATAACTAGCACTTACATTCCTTCTTTCTGAAATTTCTCAAGCTGTATATATTGTGTGACATTGTTTCTTAAATTTGAAGAAGCTAAAATTCACCTGCCAACACCTCTGAATTCACAAGGATCACGAAGAGCCACTATCTGTGATGCAGAAGATCTTCATAATGTTGTATTTGGTTTGGAGCTCCACTTCTGCTTTTGCTTGGTTTGACACACTACTCCAGTGCTCCCCTGCTTTCTAAATTAATTAAATCAGCCTGACTGATGGCAAAGGAGCTGGGACAGCCACACAGACATTAGTTAGAGTAAAATTCACCAACAGAATATTTTGTGATGCACTAAATACCGCTGACAGTGAATGCATATTGTGTTGTGGTGTCAGCTAAAACTTCTTAAGTTGTGGTCCTCAAAATTACACTTAGAACAGCCCTATTTCCAGGTGAAGAAAGAAGCTGAGTGTTATAAAAATCCATTATATGAATGATAAGAAGTGCAAGAAAAACATACTACTTAGAAAATCAAGGAACCTCCTCAGACCTGAACTTACTTAATAGAAGCACTGAAAAGGCATATTGGGAGGAAGGACAGCACTGCAGGGCCAGATTTTGTAGTATTCCTTTGCTGCAGTTGATTTCATGGCAGTGCCTGCTTTGCTATGCTGCAAATATGGGTTTTGTGAATCTACTGAAGATCAGGATCACACCCACATTGCAACCACACATCCCAGTGGAGCTGGGAGCACATCCCAGTGGAGCTGGGAGCCTCTGCTTCCCAGGCTTTTCACCCAGGAGTACAAGTGTTCATCCCACTGCAAAACAGCTCCAGTTAACATTTACTAAATTGCAGGAGATAGAGGGAAAACCATCCAAGCTCCTGTGTAACTCTGTTCTGTCTCCAGGAGCTGTAAGTAGCAACCTTCCCCCCACCACCCTGGGCACACTGACACTTTTAAATGGTGTTGCTCTCCCTGTTTTTCTAACCTGCCCTATGGATTTTACAGCCCACTTACAGCCACCAGCACTTGAGCTCTGTTTGGATTAACCCACAGGTTATTTTCCTGTGGTTTGTGCTCTAGTCAGTCCCACATCCAGCTCCAGGAGGCAGAAAAGAAGCCTCCAGGGTGGAGAACAGAAACCACTGACAGCAGATGCTGCCAGAGACCAGGTATCCAGGAGAAACCGCTGCATCCAGGGGGAAGCCTCCTGGGGGAGAGGGCAGGACCAGGACTGGAGCAATGCCACAGAATCCTGATGAAGGTATGGTTTGAAAGGACATGTTTCCAACAAAAACCTGGCAATACAGCACTGGGAAGAACCCACATCCAGCCAAACTCAGCTGCAGGCACCACAGAACAACACAGGTGAGAGGCCCCAGATCCCCCCCTTGCTGTGACACCTGGGATGGGACATAAAAGCAGAATATTCACAATTCATTTACTTTTCCTCCCCTGCACTCAGAACACATCTGGCAGATGTTTCCCAAACCTTTCAAGACTGCCATGAAGGAGATGCCATGGCAGGAGCAGACGAGAGGGCCCTGAATCAGCTGGGATTGCAGGATTCCCACACAAACACCCTCTCTTTCAAGCCAGTAGGATTTTGACTTGGGTGTCATAACCTGCCGCTGCCCCAAATACACCCCACCAAAAATTCTGGGCTCCAAACATGACCAGAGGGATGAACACTTCAGAGGGCACGTTGAGTGATACCTCCAAGGATGTTTCAGCTCCCAGTGAGAGGATTTCTCTTTTCTTTTTCAGCCAGACAAGAATTCTCTTATTATTGCCCAGGGATTTCAGGACTCAACTCCCATTCTCCAGCAGGAAACTAAACATTTTGTGACTGTCCTTCAAACTCGGAGCTAAAGTTTCTCAAAATCTAGCATTTATTTTGTGGGAAATTCCACCTTTTTCAAGTTTTTTACTCTCAAAGGAAAAGATGATTTCCAAAGTTTCCCATGGAATAAAAATTCTGAAAATTTTTTCCTTAAAAAGGAATAATAATTAATTATTATTAATTCCTAATAATAGGAATTTTCAACTATTTTACTTCTTAATTTATACATACTATTCTTATATTATTTAACAAATTGAAATATAGGAAATTGGTGGTTCAGGAATTAAATATAACTACTCCCATTTATTCGTAAAACATTAATTTTTTATTCCATTTTGAAAATCATTAATGACAGTAGCAATTCAACACAGACTGAAGGCTTTGCTCTTCTTTCTGCTTAAAACTTCTTTCTCTGTGCTGAAAGTTTCATCACATTTTTACTAACAGAACATATATATATATATCTCTAAAAAATGGAATCAAATTTCAAGCAAAATATGCAGTTTCTTTTTGCACCATCTTATTTTTTGAAACATTTTCCAAAATAGAAACAACTAATTCTTCTTATTCTTTCTCTTCTTCTTCTTTTCTTATTCTTATTCTCAATATTATTATTATTACTATTATTATTATTATTATTATTACTATTACTATTATTACTATTATAATATATTTAATTCTTAGTGAAATTTCTTGAAAAAGATACCACATGGTCATATTTCCACATAAAAAATTCATCGGATTTTTCTGACAATCTCTTTTCTGGCTAATTGCACTGGGATTTCCATGAGGAGGGTCCCTAAAAACCTCACTCGGTCGAATGCAGAATTCTGTTTCCTCTGTATACTTCCTTTTGGGATCTTGAGTGCACATACTTTCCCAGCATGGACTTTTCCTTTCAAAATTAACCTGTTCTCCATTTCTCAGATAAACAGACCACTAGGAGACATTTATTAGGTTGCAGAAAATGGTTGCTTTTATTGAAAATACACATCCAGGAAAGTTGGTGCCCCACCACGTCCCTTTATGGCAGTTTCAATTCTGCTCTCATTTGTTACATCCAGGCTTTTGCTCCTGTGAATGCTGATCAGACTTCTGCTGAGCCTGGGGAAGGGGCAGGAAGGTTTTTTACCGAAGTGTTTGTTCGATTAGTTTTGTCCTTCTTTTTCTCAACATCAGAACCGAGGTGACCAGAAGTTTGTGTTAATTGGCAGTAAATTAGATTAAATAAAATTTCCCCAAGTAGGGACAGTTTTGCCTGCAACAACTGCCTCAGTGACTTGTGCTTCTCTGTCTGCACTGGAATTTATGACAAAATAAAACCAGCCTTATAAGCACAATGACAAAGCAAGCAATAATTTCACCAAGGAAACACTCACCACTCTAATAGCCCTAACGTGCAGGTGTTAAAATGAAGATCCCAGAGCTTTTACAGAAATATATTTCACATCCACCTACTGTAAACAACATCAGACTCCTTACACTATGACAAATCAAGGGGCACAGGATGCTTATTCTGAGAGCAAGCAGGTAAAGAACATTTCTATCACAGAAGAATACATAAAATAATAGATCTAAACCTGACACATAATCACATGAAACTATTTCTACGATTTAAACAGTCTTTTCTTACAGACAGAGCTAATTTTCCTACATTTCTGCTTCATTACTTGGCAATAATTCATATTAATAAACCAACACAACTTGTCTGACTGCAGGCACATAATGCCACTGAAGTCCAAACTTCCTAAATCCTGTCTTTCATTTGAGGGTTCCTGGTGGTCTGAAGTGCATATTTGGAATGTCAGAAAATCAGAGTGCCTCACACTGTCAGATTTTCTGCTGCCTCAGATTATTTGTCACAAAAGCTGTCAGGGTCAGAGGCATTAGAAGCCTCCAGGACTGATCCCCTGCCATGGATTTCTTCTCTCATAGGAATGGGGAAGACATAAGGGGAGTGAAGGGTGTCAAAATCTCGACCTACAGGGCACCAAAACCCCATGCATTGTACAAAGTTACAAAGTAATAATCCAGGAAGGATCCTAATGGATGAAGTAGACCCCCATTCCCACCTCGCTCCTGGTGGCAAAGGTTGCCCAAAGAAGCTGTGGATGCCCCATTGCTGGAAGTGTCCAAGGCCAGGCTGGATGGGGCTCTGAGCAAGCTGGGACAGTGGGTGGCACCCCTGCTGATGACAGGCAGTTTGCAACAAGATGGATTTTAATGTCCCTTCCACCCCCAAACCATTCTGTGACGCTTTACCAAGGCAGAACCTGCGTGAGGGAAAACTTTAGTTGAAATTTAAAATCACAGAGGTTCCAGGTCTGGATCAGAACAGGATTTCTGTACTGCCTGAGGAGGGGCTGTGCTTCAATCTAGCAGCAGTACAAAACCAAACCTCCACCCTGAACATCCTCCCAGCGTGAGCTCATCTAAAAGGAAAAAGCTTTAAATTTTAGTTGTCTGTATCTAGGGAGAATAGAGGAAGTAGCAAAGAAAAGAAAGCAGATATTAGTAAATCAGAGAAAACTCTTCTACTTTCATAAATTTCTTGAAATAACTTTTTGTTAGTTAACTCAGGGGTTTCCCACCTCTTTTTTTTCTGTGTTCTCATGTTTGTTTCTTCTTGTTGTTTGGACTGTACAAAACAAAACTCTGCTTCCCCACCCAATAAGGAATTAACAGACGCTGTAAACAGAATAATGGCATTTGAACTTGCTCATTCTTGTTATTCCCCTTTGATATCTTGATATTCCCCCTTCCTCCTCCCACTCTCCAGGTTTCTGAAGGAGGCCACGGTGTGGCAGCCCAGTACCAAAAACAGAGGGCTGACAGGGTCAGCAGTGTCCCAGCGAAAATTTATCATGGCAATAAATACACAGGGAGCAAATATTCAACTCTTTTTGCTGCAGTCACAGATGGCAGGAGTGAGAGGGACAGGATTACCTGCTCTGTTGCTGAAGGAGCCCACTCCATGCAGGTGTAGTCAAATACTGTGTTAAGGATCTTCTCTCAGTCACCTTTGCAGGGAAATACTTTGCAGAATAACAGATCTGACAAAATTTCTTTGTGAAGTTTCAACTTAAAATTACCTTTTTCAGTATCCTTCCGTTTAATTCATTATATAACTTCTATTTTTAAAAGGTGAGTAATGTACCAGCTCTTACATAGTCATAAAGTAACTTTTAGCTTCTTTCACTGCTCCCTATGAGAAGCACTGCAGCTGATATAATGGTGAATTAAAAAAATAAACAAGTCCACAAAACTCAAACCCCACCATTGTGAAGGCAACTCATGAAGGGAAAATAGAATCTGAATCAGAAAAAAATATTAACATAATATTTCAGTTCAATGAACCCAAAGAGTACCTGTGTCTTCTCATTTCTGAAGTGTGAATGATTATTTCCCTTTAGAAAATTCTAAAATAAGCATCCAGAGAGCTCCAAATCTGGGTGTCCTGCATCACACCTCCTTCTACATCCTGGACAAACAACCAAGTCTGTGAAAATGTCTTTTTTTTTTTTTTTTTTCTCATTACAAATATGTTCTGATGTGACTTCAGCCTCTTGAGCCGTGACCTCACCCACCTAGCAAGCTGAGCAGATCTGCAGGTCTGATCACAGTTTGGATGGACAGAGCCCAGAACAGCCTCGCCTTGTCCCACAGCTCTGTGGCTGATTCAGTGGTGGAACCTTCTCTTCTGAGTCAGCGCTGAGTCACTGGTGGGGCTCAGTGCTATGGGATAAGGTATTTCCAAAGAAGTGTTTCCACTAAAACACAAACCAAGTTCCAGCTGAGGACTAAGCACAGCTCTCTTCAGCCAGGACAATGAGGGCAACAGCTTTACGCAGGTAAAAATTCAGAAAGTCAAACGGTCTTTTATTTCCTCCATCTAGAAACTAGATGATTTCATCTAATTATTAAATAGCAAGGCCTTCACATCAGGCAGTGACACTGCTCTGTCTTGCCAGGATCAGTCTCCTCATCACTTCCACACACACAGAATTGGAGCTCCAGTCCTACTCCTCCCACCCACATTTGCCTTTCCTAACAGAGCCATAGACAGGCTTCATCCTCCACCACCACAGCTCCTCTTCTCTCCCTGTGAAATGGAGCTGGAGCACTGGATGTGTGGTCCCATGCAAACCCAGTTTTCCTCTAGGAAAGCTTACAGCCACAGCAAAAGGGCAAGATTATGAGGGTAAGGGTAGGAAACGCTGCAGGATCTCCACAGCTCACTCAGGACTTAAACCTTTTCCTTCCTTCCCTACAGAAAGTCTTCTAAGCAAGCACAGGGTAGAAAGCTGCCCATATGCAAACCCTTCCAAGAGTTCATCTTTGTTTAACAGCCTGTGTGAAAAAAATTCTGCTTTTGGTAGTGTTTAGATTCCTAGACACTGAACAGTAGATGGGACTCACAGACCTTTGTCCATTATACCTGCCAGGACAGGAGAAATTGCTTCAGCTCCTGTCTGATGCCTGGGGCCAGACACTCTGTTCCTGTCCTGATTTCACTAAAGCCCTTCCACGTGCCATCCTCTGGAATACCTGAGTGGGAATTCCTGAGGGGCAGAACAGGGGCACTCAGCTCCAAATCCTCTTTTTTTTCACCCCCAGCCTGTCCCTCCCTGCCCATGCTGGCACCACAGCAGCTCGGGCACTGCCCTCCAAACCATTGTCAGCTGTCTGGGGACAGCACAGCCCTCAGGCTGCTGAAAAAGCAGCCAGTACTCAGGGCTCTGTCAGCTGGTACCAATAACTGAGCTTAAATCCAGAGCAGACACACAATTCCTCAAGTCTTCCAGCTGTTGGCACCATGGGGCCAAGCCCACACTCAGAAGGTTGGTTTAAAAGAATAAATTCCACAGGGAAATGCCCAGGACTCACAGCTGTCACACTGAATATGCAAAGTTGAAGAGGGTACACATGTTCTCACCGTAACTGCCTTGGGCTTCTTCTTTCGCTTTCTCTGGGGTCTCATTTCCACACAGCCTTTCCCTGCAAGGTAGAAAAATATCCCAGTAGTCTGCTCATTCCAGTGCTAGCTTTAGGTGGACAGAAAACAGTAAAAAAAAATCCTTAAGGATAATTTTAGGCCGCATTTTAGAGATCTGGTACAGCTGCCTAACTGTATGTTAGATTGTGTTAGATTTACATACATTTACAAAGTACACGTGGCTTTCTCACCAGTGCAGCTAGAAAAGCATGCTCACTAATCTCCAATTTTAACTCAGCAAGACTTTTTCTTTTTTTCCATAGGAAAATGCCAGTTCCTGAAAAATATGCATATATATTCTGCAGGAACAGATTGATTGAATCAAATCTTCTAACAGCGAGCAAACACACTTCCTAGGGAAACCTGGCTGGTTTCCTGCTAGCTCCTGGCCTCCCTGGGAGCTTCCCTGGTGAGCAGCATGTCTGGGCTCACAGGCCCCCTGCTGCAATCATCACAAGGAACCCTGTCCTTTTCTGTTTAAAATTGTGAAATAAAAATCTTTCTTTTATTAATTAAATGAAATTTCATGTTCCTGCCCTGTGGGAAGTGAAAAATTCCAAGACACTTAATTTTTATACAGAAGGAATGCAAGAATGGTGATAAACTTGCCCATTTCTCCTTTTACAGGAATTTGATGTTCTGATGAGCCCTTTTTACACATCATTGCTTATTCCATTGCCCACCTCTGGCTGGGTAAAGACAACTGGTGGAAACCCAGACCTGACAAATTAACATTTGAAAAAAGTTAAACTAACCAACTGTTATGAGTTTAACAACAAACAGGAGCCTACATTCCCCAGAGACCAACCATGGAGAGCAGCTGGCAATAAAACCTGATGGCATGTGGAAGTGGTTAGGAAAACAAAACAAAATAATAATACAACTTCAGCACGCAAACTCAAACTTCTAATCTCACCCAGGCCTTGGGGAAAAAAAAATAATCAAGTAGCAGAAAGAACAACTCAATTTTTAAGCAGTACTTTCCTACCATGAATCTCAGAAAGTTTGACAAAGTTTAAATTTTTACAAATAGAAGAATAGACATAAAAAAATTAAAAATAATAAGGACGAGGGGCAGGCCAGTGGTAGGTGAGCAGAGCATGTTTCACAGCCCAGCAGCCAACCTTCAAGAATTTATCAAGGTGAGTGAAAGGCTCAGATTCTTAGTGCAAAAACCTTGTGCTCTTCAGTTGTTGCCTGTGAGCCCTGGACTGTTCAGCTCCCACTGCCAACAGGCAGAACAGCCCCAAAGGTGGCAGAATTTCCAAACTGAAAGTTTTTCAGCTGGACTGATACCAACATGATCACCTTCTCCCTCCTATAAGCCACTTATATGAAGTCTCCCTCTTTAGGGACATCTTTTGTGGCTGGTATCTGCATCCCTCTGGCTGAAGGTGCAACCAAGAAATATATTTCTGTTCTTACAGTAGCCTCCATTCCAACAGCACATTTCCTACATGGGGAAATGGCTGAGGCTTGACTTTGCCCATCCCAGAGAACAGCCAGAAAGCCCAGAGACATCTGCCCAGGATCCTGAGGGAGCATTTCAGCTGCAAGCAGTGTAACATCTAGGCCAGCATGAGATAATGTTTTGGCTATCTGCTTGAGGTAATTTGCATGACGAGCACACGATCCATTTGTGGCTGGTGTTAAAAACATTTCGGATTAGGGCTGTACAGGGTGGTGAGAGAAACCAAGTAGACATCTGCTCATACTGCTGGAATTTATGTGGGAAGCAAGAGAAGTATCAGCAAACCACCAAAAAACAAGATTTAAACAGAGAAATGGGGGAAAAAAATCATAGTTCAGCTGGCCAGGATGGCAGGTATGAGGAGGGTGCTCCTCCTGCTGAGTTTTCCACCACTGCTAGGCAGTGTAAGTGCAAGGAGCATTTCCATGTTGAAAGATACAGAGGGATTCTCTAAACCATTCATGCAGACAACAGTGTGATTAGATTTTCTGTGGCAAGAAACAGACTTCCAGAACAGATTAAAACAGCTCTTAAAAAACTCCACAAACTCTGCCGTGACATAGCCTTGCAACAAGCACGACGCATCCACCCCTCCTTGCAGCAAAGGCACTTAGGGTAGGTGTTGAAGAAAAGCTTGGTATCAAAGATGAGCAAATTAATTTCTATACTGACTTTTTTCAGCAGTGAGAGTCATCCCTTTTTGGTTTTGTTGCTGTCATTTCTTTGATGCAATAGCTGGGAAACCTGTGGGGAGAGAACCCAGGTTTTTTGGTTCCAAGGCAACACCTGAGCCACCTGATGCCATCATGGCATCTTTCTGCACAGAAAGGGCAGTTACAGGCACAAGAGAAGTATCCCATATGAAAAACAAATCAGAGAAGAAACTTAACATTTATTACTTTTTTGACAGGATTTTTTTCATTTGTTGATAACATAGATTTTTGAAGGGAGAAAAATGTAGCTGATTAAAATGGGAGCATCCTTTTTTCAAAAATAATTCTCAGTTTACTTGAAAGATCAGAATTCACAGTGCTCAGAAAAGTGGCAGCCCCAGCAACCAAGGCATTCTCCACACCTAGACATTTATTATAAATACTATTTGCTGATTAAAAGAAAAATGTCTTCCCCTGGAGGACATGTTGCCTCTTGAAGGGAAGGAGGAGTTTCTCAACAGTCCTAAAGAAGATCTTACTTTTTAAATTGATAGTCCTACACATATTTGAGGCAGAGCAAACACACCCAGTCATCAAGACTTGTGTTTTGAATGATGCATTATTTTCATCTGCAAGGAAATGTCTCCAAACTTTGGGAGTCACAGACCCAAATCTTTATTTTTAAAGTCAATAAGGCCACCTTTGTCACAAAATGGAATTGCAGTTTTGCTAGGCACCACTGATAAGTCTGAGATAGAGAAAAGAACTGAAGCTAAAATTTCTACAACTTGGAGAGCTCTTAGAGTGCTTTGAGAATTGAATGATCAGCTTGAGCAAAACAGCAGTACCCATGAAGTTATAATGCCCAGTCAAGCTGAAGACAAAAAGAAAACCCAAAAAAAACCAAAAAAAACCCCTAAAAGTTGGCTTGTCTTGCACTTCCAAGTGAAATTCCAATGTCTCCAAGGCTGAAAGCAAGTGCTTGCAAAACTTAATATAGGAATCCTTTGCACCTTCATATTCTATAAGAGCTCCTGAGTTAGGAGCAGATGGGTTTTGCAGATTTAAAGCTTTGGGGTTTGACTGCTCGAGGTGCACTTAAATACTTCTCGTTGCTGCTATTATAATGAACATATTTCACCAGCTAATAAGGTAGCAAACTTTGAAATGCAGGCAGATGGGCAGCGTGGGAATTCAAGTGAACTTGTGTTTCTGTGGGATGGAACAGCCTTGTGCCATCAAAGGTGAAAATTGTTAATGGCTGGAAGTCCAACATCTGCTACACCACCTTCACATGGTTTCATGTGAAAACAAAACCCATATGAATCCCTGGTAGGAAGCAGGACCTCGTGAGCCCCCTTCAGGCTCACAGGATGCCCTGACCATCCCTGCCTGGCATGTGCCCAGCCTCCAATTTCACCTGTCACATGAAGCAGGGCTGAGCAGCACTTCAGTAAAATACCAACCTTATACTTTTCTGGCTTTTAAACTACATCTTTATTTAATATTTTAGGGAGATAATATTTTTAAGTTAATACTGACTTCTATTTTACACTTTTTCATGTAACTGCAGAAAGATTAAAAAATGAGGCTGTTGCTGAGACTGATGCTGCCTTACCAACATTTTTCTTACCATCATTCTGTTTAATAAAAGATATTTGTTAAGAAAAAAATTGGCTGTTTTTAATTTTTATCAGTGTTCCCTCTGAAAACAATATTTTAAAACTTCAGCAACAAGCAGAAAAGGAAGAACCCTCTCACTCTGAAAAATTTGTATTTGAGTTGAAATAATATTTATTTCAGGACTTCTAAGCTTTTTAATATACAAAGCAAACATTACAAACATATTGTCCTCATTAGAAAGGATCCTGCCTCCCATACCTTCACAGTTTAAGAATAGAAATTGTTGAAACTTGCACATTCTGGTGCCCTAATGAGTCTTAAGGCAGAGGTCATTCCTTCAGCTAAGGTGACTGTATTGATTAGGGTGTGTAGGTACTTGCACAGAGGAGTTGTTTGAAAGCCTTCAACAATTTTTTAACAGCTATAATTAGAAACACTGGCGCAGCTGAGCAAATCAGTGCAGCCACACCAGTGCAGACAGTGGTACAAATGTGCCTCCCTCCCTCAAGGAAGAAGAAACCACACATACATAACTCTGCTGTTAAAAAAACTAAAATACCATACCCCTAATTAGTTTTAAAAAATATGCAAAGTCCAAGCCCTGGGAGAGAGTTGTGGTAACAGAGTTAATTGGCATTTCCATGGATAAATATCATTTGAGAGCTTATTTATTGAGTAAATGTGGGTGTTGGTCACCTGACTCAGTACAGATTCTTCCAAGAGCTATTTTACAAATTACTGAGAGAAACAGGTAGGACATAACTGCTTCATCCGAAGGAAGAAAGATAAAACATGTCAGGTAAATCACACCCAGCAATGCCTGTTCTCTCCATTGACTGTAACTGGAGCCCAGGGAGATTAGCTCTGACAAAGACACCTTCTTCAAACATCTGAAGACACGAAGGGCATGAAAGATCATTCCTGCTCTAGCTAAGGCTCCAAGAGACCACAACCAACAACAAGTGTTGGTTTAGAACAGAAATCTCCCACTTCAGGGCAAGAGTTGCACCAATAATCAACTGAAGCAGAGTTACCACTTACTCCATTCACAGGGCAGAACTCCTGCTGCTCCACCAGCAACCCCAAAGGCTTTTGGCCAGACTGCCTGTGTGGCAAAAGGTTGTTTGACTCCTAATGGATAAACCACATCCTGTCACTGGTCAGGAAGAAACCTGAGGACTTCCAAGTCCCTTGAGGACAAATTACACAGAGAAAAATCTATAAGGGTTTATTATTATTATTATTAGAAGTAGTAGTATTTAAAATACAAGTGCCTTAAAATAGCATGACCAGGAAGGGTGGATTCAGGGAGTTGACATCTGACAGATGTTGGTAGTTAAGAAAAACTCTGGATTCCAGCCCAAAGACTCACTGACTGAAATAGGCTTGACACCCAGATCTAACCAGGGAAACAAATGCCCAGATCCCTCCATCCTCTGGTGCCTGGGTGCCAGATGTGTCAGTGTCTAGTCAACAGCAGAGAGGCCACAAAGTACTTCCTCACTGTTACAAACAAAACCCAGTCCTGGCCTGTGTCATTTAATAAATGTGCCTTTCAGCCCTTAATGTTGTGGTTCCCAAACCAGCCCAAGCAGCAGGAAAGGAGGATTAGTGTCTTTCCAGAAAGGATGCAGCAGTGAGTCACAATCTCAGCACTGCTGTGAGTCACTTCAGCAGCACTGCTGAATGGCTCAGCTATGAACATAAAGTGACAAAACATTCCCTTTGCATTAGAGATCACAGGCAAATCCCCAAATCCAGACTGGGAGATGTCTGTGGTCCAACCCTGTACCCAGATAAGAACTTCCCCTCTGCTTCTGCTCACTTTTGTGATGACAGGAAGCAGAGAGGAGCTGAAACAGGAGACAGCTGGACTGTATCTGTGTTTGCAGCGCTGCCCCATCACCCACTGGAGCTATGAGCTGCACCAAAGTCCTGGCTTTTCACTCACTGTGGGAGGTGCTGCTTCTCACTGTCTGTGACAGTCCATGACAGTCACCCTTGCACCTCTCTGGGAGGAGCACAGGGTCTACCCTGGGGCAGGACAACCCTCTCCAGGCACAGGGTGACAGGGAACAGACAGAAGATTTTCCTTGCCTTCCAGTGGGCAAGAAAAAGCCATCCTCATTGGGACAAATCTCTAATAAATATCTATTTTCCTAATCTAGGACCAACAGGACCTAGGGTTCAGTCAACATCTTTTCTGTGAGCAAGTGACTTCCCTGATCAGAGGCTGGACCTTCACTGGAAAGCCTTCATGCTTTCTGCTAGCAATGTCACATAACTTAAGTCCTCAGCTTAAGCTCAACTCAGATGGTAAAATGATCCCAGAAAAAGGTGACTCTAAAGACATTGCCTGCTGAGCCAACTAGATCCTTCACCCTCCAACCCTTCTTCTCATGTTCATTAAAGTGAAGTGAAACTAGGTAGATAGACCTGGAGGTTTCCAGAAAATGAGTCCTGTAGGCAAATCTAAGCCCTTGCAACAAGACATCTCTGTTGTTTCTGAGAGGATTGTGCATACAGATAAGGCAGCAGCTCACAGCTTAAAGAAATCACAGCAGTTCATGGCAGGATATAATAGAATACCTGGCCTTTAGATGGAGATGAAAAATACCTTTCATTATACAAAAACTCCAAATCACAAATGCTACCACACAATTTTAGATTACATATTTTAGTGAACAAGTAAAGCTGAGCAGGGAACAAACCCTTCTCATTAGTGAGAGACTTACCTGGATGCATTATCCAGTTACTTTTGGATGACTGCAATTTGAGAATTGCTTCATTGCATCTCAAGTGCAAATTCCCTTGGAAAAGGAAAGAAAAGCTTGCTTGCAAGAAAAAAAAGGAAAATATATCTAGAAAACAAAGGTTTGAATTCAGATTGTAGATGAGTTGCATTTTTCAGATGTTTCTATCAGTACTTTGTTGCCAGAAAGCCCCAACCCTTTGTCTCCACTTCTGAAAGTATTTTATAATATAGAGTTCATGGAAAAGACAAAGAAAAGAGCTGCTAAAACCTTTTCTTTACTATTTAATTTGCAGCAAGGTACATAATAGTTCAAAGAAAGTGGTATCCAAGCAACAGGTTTGAAAGGGGCAAAGTATTAAAAGATTGTTCAGTCAATTATCATAGCCTGAACATGCTGTTAACTGGCATAATAGCCTTTGATGCAAAACACACTTTTTATAGTTATAAATAATCACGGAATATCCAAAAGTTATATTAATAATGAAGAAAGGCATCTCTTGAAGTATTCTACTCACACCCATCTCACACTCATACATTTCCTCCTCTAGCCAGAGCATCATATCCCACTGGAACTAAAAGCTGGCACCTTGAAGCAATATATTATTTTGATTTTTAGTTAAGTATAGCTGGGAAAGTGATATTTCTTCAAAATATATATAGATATATGGATATATATCTGCATTCAAAATATATTTAATGTCAAATCTTCCTCTCTGAACAGACTAAAAATAATTTTCCACCCTTTTATTCCCTTAGCTCTATGGAACTAAAGATTATGGGTAGGATTCCACATAAGCATTATTAAAGAAATAATAAATAACATAGCACCACAGAGAATCTTTTCAAAGGGAAGAATACACATTAACCATGGCCTAAGTGCTCCCCTGTGATCGCTGAGTCAAGGTTGCAGGTGATGATTCACAAGCCAGAAAGGACACAGCTTGACTTTCAGAGTTTTCCATGGTTGGCAGATAGGTAATCTCCATTCCTGCAATGAACACAGTAGATGGAAAGACAGCAAATGGATAATCTTAGAATGCTGTATCCTCAGAACTGGGCAGCAGTCCTGGAAACATTCATATTTAACAAGCATAGTGCTGTTCAGACATGTAAAATGGTGAGTATGTGCTTGGAGCATTAGGCTTTGGTTCAAAAGCCAGAACTGCACCTTATGATGTGACAACACCTCCTCAAAACTGCCACAGATTGGGCTGTTTCCCACACAGATTTAGGAATGAAAAGGCTTCGCCCAAAGCAAGGTATCTGGCAGTGCAGAAATGAGCAGACAGGTTACCAGGCAGCAAGAGAGCATCAGTGAGAAGATGCAGCCATCAGCCTTCCCTCCCTGATCCAGAGCTGCTCTGGCAGAACCTGAGCCTTCCCTGTGGCAAACCAAGCCCTTGGGCACAGTTGATGGAAGCACAGAAAGGAAGGAAGGCATATGGCATCTGCCTGGCTCCTAGCACAACTTCTTGCCTCAAATCTCTTCGTGTCTGGATTCCCCTGTGCCAGAGAGACCCTGGGTACAAGGATGGGGAGATTCTTCACTGCTCCCAGCCTGCAGCTCAGGACAGGGGCACTGCAGGCTCCTGGCAGCCCCTCCCTCTCAAATCCTCCTCTACTTGGCACCAAGGGATCCCATACACCCCCATGGTGATTTCAACAATCCCTTAAGAAGGGGGCAGTTGAAAAATCACCTATTGCTCAAATAGGAGACAAAACTTTGTCTTTTCTGTCATACATCAGTATGCAAAGTATAAGGAATGAATTACACTTGGAGATGAATACAGAGAAATTAACCTATTGTGGGCCAGCCTCACAGCTGCCTGCTTTGCTCCAAGGTGATTTCTGCTTCCCACTCAACTGGTTCAAGTCAACCTAAGCCTCAGGACAATTCATGGTAATCAAATTGTGTGGCAAGCCACATTTTTTTGGAAGAAGCTTTCCAAAAAAGGCTCTTTAATGTGGCAGAAAGTCTTTCCAATGACTGTCAAATCTGATACCACTTGATTTAAGGAAGAAAACACCCTGAAATGTTCCCCATGTAAAAACTCTGTGACAGTTTTGATCATTGTTGAGTAAAGACGTTTTCAAAATGCAAATTCACAAATGGAAGATTCAGCAAATCTGGCATCACCTTGACTGCAAGCAAACAAAGCAAACTTCTTTTCTGGCAGGGAAGGTAGGTAAGGAAATGTTGCATTATTTGTGTAATTAATGTACATTAACACCAACCACCCAAGGCATACCAAATACCCTTTAGACAGATACATCAACAAGAAGAGGGAAGATGGATCTTGACAGGTGTGAACACAATATTCAAAACAAAGCTGGGGACAACAGTGATTGTGCAGAAGGTGACTGCAAACTGCACATCAGCAACAGAGTCTGAGGAGAGGGACCTGCTGGTCAGAACGCATGTAAATAAAACTATAGAGGAATCAGAAGCTAATTTTGCATGTGATACCAAAAGTGGCAAGAACAAGGAAAGTGTTACCAGCTAACAGATCCATTTTTGTCACTATCAGCTAAGACACAGTCTCTGAACATGGCACAGAAAGCAGACTATTATTGTTATTATTATTATTATTATTGTTATTATTATTATTATTATTGTACCCTTGTGTGCTCATCCCCCTTGAAGCATAAGGGACTGTATGTTCTGATGAGAGTTCAGGTCTCAACAATTACCTTGGGGGTGCAACCCAAATGTTAAACCCTTGTTCTAAAAGCCAGTCTGGAAAACGTTAATATCTTAATGTCTTTAGAGTCTCCTGTGCACTCAATGACTGATACACTGCATATCTTAAATATAGTCCTACCACCAAGCTGTGCATTGGTAACTGATTTCAGACCAATTTTTTCTTTGTTGATTACAAAGTGGTTTTTAATTAGAGCTCCTGCTTTGAGACTGTGTACTTGGTTGAACCTAAAATTTCGTGATTTTTAGTACAATTCTGAGCAGATACAAAGTAGTCCACAAATGGATGCCTCAGAACTAAATGTAAACAGCTCTGTCCCAAGCCAATAACCAATAAGTAGTTGGCAGGTGCTCCTTGAGCTTGCCACCTACACACACAAAATTTGACAGAGGATGAAAGACAAGTACTGTACTTGCGTTCCACCTCAAGCCCTCTAAATTCACTGTTGGGACTGACATTTGGGAACAGATTTCTGCAGAAACACAGCACAGTGAAGTATTTGAGAAGCTCAGCTGTACTTCACTCAGCTGAAGTGGCACACCAAACTCACTGTACTAAGAAGGAAATTTTAGCAAAGGATTTCTTGTGCAACTGGGATGTAGATGATAGCAATTCCATTCTCTTCTGCATTTTAGATATCCTACCTGATTGCACAAGCACCTCTATCCCTGAAACAAAGAGATCCCATCCTTAAAATGATAACACCACCTCACAGCAATGTTGTAAAATAAATACATACAATCTAACTACTAAAACTGTGGCACCTGACTCAATAACAGTACTTTATGTGGATGCACAAGCTAACCTTCCATAGTCATCCTCCCTACAGATTCTCTGTTTCAGCCTTCAAATACCTTCTTCCTCTTTCTTGCTTTGGATGCCTGCAGGTGGCAAAGCTTCCTGGAGGAACAAGATCTCACATCTTGCTGTTCAGGCTTAATTCTCCTAGGACACCTGGAATGGGAGAACAATCCGGTCCCAAGGACACCCCTGGAAGTCCAGAGCAACCAGGCCCAAACCGGTGTGCAAAGATGATGAGTTGAAGTCCATTCTTGAGCTCAGGGCAGGAACAGCTGCAAGGCTGAGTTAGGGAAGGAGTGCCATGGGAAATGGGACTTCCAGGATTTAGCAGTCCCTTTTGGGGCTGTTTGGGCAGGGAGGCAAAGGGCGAAGTGAATCAGGGCATGGGGCTCCAATGCACCACTGGCTTAGAGACTCTGCTGGTTCAGACACCATTCACACCATCTTCTTCCAGAAAGAATTCACACTTTGCTTACAAAATGGTTATTTCAGAAGCCTCTTTTACTTCATATATCCACATAATCCTACACTCTAATTGTACTTCTTTAATGCAGTGTTAAGTCCTCAGGCACATTTAAAGGCTAGAAAGAACATTAACTGCTTTGTAGGTATTTTTAGGAGACATTTTGATGACTTTGTACCATAGAGTTCAGTTCGAGTTTTCTTTCTAAAAACAACTAAGTCACCAACATGATTAAAATATGGGCATTAAATCCTTCAAAGCATTTAGATAAGTTTGTGGCTAGAAATAGAAGAGTTCTTCAGTTTTTTGGAGACACAGGACATCCTGTGCTATGGTTTAAGAGATAACTTTGACTGAGAAAAGGTCACTGGACCTCCACAACCCATCTACAGGTCCAAGGCTAGAACCCACATAAATATTCTTTCACAACCTCAACACAATTCAGACCTAAAATTATCTCATACATATAAATTCTTAAAACTTGATCAGTTGTCACTGATTTCCCTGAAATGTGGCAAGTTCATTTGTGTTTATGAAATAAATGAATTGTATTTGAGCAGAATGAGAGGCAATAAAGCATTAAACAAAAGATGTCATTGAAAATCTGACAAGTTCAACACAAAGTCTGTTAAATGCATTTTTTTTCACATTTGGTAAAGCACAGCCTCTTTCTCTGCAGAGCCACAGAGCTTTGGATGAGCTTACACAAAACTTAAGGGGCCAAGCCCACAAATCCTCACTCAAGAATTATCCCCTTAATACAAACGTTCCTCCTTCTTTTAAAGGTTTTCATAGCGTGAATCAAAATGACGTTCAGAAAAGAGACTCTGGCAGGATGAATGGACACTGAACAGAAGTTCAACTACAGAAATGCTGTTATGGTTCACAACACAAGCAAGCTGCAGTGAACACCACCAGACCCTTCCCTTCCTCTGGGGAATGCAGAGGAACACAGCTCTCCAGCAGCCCACGGGGCCCAGGAAGCACCAGCAGATGGTGCTCTGAAAGCAGGAAGGTTTCTAAGAAAAATCAGCTTTTATGAATTGAAATTTGTGAGGCGCCGATGAGAAAATGTCTTCAGTAAAGATATCACAGTAATACAATAAATTATTCCTTCCTTCAGAGAAAAACACAGCACTGTAAAAGGGCAATTTCCCCCCTAACTCATCTGCTTTCAGGTGATGCTGCTTTAATTATAATGGCACTGCTTTGTTTCCAGAGCACAAGTGCCAGTGCAGCAATCTCCTCCTTACCCATCAGAGTATCTTCAAGACATCATTCCTCCTTGAAACTTCACAGATTTGCCTTGGAGGCAAGAACAGTTCAAGTCATTCATTTATGAAACCAAAGACATTCTCAGTGTTGTCAGAAATTATGAAAAATTTGGGTACATGATTCCAGTGCCTTCTCTTTCCCTTTTGCTTGGCAGCATAAAACAGCACAGCTTGAATGGATCTCACACTTGAATTTTTGTCATATATTCTCTATTTAACAGCTTCCAGAGTGGGGCTGGCTTTCAGGACATACGGAAGCAGTCACACAGCTGCAGAAGGATGGAGCACCACCTAAAATGGATTTCAATATTGGAGAGCCAGAGTGGGATCACTAGAGGAAGAAATCTGTGATAAACCAAATCAAGATATTTAATTTCACTTATAGAAAGCGATCATAGACTCAAGAGGTCAAGAAGTGTTTGGACAACACTCTCAGGCACATGGTGGGATTCTTGGGGTGTCCTCAATGATCCTGATGGGTGCCACCCAACTCAGGATGTTCTGTAATTCTATGAAAAATGACCATGAAAAATGTGGCCCGAAGTCCCCAAAAGGACAGGCAAATCTCCTTACTGGGAGCACGGAAGGGATCCCCACCACATGAGCTGTACCTTGCAGAACAACAGGAGCATGCCATGGCCAACCAACGTGTTCCAGTCAGCCTGGGCAAGACTTACTGACCCAATGGAGGAAAAACAACAAACAAAGAAACAAAAAAAAAAATCAAAAACAAATCCCACGTATAGTTAAAATGTAGATATTTGATATACATTTCTACATTTATTTTTTTGCAGAAGTTTATTTTATGTTCACTAAACCAGGAGCCAAATCTTTGTAACAACATCAAATAAGGTATGGGGTATGTGGTTCTCTCTTTGGTTTAGGAATCATATCATCTTTAATTAAATATTTAATAATTAGGTGCCTCTCTGGGGACTCAGAAGACCTGAGTTGCCTGGCCCAGCTCAGGTTTTGGTCTGTGATAAGACATCCCAGTTTCCAGCAGGGAGATAAATCAGCAGCAGAGGGGAAGGAAGGGCAGCACCAGGTCCTGGAAGGAGCAGTGGCAGCTTTGCTGGGCTGGAGCAGTGGGGACAAACAGGAGTGAGGTGAAAGAGGAGCAGGGCAGGTCTGGGGTGCTGACACCTAAGGCAGAGCTGCTGGGAAGAGGTGTGGAGTAAGGGGAGAAGGGTGGGAAAGAGAAGGGGAATGCAGTATGCTGGATGGATGCAACCTGGGAACAACTGGAAACAGGTAACTCATTACACCACACCTCTAATCCTAATTAACAACCTTGGATATTAAAGACTTAATTTGTGTAGAGACTGAGCTTGACACCTCTGGCTGGTTTGGGTAAGCTCAAGCCACACCTGCCAGCACACAGGAGTGGGATTTCAGCCTCAAGGACTGCCAACCCAAGAGCTCATCAGAACCAGGTCTGTTTAATGTGGGCTGTGTACCTATGGAGGGAGTGGGCAATGCTTTTCCTCTCCAACTGAAGAGTCCATCCTTTTCCCGTGCATTTTGAAACACAGGTTAGACCAGCTTTGAGGACATACCTTACAAAGCTGTTCACCGGCAAGGACAGATTTCCCCCTGCTCATTTCCGTGTCAGTTGCTAGCCAGCTATTTTACATCAAGGTTTGTCTTTGGCAGCCAGTTTCACAATGAGAATATCCACACCTAACTTCTCTCACCACAGCATTTAACTCCAGGCAGAGAAAGACCTGCAGTGGCAAAGTAGGCATTGTTCAGTGGGGATGCACTGCTTGCCTCCCGCAATGGATCCCAGTAAAGATTTATAAGTTCTCTTTTTATTTACTTGTGATAATTATAAGAGAAGCAGAGAACACACCTCACTCACTGCACCAGAGCATACATCAACTTGCTGTATCAGTAGAACAATTCATGTGTTGATTTAGTATTCATTAGTTCCTATGATCTCTCCCTTATCATTAAACTTCTCTCTGATGCCTTGCCTGATTTTAAGAGGACCTTAAATTACTGAAGGACTGTGCATTCTGAGCCACATCTGTTTCCCTTAAGATTTTTTATGCTATTGTCTGTAAAATATTTCTATATGTTTCAAAGTGAAAGGTCAAAAATGATCTCGAGCTTGTTTCCTCCTCCTGAAGCACTGTTTTCCCACCAAGTCATTGATTTGCATGCAATCAGAAAGTTCCCCTTGCTTAATATCTTTGTCCATTCTAAATCTTTCATTACCTTGATGAAGAAAGCAGATGATTTATCATTTGACACTGTTCCTGGATTAATATTTCCATCATCTCCACTAGTGTTAATTGTTTACATTTCTTCTCTTGGAACAGTGGTAGAGACATCAGGTCATGTGGTAATGTTGCATACATTAGATTTTATCTCAGCTTGAACTGATGCCAGGAATTCACATTTGCTGCCTGCCTCAGTTTCTTGGACAAGGGTATGAGTTTGGATCACAGATCAGCCTTAGGGTCCCTACATGGGCCTTTTCCTCTCATGAAGAATCTTTCAGCTCTTCATCTACAGCAGAAGAGTATTCTTTCATTCCATTGGATGGAACATTCTACCTTTAGCCTTATTTTATTTTCAGTCCTTCCTGACATCATCGCTATCAACTTCTGCTGGTACTACAGATCCCTCCAGCTCAAAACCCAGCACTTTCCCCAGGACATGATACAGAATATGATGGGTCTAATTTTACTTTCTACCATATCAGGAAAAAAACCCTGAAGTGTAAGAAGCAGGCAGTGGATACAGAGTTTGTTCATAGACAAGAGGAGCATTTTGCAGCTGCAGAGCACATTTCAGTTAAGGGCCTCAAAACATAAAATAAATTTCACAAGAGCCTTGCTGAGATAGGGTTTTGTGAGGTTCATTTAATTAAAGTTTAGTTGATGAATGAGGGTAATGTTTGGGTTTTTGCAGAGGAAATCACAACAGTGACAAACAACTATATTTCTCATTTATTATGTGAAATTTGTGATGTTTCTGGAGAATTTTATAATAAGCTGTGAAGACAGTCCTGGATAATCTTTCTCACACCAGAAAATTTTTTTAAATCTGCAACTCTACTGTGTCAAACCATAAATGATTTCGTATCGACCAGCAGCGTCACAAATTTGTATCAAGGAACTGAGGAGCAAAACACACCACAAAAGCAGAAAAGAACAATTGTGTGGAAAATAAGTGACAGGATTATTGAACCAACTTTATCTGATATTGCATGGGAAGATGACTTGCCATTCAGGCAGAAATTATACACAAGAAAATCCTTAAACTAGGAAAACAGTTAATTAATACACTTGGCTTCACAGATGTTTTAATCAAGTAGTAGTCTAGATGATTGAAACTGTAACTTTTTGCTATCCTGAGTAAAAGACATTAAAATAAATCTTCAGCATTGAATCCTGACATGAATATAGGCCTTCTAATAAAGCAAAAATTTACAATAAAATTAGCATAAGCATTTCTTGGCAATTCAATTAGCTTAAAGAAATTTATGGTTTTACACAGATCACCAAAGATCTATCACTTTAAGGAGCTAAAAATCCTTTTCCATTTACCACTAAAAAATCAAATTATATATCCCTCAGGCAATACAGAAATTTCAAGAATATTAGCCCCATTCTTATGGTTGTATTATCTTATGAAATAATAATTTTAAATCTTTTGGTGGAGTGGAAGGAGGAGAGCCTTTGGGAGAGTGAAAATAGAGGGATGGGTCAGGTCCTACTGCATGGTGTAAGCAGAGCTGGTCTGCCTTGAGTCTGTCTTGGTGGCCTGAATAGCCCTGGGAGATTCATGTCACCACCCCTTGAAATGGAAGCACAGGTCGAGTGGGATGTTCTTCAAATGGATCAAAACTGTCAGACTCGAATGGTGGAAAATGCAGAGTTTCCTGTTTGCTACAGAGAAAAACACCCAGGAATCTCAGCAGGCTGCAGCAAGGGTTAAAACATGGGGTAATGGAAGTAGAGAAAATTAAATCATAGAATCATAGAATGCCCTAGGGCATTGGAAGAGAAAATAAAGATCCTCCAGTTCCAACCCCCTGCCATGGGCAGGGACACCTTCCATTATCCCAGGTTACTCAGAGCTCTATCCAGCCTGGCCTTGGACACTGTCAGGGATGGTGCAGCCACAGCTTCTCTGGGCAACCTGTACCAGGGCCTCACAACCTTCACAGGGAAGAATTTCTTTCCAACATCTAATCTAAACCTACTCTCTCTCAGTGTGAGGCCATTCCCCCTCGTCCTGTCACTGAGCCGTGTCAGTGCTGTCCAGCCAGTCAAGGGCTCCCACTAGTGTTGCTCTTTATTTCAGTTCCATTGCTTGAATAAGGAGCTAAAACAGGGATTGTTAAAGAGAGGGAAAAGTACAGTGAGAGAAAGAAGCTGTCATAAGGGCTAGGCTCACAGATACTTTCACACTCAATTCATCACTTGTAAACCTGATCCATGCTGCCAATTCCTCAAAGCTTATAAAATCTGGAAATTATATCATCTGGAAATCTTGTTGAAAATATTCAGATGCCATTGTCAGCTCCTAATGAAGAATTGCAACATTTTGTGAAGAACTCAGTTTTAGTTGGAGCTCTGGAGAAGGATGGAGGTCAGGGCTCCTTCTAGGGGCATCCATGGGCATTTTACACCTGGTCCTCCAAATTCATGGTATCTAAGAAGGTATCTAAGACCAAGGGGAAATCCATCCAGTTAAAATATTTAAAGGGGGAAGATTTGTTTGGTTAGTTCTTTTTCTTTAAATCAAAGCTGCAAGTTGAAGATCCTGCTTGTAAAAATAAATCATGGAGGACTGAGTGATAGAGTGGGCAATAGCAGGTACCACTGGAAAATTAAAGTCTTTGGTACAGAGTTAAAGCTGGCACATCTGGAAGCAAATATTTCCATGACTGACAACTTAAGCTAGTTTGTATGAGATAGAAATTTGCACAGCTTGATAATAACGAGTGCTTTTTGCCAGATGATCTTTGTGTAGAATTGAGAATTTCTAATGTTGGAACCTTTGTAATATTCCAGCCAAGTTCACATCTTTTGAAACATATCTTAAAACACACTAAAGTACATCCCTGGCTTGGATTTTCTTTTCTAAAAAAACATGATGAATATGCATTAATGAGAGCTACTTATAGGGGAACTGTGAGCTTTTTGGTCTGTGTGTAAAAGAATTGTATATCTAAATAGGAAGGGGCCACAGGAAGAAATGTTTACTTTTGGATTAGATAAACACATAGGACACAAATAGTATCTTTGTATTTTCATTGAAATGTGCATCTAATCTGGTAATTTCCAGGCTAATATCCTGAATTTGTTATTAAATAAATGCTTTATATTTGTTTCCTGTGTATCATGATTTGTCTGGCATGATGACTTGGGGGAACAACCAGACTTTCTGCTGGTTCTCAGGAGTCTACTGAGAAAACTGTAAAATGCCAAGTAGTTTACATTTTTAAAGTCTGGAAAAATAATTATGAGGTAATTCCACTAAAGCATATGATAGAGATATTTGTAACTCCTCATATCTCTTGGCACAAGAGCACAACAAAATGTAGAGCTCAGAATGAGAAAGCCTCACAAATCCAGATGAGGGACAAACCTTTGATGTGGAAACGGGCAGCAATGACCTACTTAAGACATGGTCCGTTTTCTGATTTTTTTATTTTATTAAGCCTTTAATTCAGGTTTGTGCAAATATAGATTTTTAAGTATTTGCTATTCACCAAATATTACCTATGGGACAGCAGTAGTGTAGGAAATAGGGAAGAAGTTGTGACTTAAAAACCCTAATTCCCTTTCTCAGTAAAAAATGGAATTCCCCAAATAAGTGTCACAAATTACACAAATAAGTGATAACTCTGCTTTTGTGGAAGCTGTCTTAGAAAATAAAATAAAACATTTAAGAAGATTTATGGATATACGTAGAATTGCTGCAACTAATGAAATTCAAACTCCCATGTGCCTCCAGGACTACCATACACCAAGTTTTGCATAAACAAATAGTACTTTCTTTTTAAATCTTCCCAGACTTGTGTCCATTTAAATGTATCCACTTCATTAAAGGTGGGATATCTGCCAGCTTCTTTTGAAAAAATTAAAAACTGAGACAAAAAGGTGATATCTTTGGGTTTGATTTTAAAAGGAGAAGGAGTAAAAAATTAAGTTGAGTCTTCATGAAGATGAACCTTTACATCTTCAAAATCTGAAACTTAGCTGTTTCATATGAACAGGTGCTCCTGCTTGAAGAGATTGGGTGCCCTTGACACTTCCATGAGTGTTAAAGCCACGAGTAACCAGCTGTGTTTTACGTATCTGTACTTGAGTACTCACAGGCTACTAAAAAGAAATCAAAAACAACCTGCACAGCTGACGGGCTGTTATGCTTAGGTATAAATTTTCATTGTCTTTTGATTGATTAACTGAAAGGAGTGAGGTAATTACTGAACCTGATTAATCCTACACTGTTTTCCTTTGTCCATATCGTTATAATAATTCATGCCTTTGTTATCAAAACAGATACTGAGCTCTTTCTTCTTAAAAGGGAATCATCATCAATTACCCTTGAACTATAAAATGACTGTTTTGCAAACTTTAAAAGGATTTTTCAAGTTAATGAAGGCAAAGGTATTTTCCTGTGACTCAGAACTGAACTTCTCTATTAGGTGCACGTAGGGTTTCTATTTCCAGCACCAAAGCACTGCAGATTATCACCACTGAACATTTCAAAACAGCAACTGTGGGCTTTGATGACTAGACACCAAATATTTTTCTAGCAGAGATAAAAACATTGCCGTAGCAGATTTCATCCTGCTTCGACAGGCTTGATTTCCAAATCACCTTGCCCTTCACAAGCCCTTTAGGTAAAGCCAGAGGTATCCAGAGTCAGCAGCTTAAAAACAGTTCCACGCTGGAGCATGGAGAGGAAAATCCTCTGCCTGCTCCTGCCCATCCATCCTGTCCCCAGGAGGGGGAAGCCGAGCTCCGCCAGTTGCAAAATAAAGTTGCAGTGGATTAAAGGGAAGTGTGGGAAGGAACTTTTATTCTTTAACATCAACTATTCTTATGCTTCTTCCCAGGAATGAAGTTAATACTCTCCAAATGTCTCCTCCCACGGCTCCTCACTGTGGACAAGAATCTTTCTATCCTCACTGAGAATGCTGTAAATTTTGGGTCAAAGAGGATTTCTTTTCTTTTTTTTTTCCCTAGGCAATTTGGCTCTTGAGCAATAGGAAGATGAAGCTGACATGAACCACACGGCCTTTCTGGCTCTCCTCTCACCCACACAAATGTGCTGCTCAGAGGAGTGCCGAGCCCAAGCATCAGTTTCAATTAACATGAAATGCAACTGTTCTGTTATCCAGGGCCAGCAGCCTGTCTGGAGGGTTCCTCTCCATAATGAGGAGAGGTGCTACTTTCACAGAAGGCCATTTTCACTGCTGGAAATGAGGAGGGTGAGTCAATCACCAGTACACTTCCATGCCATTGATGCCTTGTGAGGGCTGACCCAGAGCAGAGGCTGGACAGAGCTAAAGAATAAAGCAGGGATTTATTAGAAGGCCTCAATGGATCCACCTTGGGCAGCACAAGAGCCCAGCCAGGGCTGCACCCAGGATGAACCAGAATGGTCCCAAAATGCACGACCAGGTACGGTGTCTCTCACTTTTATAAGTTCTGGTCCATTTGCATATTGGAGTTAATTGTACAATTACAGCTTTAGGTTATGCAGTCCCATCCTTCTTGTTTTTCTCTCTTCAGTCCACATTGTTTGTGCTCTTGGGCCTGAGATTTGGATCATTTGTCCTTGGTGCCCAGCTACAGAACTAATTGTTTTGTCTCCCTGCTCTGTGAAAAGAGCTCACCATCCCCTAATGTGAAGGTCAGAACTACAAACTAAAGCAGTGCAGAATCTGAAAAATAGAAAAGCTCAAACCTGAGGCATTACCATTGGAGACACCTTGGTCTCCAGGTGGTTCCAAGCTTCCTGTAGGTCCATATTGCACCCCCAGATGCCCAGGGTCATCTGTCCCGGCACACTGCCCACCTTTGGGCACCAAATCCTCCACTTGCATGTGCTGGCAGCCCACCCCACCCTGCAGGGGAGGGTTTGTTCTGTGAGCAGGTGTGAGATGTGAGCAGCAGGATGAAGTGTGGGACTCAGAAAACAAAACCTTCCCATGAAGCACCATGACCACAGTGAACTGGTGGCTGGGGGTGTGTCTGCAGCACGTAAAGCCATTAATTCTGCAGTCATTACCTACAGCTTCAGCTGCTCCGAGTATACAGAGCCCAGGGAACTGTTTTATGAACTTCCCAGCCGTGAGGAGCTGGGGTGACAAAGGGACATGTGTGCTGGGTGGATCATTTCTTTAAGGGAGGGCAGCCTGCAGGCAGGCAGTGATTTCCACCCCAGAGCAGCACTGCCAAGCAGTGATGCAAAATCCACAGCAAGCACAGCTCCAGATCTGTCCCCCTGGGAAATCAAAACTAAAAGCTCACCACAAATAAGTATAGTTTATTGTCTTCAGTGGATAACTTCAAAGACTTGGACAATTACGCAAAGCAGTCTTTTAGACAGAATCATCCTGTGAGGTATCTATCTGCCTGAGGGCCCAAACCAGTGTCCTTTCCCTTTTGAAAGGTGAGCACACCTGACAAGCCTCAGGGTCAGCAAACACAGTATGAATTCAGGGATTAACCAAGCACATTCTGCCCCACTGGTTTTAATGAGGAAGCAGCACATGCATTAGAAGTAGATCTTGCTCCTGCAACCCTGTGGTAAGCACACAGAGCTGTTCCCCTTCTGATGCCTTACAGTTAGCCTAAAAACTTGACAAGAAATCAAAAATATTTTTTTTAATTACAGAATTTTTTTAGCAAAAGATATTCAGGTTCTCCTGCAATATAGTATTTATAATAGGGTGTGTTAGCCCTGAACTTTTAAATCATCTTATTTTCCAGCCTTCCTCAAAATGACCAAACCCAAGAAAATTGAAGAATATAATTTTTTTTAAAATGAGAAACATGGAGAATAGTTTTTTCATCCTGGTTCTCTGCTGTGCCTTTCTGTGCATTTGTATAATGCACAGACTTTTGGTTCTTATGAGAAAAGCAAGTACACAAGCAATATATAGCATTGTTGGCCCAGAATTTTTGGAGTTTCCTCCTAGGAAAAAAAAAAAAAAAAGCCTCTTTATTAAGTATGCATCCTCAGGGAGTAGAAAACTGATTCAGTGCATGCCAATTTTTGTATAGAAATAAATTAAATTTGGCACTATAATTTATATCTCCAGGATAGAAGAATAAAAGAGTTTGAATGCTTGAATAAAAGAGTTTCTCAGAGTATACATGATTTAATTATATACAAGACTCACTGCCACTTTCTCCATTCCAGGAGCTTATATTTCCCATCAGGAACTGCTGAATATTTTCTTCCACATTAATGCAAATCAATACCATATAAATTATTCTGTTAGACTATTTTTTAATTATGCCTGCTGGAAAAAAATCCTTATCTATATGAAAGCTGTAAAGCTGTTTTAAGATTGTGCAGTTCGGTGTCTGACTGTATCGATGCTCATTTCCCTGCCAGTGCCAGTGCCAGTGCCAGTGCCAAAAACAGCTCTGTGGTATAAACCCTGTGCATTTCTGGGCACAGCCATTCAAAATCTGGGGTTCTAGGTAATGGAATTTTTTTTCTGATGGTCCTTCTACCTGTCCTCTTTTTTTTTTTTTTTTTTTTTTTTTTTTTTTTAATACAAGAGGGTATTTTGATTGAGATACAAAAAATAAGTCCTTTACAAGTGGTTTACAAGTGGTTTTGCGTTTAAGAAATGATTGAACATGGCACTCAGCCACAAAACACTTGGTTTGAGGTTGGCAGCTGTGGGAAAAACTCCAGAGCCACAGCACACAGTGCCTTCTCTCCCTTCCTTTATTTTCAGGAAGACTCTGGAGTCACTTCTGTACAGACTTGATTAACCCCACACAAATTTTAGCTGGTGCATTCTTTTTTGCATGTGGATTTGTAGAAGTCCTTTTTTTTTGCATGCCTGTGGACACCACCAGACTCCAAGAGAGGGTGTGCTCTCTGCCACAGTGCCACACCTCAGGGACCCTGTGTCCCTTACAAGTATGAAGCACATCCCAAAATTCCTCTCAGCGTGTTCCTGGACCTCATCCGACCCAGGGTTTGAAATAAACCTGGTGGAAGTGGCTGCTCCATGTGGTCTGTGGCCTTGTTCTGACCCTGAGCGTCCCCCAGCATTCTCTCTCCAATACCCACCATTGAGATGAACCCACAAAAATTCTCATACATGTGAGAAGCAGCATATTCCCTCTCAAACAACTTCTACTGCCATGTCTTTCTTACTGAAAAGAGAGAATTTGGGAGCCTCTTTTCATGAGCTTGGGCCAGTGGGGCCTTGTGTGCCCATTGCCCTTCCTGCCTCTCCCTCCTCCCCATGGCCTGAAGTGTCCCCCAGCTCCTGGTGGTTTTATCGGGATAATCTTGATTTAATGGGCAACAACAAGCAGTTTCTTGCCTTTTTTAAGTCCTTGGAAGTTCTCAGAAAAGCCACTTCTTTCCCTTATTACTCATACCCTTGGAGTCTAGGTCCTTCCTGACTGAAGCACATTTTGTCCTTCAGAGTGACAATGCTTTTGTTTTCTTAAAGCCTGCCCCAGTTTATTTTCCTGCTCTTTAAGCCTCTCAGCTGCTGTTCTGGGTGGGTGCAGCAGCCTCGTGGTGTCTCTTCAGCCAAAACATCAACCACTCATCAGATTAAAAATAAAGGCAGGGTCTCAGCTTGAACCTACCCAGATTTTAAGCAGAGGTCCTACAAGGATTAGAGAAAAAATAAATGGCTGGTGTTGAAAGCCTGGAATCCATCCTGCACAAATTGATCTCATATAACACTGGGATTCATATCTGAACATCCTCAGCTGTGGGAATCTTAGACAAAGTTCTTGGCCTAAGTCTGTTACGGATTAATGCTAAGTAACTTTAAAACAGCACAAAAGCAGCCACAGAGTCTGTGCATGCCACAGGCATCTGTGTTTCTAGTTTTGATGCACTAATATGAACTAATAAAGTGAATACACTCAGATTTATTCTGCTGTGTGTTTATCACTTTCCAGCACCTATTTCTTCAAGAATTTCAATGCTTTTATGAGAAATAGGTGTTCCTAGTAATAGTTCTTCAATACCAGAAACAGCTCTGTACCTGATACTAAAAGAACTATAATCCATCCACACAATTTAAAGCACTACAAATTTATCACTGGTATGACAGTATTATTTGTTGGAGAAGCCCATTCCCACAGAGCTGGGATCCTGATTCTCAGAAAGCGTGAGAGCCACGTGCTCGTGGTGGCCTCAGCAGAAATCTCTTCACCAGAGAAGGAACTGCCCTATCCAGCCCACAATACAAAGATTATGTCTAATGCCCCTCACAATATTAAAACCTGGCTGACACTGTAGCCTAAGAGTTGCACACAACTGTGTATTTTTCTCTTTGAAAAGACAAAAGCTTTGACCATACAGATATCACACAGAGAACTGGAATAATATCACATCCAGAACTGGATAATCACAGGAAAAACACTGCTCATCATCTGCTCAAAGGTGACCAGCCAGGGAGTTTTTTTGTATGTTCAAGAGTTCTCACTTCTGGCCCTACTTTTTCTGGTGAAACAGCCAGCTATTCCCATCATCTCTTAGGTTACTACTGAAGAACAAAGCCTACCCTGTTATCTGCAGGTACTTTAGCACCATATTAGGATCTGATCCTCTGGTAAACCAGTGGACTTGGCTTTGGACTTTAAAATAAATTTTTCTCACCTTGTCTGGTGCTTCATAGTATTGTCCTCAGGCTAAAGAACCAAAGATATTTCTTGAGATGGCAGATATATTACTTATATTCTAGACAAGACTGCCTTATATTTCCTGCATTCCCAGAATTTATTGGGGTTTTTTTTTTTTTGAGGGCAAGTCTCTTCCCCTAACTACATCTCATAATGAATTAAATTATCACATAAGCTGCAAAACAGTTCCTCTTTACTGCCCTAAACTTGGTATACAATGAAAATCCTATTAAAACACTTTGAACTCTTCCCTTGATAAATAAAATCTGTTTATTTTATTTTAATTCTTCAAAGCTGACCTAAGACAATAAGGTCACATTTTTATTTAGCTAAATCACAAGCAGGTAGTGCTTATTTGGGTACAATTATGACTAAGTTTCAGTGTCTACATCTATGAAAACATTCTTTTAAAATGCTTTTAGAAAGACAGTAAACATTCTTAATACAATAGACTTTTGATAACGCTATTTGCTGGCATGCCTAAAATATGGACCTAACAAATTCTTCCCTGGCTTGGACTAATATTCCCTCTAGTGCTACAAGAACTGCTCAATTAACATTTCCAAATATATAGTAAATATATAAACTGACTAAAACACTCTGTCTCCCAGGTCAGGGGTTACCCAAAATTTATGAGATTTCTGTGTTATTTTTCTATTAAGTCCTGGTTTAAATTTCACTTATGTAAATAAGATCTTGTTGACTCTTAATGATCTTGTTTCAGATCTAGACTGCAACTTTCCTTCTTCATATTTCTTCCATGGTACATAAAAAAACCACACTTTTTTTTTTCCATTCCACAACCACATTATTGTCTTTATTTGACATGAGGATGAGATTGGTTTTATGTTATTTCACATTAGCTACTCAGAGACTGTTTACGCTGACCTTTGTGGTGACTTTGTAGAATAATGAGGTTTTGATTCTGTAAATCCCTTGTTGAGGCAGTCCCACTGACAACTGTGTGACCTCAATAACAAAGCCTACTTGCCTGGAGGGTGGAAATCTCCATCAGTATCCACCAGGTCTCTTACATAAACACTAACATATTAAAGTACTCTTTCTCTTTAACCTTTTCAAACGTTTACCAAAGCAACAAATATTTATAGGTTAGAATACTAAGATGTGTCTCATTTTGAGAAAACTGTACAAGATTGTGACTCTGAGAAAAGAACAGGATTTCTTAGTCCACAAGTTTAAAAGTCATCCTGTAAATACACTTGAAAGTGTTTTATCTTGCTTCTAATGGTGTAATTGAAAGGTTTTTCACATCTGAATAGAAAGAGGATAATAATCAGAAAATATAAACTCCTGAGAACTGACAGGAAAACAGAAAATAAAGTCAATGTAAGTGGTACAATTCCATCTGTATGTTACTGTTTTGTTCTGGGCAACCCCAACTCACATCCAGTCTGGCAACAGATAAGAAGCAGACACACAACCAAAGCAATCACATTAAATTACAACTCCATTATTATTTTACTGGGTAATTATTAGAGATAATTGCTTTCAGCACTTGAGCAAGGGCCATATAAAACACTCTCAAAGCAAGCACCACTGCCAGCTGGGAGGAGACAGAGCTCTGCTGCTGCTTCTTGATGTTGGCCTCAGACTAATTCACCTCATGGCCCTGTCCCCGGCTCAAAGTCCATCACCTTTTGGCAAAGCCCACTGCTGAGGTGTGAGTGCAGGCAGTGACCAGCCTCACAGACCTCTCTCTTCCCAGCTATACCCCCTCAGGAGAGCGAAAACCCTGCCTGTCCTGAACACAGTGCCAAAGGCAGCCCAGCCATGCAGCTGTGCTCAACAGCTGGACCTCAGCACAACCCCAGTGAAACCCCACCAATTGCTGTAACAGACTCAGGACACCCTCTTTAGGGTGCCCTTTTCTCAGGCTGCCAGTGGTCAGCAGAAAGTTAATATTTTCTACAAAATATGACTCAGAAAATGCTCAGGGCTGTGGTACTAGAGCTGGGGATGTTCTCCCCTGCAGGACTTCCTTTCCTTTTAATGGCTTTCCAAATATTTTGATCCTTCCAGTGGGAATTAGAAGAATGCCAAATGGATGCCTTCTGCTTGGGCAAGACCATACTGGACTGGCTTCACACAAAGCCATAGTCATGAACCAAAAGATAAGATTCCCAGAAACAATTAAAACACAGTGTTGGGGGGTAATACAGGAACAAATACATTTAGGAGCCATGAGGACATAAACAGTCCAGATGACTTACTGGAGTCTGATACTGGCTGGGGAAAAAATAAAAGTTACTGGCAAGGAATCTTATTTAGAAATTAAGAGGCTTGATTAATCCCAAGGAGGTCATAAAGCTGAAAACATTTGTAATATATATCAGAGGTATATCTGATTTAAATTAAATCCCCCCAAATTTCAGGGACAGAATTATCCCAAATATTCTTAAATTATTTCCACTGCTAGCAACATTCCCATTAGGAAGGGATGCCCTCCCCCAGTCTCACCACGGATGATTTAGGCACTTGCACACTTTCCCACATCCCTGCAAGTCCTGGCTGTGCTTATTTGGAAGTGTGCCGTACCCCGTGGAACATTTTCCATTGTGTCACTGAGTAACTGCCTCACCATCTCCGCCTGCTTTCACAGCTTGTTCTGCTTTTGTGGCTGTGTGGGTGGACGGGCCTGGGCAGCCCATGCGAGCAGCCCACAAGCACAGGAAGCACCTCTGCGTGCATGCTCCACTGAGACCCTTCCAGCTGTGATTCCAGGAAAACCCCCACGAGGAAAAATAGGTGTTTGGGTGGGGAAAGCAGCACAAATGGGGAAACTGAGAGCTCCTACCTCACATGCACTTGCATTTTTTTATCCCAGCAGATTGGAATCTGGGTGAAAATCTCTGCATGGAGTGCAGAGAACAAAGTAAAAGATAAATGTCTGCTGGATTTTGAGTTGGGGATGTGTGTTGTGTTGCCGAGGTATTCATTAAATGTGGTTCTCATTCCCACTGCTTTCTTTTCTAACCTCCTGTGCTCATGGGTGGAAGTTCTCAAAAATGCAATGGTCAAGGGAAGAATACAGCTTTTTAACAATGTCATCTTGCATTTCTTGTGGATCCATTCATATGTGAATACATGCATGCATTTCCCTTGCCATGGTTCTGATACTGTGAAAGCAGTGCACAGTATGGATTGCATCTGCTGTGTCGATACATGAGTAGCATGCAAGAGAACTGGGATTCCTTCCCTCCCCTAAAATTAAATGAATGCCCAATCTGGTCCATTTAAAAAGAAAAAAACCACCAAAACAAAAACATAAAACCCACAAAACTTGAAAACCCCAATACTTTCTCTAGAGCAGTCTTATGAGCTGTAAGGGTCTTTCAGCTTCTTTCTATCAAGGCTGATGAATAATACACTGAGTGGGAGTGAAAACCACTGGGGCAAGAAAAATAATCCCAAACTTTCTTTTTGTTCATAGACAAGTTGTCTCGCAAACTCCTCCCTGAATGTCCATAATCATCTGTTGTTTCATCTCCCACAGCCAAAATACACTAAATCCTAACAACAGACATTAAACAAAGACAACTTTTCAGGGAGATGTGGGACAGCACAAACTCTGAGGTGACCTACTTTGGGAAATAAAATAAAAGGGATTGGAACAAGGGAAGCAACCACTGCTGAGATGAGTCAGTCCCTAAAACAGTCACTCAGAGAAGGTCTAAACATTGCTCAGCAGCCTTTTTTGCTCCTAAGAAATCTCCTGAGGATTTGAGAGGGAGGACAGAGGAGGGACAAAGCTGCACATCCATCAGCAGTCCTTCATTCCTGGTCTTGCACACACACAAACGTGCTCATGAGGGGAAGAGAAATGCATATTTCTGCACCCCAGCTGAGGTACAGCAGGAGCAGACAGCCTGTTAATCCTATTTGTTGCAGAATTAAAGACTTAGACAGATCCTGCTAATACAAACACGCTCAAAGAGGAGAATGAAAGAGATTACAACTCTTCATTCACACTACAGATAAACTTAATAAATGCTCTAGAAAACTAAGCCTGTAGCCTCTTAAACATTCAGAATACAATCTTAAAACATCTCTCAGCAATCTCAGACCTCAAAGGCTGAATGACTGGCCCGCACTTTCAATAACAGAATAAATATTTGTCTTTACAAGGGCAATATTTCCTTGTTTCCACTTAGAGCATGAATTAGCACACTTTAAAAAAAAAATAAAAGCTTCCTGTACAACCAAGAACATTTTGACATGTATGTACTTAAGACTCTTTTAAAAAACTGTCTACTGGTCATAAGAGCAGATTATTTGCATTTTTAAAATAACAAAACTGGGGACCTATTTTTCCTGAGGTAAGTAAAATTATAAAGATGATGGAGGAAAAGCTGAACTCTGGCCTGTCCTTCTCACAAAATCAGTTCCTACAACATTTAAACTAATTTAGGCTTATTTATGCAAGTCACCTAGTCTTAAAGGTGGGTTTACCAGGATTTTCTATGTCTGCCTGCCTTTCTGTTCTTCTTTTTCCATTTTTCACTTAACCTTTTGGGAAGAGCCAGTCTGTTAACAATGCAAAGACAGTACTTTCAATGCCCTGCTAAGAACAGACACAAGTGTTTGTAGTGTTTTAGATTTGTCTGATATGTCACTCCTCTGACGGAGCAGAGGCAAAGGACCTGATTCTGCATGTTTAAAGCACACCAGTCCTGTTGTACTGACTCATTCATTGAACTACCTTTCAATTTGGGTTCTATTCCACCCTCAGCTGCACTGCTGTACAGGTGAAGAACAGTAGACCATGTCAGCCTCAAGATGCAGAAAAGCAAGAAATGCAGTGAAAGGTCAACGTTCACAAAAAGCAGAAATGTATTCCAGTGCAATGCTGTGGCACAAAGCCCATCAAATGGCTGGCTGAGGGAGAGAAAAGAGGAGGTAGTCACTCTAGCAAAGCTCTTCACTCCAGCACTCTCAGAAATGAGAAGGGAAACCAAAGACTGGAAGTAAATCCAGGCCACTGCAAGGGGAGAAGTTGTTAAGAGTAAGAACAATGAGCTCTGGAAATGAGCCACTGACTGACATAACAGATCCCTGTGGATGTGTTTGTCTTGGGGTTGTAGGTTAAACCTGGAGGTCTTTCTGGAGGTGATGCTCTAGCCAAGCATTTGCTGAAGAGCTCAGGGCCCTTTGACTCTGGTGGCTTAGAGGAGTCAAAATAGCAGGTTTAATGGTCCTTCAGCCTCTGCAAAGTCACCAGAACAAACACAGATCCCAAACAAGACAAGAGATGAGTGAGGCGCCTGTGGGAGCAAACAGGCCAGAGTCTCCAGCTGCTCTTTGCTACTGCCTTTGGAATGAAGGATGAATTCTGAAGGGAGCCTGGGTGGAGGTGGCTGGGATGTCTGTCAGCCTTAGGGGCTAGCCAGCTTTCTTACTATTCTGGTTCAGAATATGTTCAGAATGTTCAGAAAACAAATTGTTTTGGTTTTTTTTTTTTTTTTTTTTTGCTTTGTTCTTTGTGCCAAAGGGAGTATTGTGGCTGAAGCCAACTGCCCCAGGAGCAGGTCCCAGAAGTGCTGATGCCTGGGAAGCTGAAGGGCTGGAGCCAGATGGCAGAGCAGGAGTGTTCTCCATTCTCTGGAGCAAAGTCCCCTCAGCTGTCACAAAGGCAGGGGTCAATGTTTGCTCCCCAGTGCACGCTGTGCAGCATGACCACCCACGTGTGTGTAGATGAATGGCAACATCCATCTCCTTTTCACTGCTCTCTGGAGCATTTCAGAGAAGTAACATCACAGTGGGCAGTGTTCACTGAGCAGCTGACACCCTGCCAGATCACATCCTTTTTTACCCCAGGAAAAATGATTTCTGCATCATTTAAGACAAAACTCATCTTAAATATCATCAAGTTATGGCAGATCATGACTTCTTTTCATACAAAAGAGCAGAGTCTTCAAAATTTCAGAAATGAAAATTAGAAATGAAAATTAGAGTGTATCATCTCCAGAATGTGTCTAGACAAAGATCACATTATTGCCTTCACCTGTCACAGGAGCACCTACAGCTCTATCTATAAGGTCGATTCTCTTTCTTTCTTTCTTTCTTTCTTTCTTTCTTTCTTTCTTTCTTTCTTTCTTTCTTTCTTTCTTTCCTTCCTTCCTTCCTTCCTTCCTTCCTTCCTTCCTTCCTCCCTCCCTCTCTCTTTCCCTCTCTGAAAAATAAAGTCACAATCAATAATCTGACAAACAAAACTGAGAACTAAAACCCATTTCTCTCCCTCTGAGCTGTAACTAGTACAGCAGTGTATGCTGCTCCACCAAATCTTGCCTGCATCACATCACACCAGCATCAGTGATGGGAAAAGGACAAAGAGGCCATGTTGCAATATGAGCTGGAGACAAGTGCCAGGAAAAAAAGGAAGCAAAGAGGTCGGAAAAGTCAGAATTAAAACATTACAAAATATTACATATATGCAATCAATGGTGCAAGAAGTTGAGCACCAGGAGCCGGAGGAAGATGTTGAACAGCTGATCACCAGCTGATAAGCCATGCAATATTGCTCTTTTTTTACTTTCTGGGGTGAGCTCTGTCCTGTTGTGAATGGAACAGGCAGCGCATCCATGGCTGAATTTCATGGCATGGCAGCACACACAAAAATCCAGGCAGCATCCACAGGTAAATCCCCACCTGTACTCATTGTGCTGACAGCTACTGACCTGCCTCTCACCCATTATGGAATCAGGTAAATGTCCTGACCTCTACACCTCCTGAAAGACAGGGCTTTTAGGGGAATTCAGCCCAACCACTCATCTGTCCTGCAGCCACATTTTCAAAAACCCAAATGCCACACTACACTATATCTACACGTTGCACTTGCATTGCAAGTGGTATCAAAGGGAATTTTTGGAGTTATTTAAGGGCCAAACCAGCTTTTTACAACAAAATGAAACCACAGTTCTCATCAAATCCTAGTAGTAGTGCCATATTTTATCAAATAATTCAATAAACAACATTAAGTCACACAGATTTCAGTTCCCCTTTCTCACTAATTGGCACCCGTATCATATCCTGTTGCAGTACATGGTTTCCTATTTGACTGTGCTATGAGGAGAAAGAAACACTTTCCTATATTTTTTTTTACTTTTTTCTAAAGACAATATTAGAACATTCTTTTTGGTATGTGTATCTTTTTGTATATTATTTATCTATTCTTTGGTACTGTTTTGCTCTGACTCTAACGTATCCAGGAATACAGCTGTTTTTCTTCAAGAAGGAATATTTTCATATCAGAGGTTGATTTCCAAAATTTGCCAGATTCTTTACTTCATGGCAATGGCTTAGAGCAGGAGAGATGCATATTTGCTTTCTATCATAGTGTTAAGATTTTTTTTACAATACCTGTTCTTAAAATAGCTTTCTATAAGGTCCATTTAGACTTGGGACACAATATCAGTTTTCAAAGCCATGCTTAATATGTTTTATAATTTCAAATCAGAGCTCATTTATTTTAACAGTTATGATGACATCATGATAATCAATTTACAATTATATATGTAAAATTATGGATTATTTTCTTTCTTTTAATCTGCTTAAAATTCTTTATGTAATCTTTAATTCGCACTGCATTTTATCTCCTTAACTATCAGTCTTGAGACTTTACATAACTGTGTTTGCATCTGAAAAACATTTCACCTGTTCAGATATTGCCATGATGTCTCTGAACATTTCATTAGCTCTCCTCACAGAAGATCACCATGACCACAAACAAAAAGACACCTTAATTGTAGGGCATTTTATGGACTTCATCTTACCACAGTTTGGGAAGGCTGAGGTTTGAACTCAGTTTTGGTAGGTCCTAAGTACCTTTATGTTTTAGTTAATACCAGATAGCAACCAGTGTGTGCACCACGGGCTCCCTCTCCATGCTCTCTGTGAGAGTTTGCAGTCACTGGGATCCAGGCTTAGCTGTGGTGGGGTGTTTTTTTAATGGCTCAGAGGATTTCCAGTGTTCTGTGTGTTATGTGGGATCAGAAATGCCAAGCTGAAGAAGCTGTCCTAAACACTAACAACTTCCTGTTGGGGAAGGAAAACTTCTGCAGGATGGTTTCAGACAATCTGGTGCTTCTCTGCCTCAGCTAAAGGCATCTGCATCTGGCTTGAGGTTGAGTTTCTTCAGCTGTGCTCCCTCTCTTGTCATTCTCATAATCAGTGGAGTAAGCCTGGGCGAAAAGAAAGTAACCTTTCTCCAGAAGGCATTTCACACTCTAAAACCTGTGCACTCAAAAACCTAGGAACTCTATTCCCAAACAGATTCTTTGATGCATAATCCCGTGTCCTGAGCAAATGATCAGAGCAAAGGCTATCTGGCAGAAATGAAGCTGAGCAAAGGAGCAGAGGGCAATTCCGACAGCAAGAGCACTCTTCTCTTTGGAATCATTCCACACAGGATAATGTGGCCTGAATACAAGAGGCTCAAGAGACATTTTCAGCAATGACAAAAAAAGTGGATCTTTTTTTTTGTTGTGTTTTTTTTTTTTTTTTTAAATGCCCACACACAGTGAGCTGGCAAAAGTATTGCTGAGGTAGTTATTCCCTTGCTATTCCTAAAACAACAGGAAATCAACTACCTCAGCATGCACAATTAATAAAGAACAGTGAATATCCCTGCTGCTTTCTAATAACATAACTAAACATAACACAGTACTTTCCTTCTCTGGGTATAAATAAATGGATTGTCATTGCTGCCACACACACAGAGTACGTTTTGCCCAAAACATGTGTTTTACAGGGCTACAGGTTTCGTCTTTTGCATGGAACAATCTTGGAATTTGGGTGTTTAAAGTGATATTTTTTGCCAATTCCCTGAGTGCCTGGTGTGACAACAAAATGTGAGCAAGAGAGCAAACAGACAGACTATTGTTTCCTCTATTTCATTGACTTCTCCCAAATGGGTTTTCTCAGAATCACAAGATACTTTAATTGCAATTGCATCTTTTCCCTGCTGTTCTTAGCAGTCAGCTTTGCTGTCTTACTCCACCGTCTCCACCAGTTAAGGAAAAAATTTATGTTTGTGCACTATCCTCCCCTCATCCTCTATTAAGTGTCCCTCCTCCACTTCCTAATTCTACTAGCTTCTCTGTAGGCAGGAAAAAAAGTGTTGGAAAAGCGTTGCAAAATCACTCACATCTTGTACCTTCTTTTGTTTTTACCCCTAAATAAAATCGCACAAGCGGCCAAAGCTACTGAGGTTTCTCCCTTGACTTTTTTCTCAGTTGCAAGTCATCCTTTACTCTAGTAAAGCTTTAGTGCCATGCACTGAAACCTCCACAGCGCAAAAGCCAGAGATTTGTGGACAGCATTCCTTAAGGATGTGGTATATTTCAGGTGTCACAGCACTTCTTTCATGGCTGACTCCAAATAGAGTTGAAGTTCTACACACCACACACAGCCACGTCACCCCTTTTTCCTGTTCCCAGAGGTGTTCAATCTGTCTGAGATCTTTTCTTCTATACATGTAGAGAGGTATGTCTCTGTTTCACTCTGGATTCTCAATAACTGCATTAAAAAGATGAGTGCTCTGCAGATCCACCAGTTCTCTTTGCATGACACACATCTGAAAGCAAACAGCTCTCTCACTTCTCTGTCTAGGAGGGATATTGTTTTCCTCTCTGGGATATTGTTTTCGTCTCTTTTTTCCCCCTAAATCTTCCCAGTGCTTCTAGTTTTAAAGTCCACAGGCAACATATTTGCCACAAACAAGCTATAGGAGTTACTTTCTTTTCCTGACAGCCTTAGATGCTTTGTGTCAAGTCGTGTGTCCACACTAAATGCAGGACAAATTAGCTGTCAACAATTCTGGTGGTTTTTAAATCACTCTAGGAACTCAGCTGTCTCTGTCTGATTTTTTCTGTAATGTATGTAATACAGTAATGTAATCTTTCTGTCTGTATGGTAACAGGAATGAGGAACCACACCTTTGATGAAAGCTTTTCACACAGGCTTTTCAAACATCTCTGTCATCGTTCATTTTATTTTTGATGGGATACTTGTAGGGCAAAGATCATGTCACTGAGGTCTCTCTTTTGACCCTGAGTCAAATACCCCAACTTATTGCTAGCAAATGCCATATTAAAAAAATCTATCTTCGAAAGAATAAAAATACATTTTTATTGCAGGCTATTCAGTGTAAATACAAGGAACCATATCAGCTGCAGCTGCTTCTCTTTTTTTCTTGTGTGGTAAGAGACATCTTACATGTAATGGCAAGGTAATGGCAGTGAGAACCTGCTTTTATTAACCACTGGGTTGTTTATTGTGTGCCATAGGAATGGAGTCAGTGGCAGAAGAACATCCTTGTATTTCATGTCCTCTGAGGAATTCTGCAGGTAGGGGCAAGTTACCTGCATAAGGCTGGGCCTTCATGAACACCATTTAGAAGGGAAATAGAAGACAAGATGGCCTTATAGATTAAAAATTCATCAGGCAATCCATATTCAAAAGTCTGATGCAGGCAGCAAAGTGGTTTGCAACCTGACCTTTCCAAATCCTAAGGAGATTCCTGGCTATGGATACACATTTGCCTTTCTTGCTTATAGGGAAATTCCTTTCCACCAAAAATGGTACATAGGTATGAAAAAGCAGGATAGAAGCCATTGCAAAGAACAGCAGAAGAGTTCTCTCAAATTATGTATCTTAGAAAGAAAAAAAAAATATATCCAGAACTGTGAAAAGTCACATATAAACTCCCAAGTTTTTTAAGTCGGGAAGTTTTTAGCCGCAAAGAATTAATTCTGTGTGCATCCCCATTCACCAAATGCCTGCTATTAAAAACAACACCTAAAATACCAAAAGAACAGTTCTGAAACTAGGCTATCCCATCAGCTAATGTTTCAGTGAAAGACACGAATTGGTTGATGCAAATATGTTCTGATTCAGACAGAATTCCAAATGAATGTTTATCTTCCTTTAAATTTAGCACAAATTTAAGCCTACCCACCCAAACTGATCACTGATTTGCAGGTGTCAGTGATGCACAGAGAGCCTGAAGTAGTGTCAGCTGCAAGACCCAAAACTGAAATCCCCCTTCTCGCTGCTGGCTGGCGGCGGAAACGGCCTTGAGACGGCGCGTCTTGCACAACCCCAGAGTTTCACGTGCATTGTGCACAACGTAATCGCATTCCCAGGGTGACCAAAACCAAGAAAAAAATAAAACCTGAGCAGGCTTTAACCATTGCTGCGACAGCTTTGTGCTGTGTGTCACAAAGGCTCACGCTGGCAAACAGGTCCCAGCTGGGTCTGAGCTCCTGACAAGGCAAACACAGCCACCGATGAGGAGCCGAAAGTGAAGGCTGTGGAGACTGAGAACCGCAGTTTGCAAACAGCCGGGGGGTGCTAAAACACCCCCACACCAACACACCTACGACACCTCCAGGTGCAGCTCTGTTCTCTACCAAATCCCACTTAGCTATTTGCAAAACACAAACGCAGAATAAATACTCCATTTATGCTAACACACGCCTAACGTACTTTGAGACACGACTTTCCCGCTCCCCAGGCAGGATTCTTCGAGATCACCAGGGGCAGTCCCTGCCCTCTCCTGGGGCTGGGGCACCGATCTCCGGCCCCTCGCAGAGCCAAGAGGCCGCCGCTGTCACCGCGCTGTGCCAGAGCTGCCCAGCGCCCGCTGCCCAGCGCTCCCCGGCAGCGGCGAGGGGCGTCCCGCCCGACCGACGGGGACCGGCGTCCTCCCCGCAGGGCACATGGCTTTGCAGGAGCCTGGATCCCCCATCCAGCGGCCCCGACGGAGCTCTGGAAAGGGCTGAGTGGGGACGGGCGGGTGCCCGAGCCCCCCTCCCCGTGTGCCGGCCCCCCTCCCCGTGTCCCGCTCCGCGCATCGCGCTCGGAAGGCGGAAATCCCCGGCGCAGGGGGCGTGGGAGGGAAAAGGGAACGGCCCGAGGCGGGCAGCTGCCGCTCGGCTCGGCTCGGCTCGGCTCGGCACGGCACGGCACGGCTGGTTCGGCACGGCTCCGGCGCGATGAAGCCGCGGGGGTGAGTGGTGGCCGCGGGGCAGGGTCGCTGCGGCCGCTTCCCGGGCAGGGGGGCGCATCTCCCTTGGGAAACGCGAGTATTGCTGCTGCCATCGCTTCCCGGGCAGGGGGGTGCATCTCCCTTGGGAAACGCGAGTTTTGCTGCTGCGGCGGGCAGGGAAAGCGCTGGCGGGGGTTGGGCTGCTGGAATGGATCAGGGAGACCCCCGGACCTGGGACAGGCTGCGGAGCAGGTCCCGTCTGCCCGCAGCGCTCCCGGAGCCGGGAGAGGGGAGCCGGGAATTGCCAGAGCTCCCCGTCAGCCCGGGCAGGGGTCCCCCGTCCGTACGCAGCCATTGAGGGCTCCAGGCAGTTACCGGGCCTTTTATGGATGTTTTCAGCTAGAAGGGTTGCGATGGGACGTGACTCACTGGGGTTTATTGCCCCGGGTGGCGCTGCTTTACAGCAGGTGTTAGAAAAGCTCCGCAGGTGACCCGCTCAGGGCACCTGCTGACCGAGAAGAGCCGTGTCGCCACAAGGCTGGGGACAAAGTGGGGCTCAGCAGTGGAGCAAAGCCCCCAAAGTTGTTACTGCAAAAGGTCAGGATATCTCTTGCCTGGCTAGAGCGTGACATGGCAGCAACATCCCATGGCTTTAAGGTGAGCAGCGATGGAGAAGTTGAGGTGCCGGTAGGAAGAATCATCTCACCCGTGAAAGGAGAAGTGCAACTTTCTCCTCTTTCACACGGCATTTTAAAACACTTGCAGAAGAGGAAGGTGTGGGAAAGAATTGAAAAAGTAAAAAAGTTTAAGGTTGTTTTTTTTTTTTAATTAGTTTAAGGGATTTTTTTAAATTAGGAGAGCAAGACCCAAAGAAGGTAGTGCAGCTATGCCAGCACTTAGCTGAGCTCACTGCTAGTGATGGACACAGGAGCTGAGTGAATGTAGAGGTTTCTCTGAAGGCAGAGCATTTCTCTCTTTTTCCAGTTGAAGCTTGGAACTAAAGCCATTCCAGGGGAACGTCGTGGGTGGACACCACCCCCCACAAAACCACAGCTGCAGCTTCCTTCAGGAAGGAGGATGAGGCATCTCTGGATCTGTCTAATCTTGACTGTGGCATCATTTATTAAAATAAGAAATCCAGATCTGCTTTGTATGCATACATATGAGAAACAGTTGTGGCTGAACATCTGAATGTCTGTTGGCATTAGCAAATGCCTACCATGGGAAATTCCCTAGAGAGTCTCATAAGCATCAGTCAGTTATTGTTTTCACTCTATTCAAATGAGTTGCTATATCCACAGCTTCTAACTTGGGTTGGGGATAATAAAACGAACACAGGCATGGTATTAAGAAAGATTGATGACTACATGAGCTGAGCTTGCCAAGGCAGACCTCTACAAGCCTGGCACAAAAGGGATGACTCCTGCACAGTGTAGAAAATACAACAGGAATAAAATACAAATCCTCATGTGAAAGCCACTGTCAAAATCTTTACACTTATGTTTATGTATTAGTAAAAGAAAAGCTATTGTTGTTCTGTTTTGTGGAGTTGTGTGTTTTACATCTTTGATACTGGTTAATAAACTACTTAATGTAAGAGAAGTAGTAGAAGAGACGGAACAGAATGTTTAGGTGTGCTTTCCTGAGAGACTTCCTTTGAGACTGATTGCAGATTTACTGAAGTAATGGAGCAAAAATTTTCTACACTGGGTATACACCTAACTTTTCAAGCCTCATCTATCAAATAATTTCAAAGGACACAGAAAAAGAAAATAAATTGTTTTCTTTGTACAAAAAATAATACAATTCAGATTGGTTCTCCCCTAAAATTTCTCCGCATCAGTCTCTGGAAATGGGGCTTCAAGTGGAGGTAGATTTTGTGTCAGGAATGTCCTCTGCTTTCTGCACAGGAAGCTGAATATGTTTGGGAAAATGATAATTTTCTTGGGGGGCAGATGGAAATTAGAGACTCCTCTGCAGCAGAGGAGCCCCAGGCTGTGCCCAGGCAGGGGGTGGTAGGAAAGCTGGGCAGAAGCAAAGCCGTGCCTGGGAAGGGATGTGTGAATTCCTGTGCTTGGCTGGACAAAGGAGCAGAAGCTGTGGGGAAAGGGCAGGAAGCCTGGAAGAGAGAGGATTTTGTAAAGCACAGCAAAGTGAGAATTGGCTGCTGGGGACTGAGCTTAGGTCAGGCCTTGGAGGGAGGAGGGCCAGGCAGGGCAGGGTTGGTTTGGAGGGAAGGCAGTGACCAGCCTGGGTGGGAGACTCTGGAGCTCAATCCTGGACAGAAATGGCCTGTTTGGAGCCATTGGAGCCTTTATCCCTGAGCCCCAGCCCAGGGCTGAGGCTGAGTGATGCCTTGAGAGGCTTCCTGGAACAGAAGCTAGACAGAGTTAAAAGAATAAAGTAGGGATTTATTAAAAAGGCTTTCAAAGGATACACCTTGGGCAGTACAAGAGCCTGGCTGAGGCTACACCCAAGATGGACTCCTGGGTCACACCTTTTCACACTTTTATAAGTTTTGGTCCATTTCCATGTTGGGGTTAATTGTCCAATTACAGCTGCAGGTTATACAGTCACATCCTCCCAGATTGCTCTCCTCAATTCTCTGTTGTTTGCCCTTTTTGGGGCTGAAGCTGCAACGGTGTCCTTGGTTCTGGGGCTGGAAAAGGATTGTTTTGTGTAACTAAGCTCTGAGGAGAACTTGCTAACGCTTTATATGAAGTTCAGAGTTAGGTACTAATGCAGTACAGAATCTGAAAAATATGAAAACTAAAACTTAAGGCATAATGAGAACTCTGGGGGAAGGGAGCCAGCTGAACTTGGGTAGTGTGGCCTCTCAGTCCTGCTTGCAAAGGTGAGCTGGGTACACTGGTGACAGCCAGTGCTCCTTTCACTCTGCCCATCAGCTCAGCTTTGCAGCTTTATTCCACCTCACCAATATCAAGGTGGCCAGCTCAGCCACACAGTTCTCATTCCAAAACCTTTCCAGCATCTTTCTTTCCCTTTCTACAGCAGTCTGGAGGAAGGAGAGCACAATGTGTAACTAGGTGTGGTGGTGAAAGGTTATTTTAAAGTAACTCACAGGAAAGTGCTGTCCATTTATCTTCCTTAAACCCCCATGGAAAGAGAGTTAAATAACTTGGACTTTATAGACGGGTTAAACTGAGTTTCCTATGGCCTCCTTTCCTTTGGGGAAACTCCTGCACAGATTTGCCCCTCCTGAGTAATCAAACACACCAAATTCTTCCCAGCAAAAACCTTTGCAGAGCTCTCCACTATCAGCAGGTTTCCTGTTTACACATTTTTACTCAGTGCACAACCTGGTGGGCAGCATGGTCAGCTGCTGTTTTGCTTCAACCAGACAAAATGGCTCCTTGAGTTTCACCAAAAGATTGGAAAACCTGGGTTTTGACCTGTGCAGCTACTGTCCCTCACAGTGACCCAGACAGCTTCCAGAGCCTGTTTGTCCAGCAAACCAATTGATTCTTTTAGAAGAGAAGACAGGCCCAACACCAGCTTCATGCCCTCTGCCCTGATTCCAATATTAGTGCACTTTGCTGCTATTCGTGGCCTTGGCCACCAAACCACTGCTGAGTTGTATAAACAGAAGTTTTGCAGCTGTCAAAAATGCAAATACTTAATGGGGCATTACATGGGAGCAGTACCTAATTTACCTACTTCTGCCACTATATTAAAACAATCAAAATTGGGTTTATTGCTTATTTGAACAACAGAGATGCGAAGTCAGTTGTAACACTCGTTTGCTTTTTGTTTTAGGTACGGATTTCTGTTACTGCTCCTTCTTATCCCGAAAGCTGGTAAGTTCGGAAAAAACTCCGTAGAAATTTAACTGCCCTCCCTTTAATGTGTTTGGCCAAATGCACGAAGCAGTTGTAAAATGTACAATATGAACATCTCTGTGTTTTCTGTGAGATACAGAAGAATTCCTCAGAGGGACATGTTTCTCTGACGTGTGAAAGAAGACACAATCAATTTCTATCAGTTTCATTGCAGACAACAGCAAGGGACCTTATGGATGCTTTTGCTCAGATTGCTTTGCTTGCTTCAGAGACCTCCCTGTGTGCTTACCTCTGTGAACAAAAGGCCTTAGAAGTGGAGTAATAAGAGCTGCTGATAAGCACATCTAACATGCCTGTATACCCAAGAGTAGAATTATACATCACAGTATCAAGTAGCCAATACTAGTAATATGACTACTGCTTATTAGTAGTAATTAAATTAGGTGCAATTATTCCTACTATGAGTAATTTTACTTTTACTATGGTTCTAAAATATCCCTTGCAAAAACAAGGGTAGAATTAAATCACACAACCTGGTGATAATTAAATGTTTTTAGAGTTCTCTCCTCTGTTCTTGCTTAATCACTGAGAAGTCACCAAGGAAACTCCCTGGCCCCAATATCAGGACAAACTGTACCAGATTCAGTCTCAATAGATGCTGGCTGGCCTGTTTCTGGCCAGTCATGGGGTTGCACCCATCTTGCCAGGGCATTACTTCTCCTGCTATTCCAACGTGTTTCCCAAAATCTGAGCCGAGCAATTGTGTTGCAGTTCAAGCTTGCTCAGTCCCAGTGCCTGGTAAACATCCTGCCTTTCTCCCTGCAAGCACTGTGTCTGCCTCAGTGGTAGTTTTAGACCAGGGTGCCCAACTCAGATGTGTAGATGAGCTGTTTCTGAGTCCAGTGCACCCTCACAAAGACAGGTTCCCCTTTAACATTGACACCTCCCTCCTACCTCACCACACGCTGTTTCTGCATCTCCAAACCTCCCCTCCTGTCATCTTCCTTTCCCTCAGCCATCCTCCCACGTAATCCTTTTCCCCAGCTGTACTCTCTCCCATCCAGCCCCATGCCTGACCCCTCTTGCCTGGCACTCACAACACAAACACTGCTCTGGTGCCACCAACCAGTTGCACCAGCGAGGTTTTGGCTGCTGGTCTGGAGGGGATGAATCCAGCAGGGAAGCAGAGTTGCCCAGCCCCCTGGGACACACTGAGCTCTGCTTTCTGCTGTCATCACCTTGTGCCTTTGCCTTACTCACATGGAGCAGAGGCTGCCTTTCTCGTGTCCAAAAGGCAGGAAAAGTGCTCTGAAAGCCAGATAAGGTCCTGGCTTTACCTCAAGTGACCCTCAAGATGTAAATGTGTAATGAATGTGTCACTGGAGGTATCTGGGTGTGCTGGTTTACCAGCTGAGTGTATCTGTTCAGAGGGTGTCACTGACAGTAGCAGTAAAATGTGATTGCTTTGTCATGCTGGTTTTGAGAAATACTGCTTTTACTCCCCTTCTTAAGTTTTTTTAGGTCTCGAATAATGGCAGCACTCTTTTCTATCAATGTTTTCACTTCTTGTGATCTAAGTGGAGTTATTTGGCATTTTTCTTAATTAAAAAAAAAGAAGTGATTATTGAAGCATTAGGACCTGAATATGTGTCTGCAGTCAGTGTGCAAAGTGAAATGTAGGTATCCGTGGGGCTAGGAATGATTAACACTGCTTGCCTCTCAGAGCAAAGGTCCCTTTGGACAATGCACAGACAAATAGACATGGAGAGAATAAGCCACTGGAAATTTGGGGGGTAGGAATGACTATGAAGAGAGCATACTCACTTACCTTCTATAAAACTCATACCGGAGTATGAATGTGGTATAATGTACTCGAAAATAATTACTTTTTTCCCCACATAATCTCCCTTTTTTTCTCTCTCTCTCTTTTTTAATCTTGTAGTTACTTCACCAGAGAAGAAAAACATCATCAGTAAACCTGGAGACAATGCCACACTAAGTTGCATTTATAATGAAAAAAAACCCTTGCAATTAAAAAATCTACGGGTATATTGGCAAATAGCTGATGATTCCTATCAAGAAAAGTGTTCAGTTGTACATGCACTGATCTCTGGCCAAGATGATAACAGTAATCAGTGTATTCGCTTTAAAGACAGGACTCAATTGTTCTGGGATAGGTTAGAAAATGGTGATTTTTCTCTGCTGTTGCTAAATGTCAGCCAGAGTGATGAACACACATACAAATGCATAGTGCAGGAGAAAACTGAACTTCCCAAAGTGATTCACCAGGCAGAAGTGGTTCTCAGCTTAGCAGGTAAGAACTTGTGTCACTCTGCCCAAATTCTCAATTCCACTTTTCAAATTTGTGCTATTCCAATATTATATTTAAGCACAACTTTAATTTTGAAACAGACTTCTGCTCTTTGCTGAAATGAAGTCTTCTCTGCTTAATTTAAATGTTACAGACAGGGAATGTAAACCTTGGAGAATGCATGTAAAAACTTTACCCAGTGTCTGTTTATTTTCTTCTTGTTTTTCATGGGTATGAGAGCTCTTCTTGCCTGTGACTGGGTGACAGCAGCTGAAGTTGCTCCTTTCTTCCTTTGAGTTTGGCTTTAGCTTTCTGCCCTCCCAGTGATTCTCCCAGCTTTCTGGTTCACAGACCAAACCTGCAGGCGTTTCTCTTTCAAGTCACGAGGGGGGTGTGAAATCCAGCAGTTTGTTCAAAGTCCATCCCAAAATTTTGCCTTTCCAGTACGTTTCAAAATGTCAGCAACTATTTCTTTTTCTTCTTGCTCTCCAGCGAGTTACAGCCAACCAGTACTCAGTGGACCAATAAGAAACAGTGACAGCACTGGAGAGGAGGTGACCTTTTACTGCAGGTCTGGCAACGGGTACCCAAAGCCCAACGTTTACTGGATCAACAAAGTGAACAACAGTCGCCTGCATCCGTCACAAACAGAGATCATCACCCACGACGACGGCACTTTCAGCGTTTTCAGCACGCTGAAGGTGACAGCCACTTCGAACATGCAAATAGAGTGCTCCATAGAAAACGAGATGCTGCAGGAAAATCTATCAGCCAACTGTAAGTTCCCTCATGCTGCCTCTGTTTTCTAGGTAGCAGGAATATCAACCAGCGTGTCTCTGTCTGTAGATGCACACTGATGAGGGCTATGCGTTAATTCAGTGGTTCCAAAATGTTCTGAGAAGATCTCGGGCTTTGTTTCAAGCTCCGTTTATGCTTAGCCATGGACCTGATGTTTAAATATTCCACACTGAAGTGAATAACCCACCAAGTGTGTTATGACAGCAGCACTGAGAAGCTCTTGCATCTGAGGCAGTTGCTGAGCTTAACCTTTTAGTTCCTCAGGAACATGATGGTTTGGGGAGTCAGGTTGTCTTCAGGGGCCACCATCCAGCAGATCCATGATTTCTGACCCCCTACCCAATGGCCTTGCAACACTAACATTTGCTTTTTACTCTGCCAAGTTCCAAAGTTCAATTTCCAGTTTCTCCAAAACTCATTTTGATACAGTGCACAACTTAAACTAAGTCTGCAGCAAATGGGCAATATGAGCTCAATAGAAAAACGTACCTTATAGCACAAATGTAATGTGCTAGTTATTGCTGACGTGATGACTAATAGTAAAAGTAAGTATTTAGTCACTCAACTCTGCACAAAACCAGAAAGCTATTAAAAAAAAAAAAAAAAGGTATTAAGAAGAACGCCCCAAACACTGAGCCCATGAATGTAGGCAAACAATATAAACTATTTCCAGGAGCAAAAATGGAACACATGAGCAGAAGTTGCACAATAGAGTGTTTATGTGATAATACACCATGCTGTCATCCCAAATTAAAGGAAAACTAAATAACCTCATCATTAGTTTCCTAATGGCATTGTCATGAGGGAAAAGACCTTCATATTACTATTTTTGTGGGGTTTTTCAGTCTCTCAGTCACTCTTGAAAGAGTAAGAGATGTGATTTGAAACCTTCAGTTTGCAGCAATGAGTGAAGATTCTTCACTAACTTCAGGGAAACAGGTTTTCACCCGGTTTTCTGAATACTATCAGATTTACATTACAGATTCTATATAGATTTATTTTCAACTGAGTCTAGATACAAGCCCAAACATACAGTCTCTCAGAGCTGGAGGGAAAGAAGAAAAAGGAAAAAAGAAGGATGGATGCATTATGATGACAGGAAAAAGTAAACTGGTATTTAGGCATAATTAGCTGGAGATGTATCTCACTCAGAAGGAATCACCAAAATCACAGTGATATGAATAGCACAAATCTTGACTCCTTCAGAATTTTTTATGCATCTAAAACATGGTGAAATATTTGCCCGGTATGAAATGTGAAAATTTACACCTTATGACATCCTTTTCTATTTTATTCTAGACACGCAGCAGAAGACAAGTGGCACAGAAAGTGACAAAAAAACAGAAAAAAAAGGACGAGGTGCTCAAGCAGCTGGCATCATTGGCATTGTCTTTGTGATAGGTCTTCTAACTGGTTTAATCTGCTGGCTGTGGAGAAGGAGGTCCTCTAATCTAGTGTCCTATAAAGGTAATGAGACACTTCATTTGCATGACCAAATTATAAGAATCCTTTTTCACTTGCCAGAATACTTAATGTTATCCAGCAGGAAGAGATGAAGTATGACTAAGCTGCCTCCACTTGGCAGTAGGAAATCCTGCCATTAACAAAAAATTTGGGGTGCCCTGGGGAGGAAATGTAGTGCCCCAGGATATGTTACTGTTTATGATTTTCTCTTCCTGTGTCTGAGCATTTCTTCCTGTGTCCGTGTCTTTCTCCAAGCTGGGGTTGTTTAGCCTGGAGAAAAGGAGACTCCGGGCTGCCCTCATCACTCTCACAGCTCCTGAAAGGTGCCTGTGCTCAGCTGGGGCTGGGCTCTTTCTCCAGGCAGCACTGACACAACCACAGGGCACAGCCTCAAGCTGCACCAAGGGAGATACAGGTTGGATATCAAGAAAAGTTTTTCCCAGAAAGGGTGATAAAGTTGTGGAATGGCTGCCCGGGGAGGTGGTGGAGTCACCATCCCTGGGTGTGTTTAACAAAGCCTGGATGTGGCACTGGGTGCCAGGGTTGAGTTGAGGTGTTGGGGCTGGGTTGGACTTGATGGTCTTTAAGGTCTCTTCCAAACCAGTGATTCTGTGAATTCTGAGCCTCACAGGAAGTAATTTCTGGATGTGAGAGTAACTCAGACTTTGTGTCTGTTCGGGTTATGGTTTGTCAGCTGTGATCCCTTGCAGGCTCCTTCTGGATAGATGGCATGAAACAGGACTGGGGTGGGTAACTTGCTCAGCTTAGCACAGTTTGAAGCAGAAATCAGAGCATCATTCAGTCCTGAGAGCTTTAGAGTCACTGGCTGGATGATTAATGGTGAGGTTCCTGCTGGGATCAAGCAGAAATGTAGCTGGTCACATGGATACCCTTGTGTAGCTGGATTTGCCCATATGTGTGACTCTGAAAAAGCTCTAAAAGACATCTTGTGGACCAGGCAGAATCTGCCAATGTAGCTGAGCACTTGCTCTAAGCCCCTATCCAGGAGCCAACATCTAAGGGACACAGCAGGGACAGCCATACTTTTCATGGACAAGGACAATGTTCCATGTTTTCAGTCCATGCCCTCTTCCTCAACGTTAGCAAGCCTGGATGCCTCAGAAAAGATCAGGGGAAAGCAGGGTCATGATCTTGTCCAGGATCTGCAGCAGCTCTTGTAGAAGTCATGTCCTTCCTCCAGGAGCAGGACTATCACTTCAATCCCAAAATCTCTCCTTTCTGAAATGGTAGCCAGGGTTGTAAGCAAATAGAATATTGGACTGCATTTTGCAGAACATTTAGCACATTGAACCCTCAGCTTCGGTGGAAGTTGCATAATATCAATCTCATTTTTCTCAAGTCTGTGGTTGTCTATCCCACATGCTGAAACTCATGCATTTGTTTCAACAGATGTCCAACAAAGAGAAGACCAAGGAGGACTCAGCTGTAAGTATTAAAAATAAATTATTTTGTTTGTCTTGAGTGACTTAACTTCATAGCTTCAGTACTCAAGTTCAGCACAAGCCTTCAGATTAGACTTGCTGGATGATAGAAACGGAAGCATATTTTATGCACTACATCCTAGGTGATCTTTAACTGGGATACAGGGACCTCATTTGCATCATGTCTGTGAACCTAAGCCTATATACCCCCAATTTTTAAAAAAAACCCTCCTTTCCTAAAAGAAACATGCTCTTCAGGCCTTCACCATGTTCATATTTCTATTTTTATTGCCACGCAATATTGCAGGCCAGCTGGTTTACAAATTCATTTGTTATTTATAGTAGGGAAAAAAATGAAAGTTGAAAGGTGAAAAAAACGAAGACAGATTTGGGAAAAAAAAAATGGACAGAGGACTTGCAAGAGTACAGGGTGAAATATCTGCCTATTTGATATCTCATTTGGTAGTTTCTACTGAATCTAATGACTGTTGCCTCTGTGTCTCTGCAGAACAGGCAGAAAATACTGTGGTTTCACTAAAACTGTACTAGTTAAAGCATAGTTTGCTGTAGCAGATGATGTGAATGTACCCAATTCATAATATCAAGCAAAATAACCCTTAAAAAATAACCTGTAAAAAAAAAGTTTTTACTTTTCCTGGACCTTCTTTGACAGTCATGGGAACTGGGTTAATGGTCAATTATTTTTCAGACCACAGCCTGATCCCCAGCATTTGTGGTTGCTAAACATCAACAACCACTGCACTCCCTCCTGCAGAGCATAATCTATGTAGGAAGATGGACTTTCTCCTTAAAATAAAGAGACATTTTCTCCTTTTGTTCCTAGGAACTGCATTGACGTAACACAAACAGCTCATTTAAGGACACCTTTTTCTTCTCCAGACTGACTTATACCAGACCCTTCTTGGTTTGATCCCTGGACTTAGCCCATTAGTAAAAAACCCTCTGTGACATAAATAAGAGTAAATATTTATCTTGTTTGTATTGGAGGCTGCTGTAGCGTGATTTGTTCATTGAGGACAAAACAAGGGCACCTTCCAGATGCTGTCTTTTCACTGTCATTTCTCCACTCCGCTTGTGGAAGAGGAGGTGGGACAGCAGCTTTGGTGGCTCACTGATGGCAGAAGCTGTCCCACCTCTGAGGGCCATGTTTTGGGCATCCCAATTTAAGGGCAAATTGGATCAATACCAGAGAAATGAAATTGGTCCAGGGAATGTGATCTCTGGTGAGAGATGGATTATGTCTGTTTAGGCTGGAGAAGGCCAGGCTGATTAAGGACCCAATAACAACCCTCTTCAGAGTGTCTTTTGAGAGGATGGGACAAATAATTTATTGTGCTAACTCAGCTGACACTGCAATTAAGGCATAGCAGACTTAAACAAAGGAGATTTAAGCCAGATGTTAGAAGAAATTGTCTAAGGGTAACAGCACTGAGGCAGAGTTTGTCCAGGCTATCAAGCCTCCATCGGTCCAGGTTTGCTGCTTTGTGATTTCTTAACAAAAGAGAAAACAAGTATCTGTCAGGAATTATTTAGAAATAAAGCTGGTACTACCTTAGTACAAAAGATGAGCTCCAGGAGAAATTCTAGCCTAATTCAATCATTATTTGGTATTTTCAATCCTGTTGAGTGTGGTAGATGGGGGGTAAGACCCTGGGAAGGTGCATCCAGGGGGATGCTCTGCCACAGCATTTTGCTTTTCAATACTGCTGTAAATGCACTTCTGCTTCTGGCACCTTATGAAGAAGGTCAGGTTGTTTCATAGCAGTGAGAATCCTGAATACTGCAAACCAAAATGAGATTACTGAAACTAACTTTGCTAAAAAGAGTTTGGAAACTGGGAGGAAGGCAGATTGCAAAGGAGAGTAACTCCATCCTGGTGGGATTAGTCTCTTGAGACAGCTGTTCCAGTCAGTGGAGGAGGAAGCTCTGGTGAGGAGAAATTCAGAGCTGGAGCAATTCTGAACTATTACATGAAGGAATTCCTTCATTTCCTGAGAGGACCCAGTGGAAGCTGTTTTCTCTTGACCACAGAGAGGCTTTGTGCATCTCATTCTCTGAAATAGTTTTAAAGGAACCCAAGGTGACACTGATACCCCTTCACAAGGGAGGCTACTTTTTCCATTTGCACAGAGGCACTTCCAGGCTGTGGCATGAGGACAGAAAGCCCCCAGTGTCTTGGGTATCCAGTCAGGACTTCTCCCCCGTCAGTTCTCTCTCAGCATCATGAATATGTCTTTTCCATAGCTTTGCAGCTTGTTCCACTGATTACATAGGAATGATTATTTCTGGGGAAGTTTTTTGTCTATTTTTTTTAATAACAATAATTTATTTTGTTCTTACAGCACCTGCCTAAATGGAAGAACTGCCAACAATTTGGGCAGCTGGAGATGTGTCAAGAGAAGCATCACTCCCTCAGTGGCAGCATTGTTTGTAATACAAGTGACAGATTTCTGCCAAGAGAGATGGCAAAGGAAAAAAAAAAAAAACAACTTCTAGAACACAAGAGAGAGGAAAATCTGTACAGGATTTTCATTCCAGCCACTGACTGTGTCCACAGAACAGTTATGTCACCACTCCAGCTCAGCACTTTGGACAGTCCTCTGTGATTGTCAGTGATTTGGGCACCTGGTACTGGGGAAAGCAGAAAGCCTGGGACTCAGCTGCTCTGTGCCAGACCACTGGAAGCTGGTGACTGTCCAGTCTCTCATCAGGATCCTTGAGGACTGTCAGGAGCAGAAGCAGCCACATTCAGGAGCATGGGACATTCCTTACCCTTTGGCTGGCTACTGCATGTGAAGAAAGGCAGCTAAAACAAAGAAAGAAAACTGAAGGCTCTGCAGAGTGAGATTTGTGACCTTTTCCATATTTCTCTCACTCTAGAGTACAATCCTTTCATTGTCTCGTTTCACCAGCTGCTACTCTGTACAGAAGCAGGCAGAGCACTTTGACCCAGTCCTCCAAAACCAGGAGCTGCTGTGATGGGGTCAAATACTGAATGTGTTACCATAAGGGAAGGTGCCTTCTTTAAGCCTTGATAGCAATATTTTGGTTTTTACCAAATATTCCACAAAAAAAAAGGGGACTTCCACTTTCAACAGGAGCCAACTGTGAGAAAAAACAGGCTGTGGAAATTTGACCAATTAAAAATAGTGCTCCCTGCTATGTGAATGTCATGTTACCTGGACTTACCCTTCTCAGGATGGAACAAAAACTGTGGTTGAGCTCTGCTTGATTCAGCTGAATCTTTATTTAAGCACCTTCCCGTGGCTTGCAGGGAAGATTTTAAACTGGAGGTTTTAAACTAAACTTGTGCTTGTGTCTCATCCTTGCATGCACCAAACAAAACAAAAAAGAACAAAAAACAAATTCTATCAGTGTGTTGTCCATGAATGTCCGGAAAGCCAAGAACTGCATTTTCCTTGTGCCAGTGCATGTGCCTTGTTGTTTCAGCCTCAAGTCAGCCAAACTGACTGGCTGAAAATAGCAGAACAGTAAACTTTGCTGATGATACGGAATTTTGAAGGAGGAGGAATTTTTACCAGCTCTCTTTCCCAGATGGGACAGTTTCCCCATCTTGTCATGGGGGATGGAGATTGTTATTTTAAACTGAGCTCTGGAAACACTTGACCTCTCCTGCACCAGTTGCTAGACTAAATTTGTATGATTTTTGTGAATAAGTCATAGCCTTGTTTGTTCTTGCTCTGTGTGTAAGAGGCACTCCAGTGTCAACTCTGAGCTCAGACACTGATTTTTCATATCAAGATCAGCTTTCAATTCCCAGCTGAGTAAAAATTCTGTTGTGCTCACATCATGTGGAAGCAGGACCATTTGGCAATAGGGCAGCAGTTATCTTTTGTCAAAGCAATACCCCCAGGGAGGCTCCCAGCTGAGTCGCTGTGCTTTCCACTTTTATATTCTCCAACTGTAATGGTTCAGAGTTGTAAGAAGTGACCTAGCAATCACTCTGCAATATGGTATTAAAACAAATTTAGACTGGTTGGATTTTCTTACTTCTGGGCTACTTCATTATTACACCTAAATACAAAAGCCTTTTCTTGCAAAGTCAGTGCTTTCATTTAGCTTAGGGTTCCAGCTATTCAGTAAAGGTCAGTAAATCCTAGATGATGGCTGTTACCATTCAAAGGACTTGGGAATTTCATAATCACAGTTTTTTGTCTCCACTTGCCATGTTTATATTTTAAATAAAATCTATTCATTCTTCTGGATGTTTGACTAAATTTGTCAGCACACAGAGACAAGTCAATCCAAGCCATTGCCTCCACCCAAAGTGAGTTTTACTTTTAACCACATCCCTGAGTGCTCCTTTTCAAAAGCCTCAGATTAGGAGAGACAAACACAACACAGAGCTGACCACCTTTGCTTTATTTTGGCTCACACAACAAAATCCTTCGAACAACACAACAAACTCCACGAAAGCCAGGCAGTAGCCTGAAGGCAGCACTCAGCCTGGGCTGATTCATCTCTTTCTCACCCAACTTCACAACCCCAAGCAGAGCAAAGGTACAGCACACACTCCTGCTTCCAGAACTGAAACCAGCTCGTTGCACTCCCCCAGACCAGTCTTGCACAGGAGCACCAGCATCCCTCTGTTTGCCTTCACTAAAGACAGCAGCTCACTCAAACACATGCACAGGAAAGCAACAGTTGATGCAGCTTTGGAGGAAGACTAATAAATGGACTCACTTTCACAGAAAAGTGAAAGATATTTGTTGTGGCATGGCTGGTAAACCACAAGTGGAAAGCCCCAGGAGAAAACATGTGTTGCTACTTAGTGATCTGGATCCATCTGTCCTGTTGTCAGATTCACTGTTTAAATCTTTTTACCTGTGAGAGCTGAAGTTTCTCTTTTGCTCAAAAAAGCATTCCCTTTTTCCAGCTACCCTGACTCCAACATCTGTTCTCAGCAGCTGTTGGGCTACCTCAAAGAAAACTTAATTGTTGCTTTCCCAATTTGCAAGTGAGAAATCTTTCTTTTATTTGTAGCAAATATGCATGAAAGGTAACGTTACCCCCAAGTGGAATTCCTCTAACCTCTCTGTTTTCCAGAGGAAGAGAAACTACTCTAAAGAATTGAGTACAGCCTAACTCCTCAGGGAGAAAACACCCCCATAGCTGCTAGGCTCTTGGGATTTTCCTCTCAATATGGGAATTAGGGCCTTCACCTCCTCCATGATACGACGTGGGATGGAATCATTGCCGTCTGGTCCCCACTTGAGGATTATTGTGGAGCTCCTGGAGCAAGTCTGGAACAAGGGTACAAAGGTGATGGGGGGGACTGGAGCACCTCAGTGATGAGGAAACGTTGAGGGAGGTGGGCCTGGGGAGTTCAGCCACGTCTGTCCCTGTCTGCAGGAAGGGGTCAGAGCAGGGAGCAGGCTCTGCTCCATGGTGCTGAGACACGGGACAAGAGGAATGGGCAGAAACTGGTGGACAGAAAGATCCAGCTGAAAATGAGGGAGAACTTTGTGTTGAGGGTGGCTGAGCACTGGAACAGGAGGCCCAGAGAGACTGTGGAGATCTTCCCTGGAGATGCTCAAAAGCTGTCTGAACACAATCCTGAGTTACACCATCCAGGGGACTGCATGAGCAGGGAGGCTGGACTGGATGACCAACTGTGGTCCCTTCCCAACTTACCCCTTCTGTGTTTATAAAAGGCACCCCACATGTCCTTTGAGGTGATCTCTGCATCTGGCACCCCAGGGAATTCCAGAGCAGTAGCTTCTGTGTCATTCATCTCTCAGGATGCACTTAGGTGACAACAGGTCAGTTTGTACAATTACCTTCCAACACAGGAAAAATGCTTCCAACATTTCCTGCATTATCAGCACCACTTAGCATAATTACTGCATCTGAACCATGCTCCCTGATGTCAAATGCAAGTCCTTGGCAGCTGCTTGTGACATTGCTGTTAATCACAAACTCTTTGTTTGCATATTGTTAGGAAAGAGCCTGTCTCCCATTTCAGTCTGGCACAGAAACTGCTATGTAGGGATAGATACTCATATATCAAGGATGCTTAGACTGACCTTTGAACTTGCCCAAAATAGGTCCCAAAAATTTACTAATGAATTACTTATTTGTTTTTCTGTAATTCCAAGAAGTGCTGCTTAGGACAAGTGGTCACAGAGTCATCCTTGGAGTCACACAAGGCTGCCTGTAGCTGACTTGGTGCTTGCACACCTATCTCCAGCTTGCAGAGACCTTTTTCCACTTGTTGGACTGGAAAGTCTACTTTTTTTCAGCATCTACCCCAGCAGACATCACAAGTCAACAGAAGCTGTTTGCTAATTTTGAGTGGGATTGCACTGCACAAAAAAAAAAAAAAGAGATCACCTCTAAAAAAATTTAGAAGGAGGAAAAAGATAACTCTCATTCAAACTGGAAATCTTTAAAGAATCTGTCAGTAAGAAGCAACAGTAGCCCAGCCATAATGTGGACAGGGAGTGACTGCAAATGTTTTTTCTCTTTATTTCTTCTGCCAGATCTGTGTAGTCACATGTCATCCCTCTTACAGGGCTGAGACTGCAGTTTCGAAACAAGATCAAATTTGCCTGCAAAAACAAATTTTCCACAGCATCATGCTGGACTAGGAGCAACTCTACACCTCCTAATTCATCTATCAATCAGACTTACCATTATTGTGCTACCTAGCTTCTAAAATGCATCACCACTGCAGTTATCACAGTTACTGTAACTTAAAATAGGTCATGGAATAAAGGTGCAAAATGTCTGAACTGTAGCTAATTTTACAACAGCAGGCAAACATGAAATATCTTTATCACCTTGTTGGAAGTTTTATTAACCAGCTCAGATCAGTGTGATTAAACTCTGTGCCAGCAAAGGACTACAAGCCTTATTGTAAACCTGGGCTTTCAAGGCCTTTGGTTTGGTTTTCCCTGCCCTCATGAACTAAGTCTGGCTGTGCCCATATTTCCATCTGGCTGTATCTGCAGCACAGAGGGCTGCTATCTTGTTCAAGATATGTTATTGAATTCTCTTATCAAAACCATGAGAAAAATCCAGCCCTGTGCTGGTTCCTGACCTACTGAACAAGGCAGGAGGGCTGGCCCACGCTTTCCAGGAGAATTCATTGACTGCTTCTACACAGGGCGAGGCAGAGGGACACCACCCCAGGAAGGTCTCCTGCGCTCCTGGCAGGAGCTGGCACAAAAAGCATGCCCGGAAACTGAAGGACTGGAGAAGCTGAGGAATTTGCTTTGGAGACAGGGAAGTCTCCAGGGGTCCCTGAAAGGGTGAGCCTTGGTGCCAGGTCTCTTCTCAGCAGGTGGGGATCCCATTAGGAGTCCTGGGCACACCCCAGTGCTGAGGGGTAAGTACCTTTGAGCAGGAAAAGTTAAAATAATATATAATTAAACACATAAATAATAATTAACCCCCAAACTTTGTGCAACTGTTCTGCTTAACCTCAGATTACCTGTTTATTATTTGAAGTTGCATTTCTCATGACTACCATGGGGCAGACAGCTGCCTGCCCGTGCTGTTTTGTATGGGACGGTTTGATCCAGCTGAGAGGAGGAACAAGAAAGAAAGAGGGAATAAAAATAAAATCTTTTAATCTGCTCCAGCCCAGTAACAATTTGCCAGTCCTCAGGAGATGAAGCATTGTAGGGGAAATTGATTGGTTTTTAATTTATTTTTTATTTAAAATAGCCCTTAAAGAAGAGCTACCATTACCAAACATATAATCTGGCCAGCTGGCATGATTAACCAAAAAACCACCAGGCATGCACAGAGTGAGCCAGCGCCTTTCATCAACATTTTTGGCAATGTGGCAACTGCAGACCAGCTTCATATAATGTGTCTTAGTTTCATTTTTGAGCAATTCCTACTGAATCACAACATAATCTGGGTAGAAAATTATTTCTAAATAAAGTCAAACAATGGCTCCTCAGAAACAGAAAACTTGGCCAAAGGAATCCACCAGATTCTGTGGCTGCATTTATTGCATCAATAGACCTTCAAGTCTTAGGAAACAGTAGTAGATAATTCATGTGTCAAACACCTCCTCCATTTTATACTTTATCAACTCTTACCTTAAAACTGGTTTTAGTGTTCCCAGGTCCCAGGTGCTCAGGCTCAAGCACCCTACAGCCAGGAGGGATTGCAGGCACAAGAGGTGTGCCCCTGCCTGAATAACTTTCAGAAGATTTGGGGTGTGGTTGAAGCACAGGACGGGAAAGGAATTGTTTGGTTTAGTCTCCAGGCAATGCTGCAGCAAACAGCAAGGAGGGAACCACTGAACTTTTGCACCCGGGCAGAAACCAGGTGAGAAGCTGGCAATGGACCCTAAACCCCTCCTACACAGGCCTGGCTTTACAGCCCAGCAATTCTACTGATCTCTCACTACACCTTTTACAAAGCAAGCTGTAGTCTTAATCTCTGCACTCGCAGGTGATGGGACAGAGCACCCTGGCAATAAACGCTTGGATAAGACATCTCTGATATATCCTATCTCAGCTGGAAGCTCCATATAAGCAGTCAGCACAGTGAGAGGGGAGCACAAAGCAGCCACACACAAAAGTGTGTTTGAATGGAGATAAAGTGCAGTTCAGCAGTGTGCCAAATGCTGGTCAAATTTTGCAAGGAGATAAGCAAGAAAGCACATGGCTCCCAAAATGTCCTTGTCTGAGTGGCAGGACTGTCACAGGCTGGATACAAACACAACTGGAACATCACTGCTTTCATTCAGACTGTTTTTGTGGGGGGAAGATTGATATTCCTATCTCCCCTGCACACCAACATGCCAAAGCTCATGTCCCTGTTCTCTGCCAAGACAGCACAGACTATTTTTTGCCCCCTTGAGAAGCTGTTCCCCACAGGTTGGCAGAATACCATCAACTTAATTACACAGACAGCTATTAGAGCCTGCCTGAACTTTCACTCTAGGAAAAATTGTGCTTTCTCTCACGAAATTTATAAATAAATATTGATTTTTAGCTAAGGTGAGGTCCAAGATCTGAAGAGTTGCTGCTATATACCTCACCCCTCACAAAGTCCCTACTCACCTTGCTGTCCCTGTGTGTCACAGCCACAGGAAAGGTGTTGCCTTAAGAGCCTCTGGATACTCACAGCACAGCAGGTGTTGCTGAACTAAACAATTTCCCCAGTATCAGACCAACTTCTCCTAGGCCAGGGGTAAAGAACTGCAGGTAACAACTGCAGAACAGGCACTTTCATTGCTTGCTGACATTTACATTAACACATAACCCTTCAGAGGCAAAAAACCCTCTACAAAATACAGCAGGAGTGGCTGGATCTGCAGTTATGTTCAGAAATGAACACATCAGGCTTGGCAAAGCTTACACAGGATAGCACGCACCATAGCTCTGAGAGTATAAACCAAGTTGTAGGATTTTTTTTTTTTTCCTCTTGGATCTCATGGTATCCCTGCTGTTATGAATAGATGTCAAAATTCATATTTATTAGAATGGAGGAATAGATTTAGAATAATATAAAATAATAAAGTAGATAGATATTAAAGTAAAAGGGGATACAAGGAGAGTTACGTCTGGATATGTTCTCAGAGAAAATCCCAAGAAAAGTCAGTCTGCAGTAAAATACCAACACATACCATACCAATAGACTCCATTTACATGTGAAACCCAACAGGGACCTTGATTTCAAGATTGCAACCACACAGGGAATTATGCCATCAGCAGCACACCTGGATACTCCCGACTGGAGGGGGGAGAACACACTGTTTAGAATTTTAAAACAGTTCTGGGAAACCTCTCGGTTTGCAAAAGAGATTTCCAGTAAGAGCTGAGTATCGGAATTCAAAGTGATAACAAGGATATCTCTCTCGGGATGTGACTGTGTATTGTTAAGATTAGTCCTGTCTAGCACAAGACCAGAAGCCGATGAATTATTCCCGAAGACATCGAGGACAGGACCACCTTCCATCAGATACCATTCTACTGGACCGGAGAAACCTTTGGAACTTGTTAGGTTATGAAAAAGACAATGAACTTCCTAGCCCGCAGCAAGAAAAATAGGATAAAAGACCTGCGTGGAGGAAACTCGGTGTGCTCGCTACACTCCGAAGCTGCCAGTGCTTGGAGCTGTTCAGCACGACACCCAGGGTCTATTCCCGGGCTAGACTCTGTCCGATCCGTGGCTTACCGAAATTTTGTCAATTTGCGCGAAATAAATTTTGTACTTTGTTTTTATATCATAATTTGGCTCTGGCAAATTATTGATAAAATTAAATTGGCAATTTCATGCATAACACTGCCATGAGATGGAAGAACCTTTCCTATGATCAGCCTTAGCCCGAGCAGTTGCATCACTGGAGGACTGCAGATGGCATTGCTGGGACTGTGCTGAACCTCCCCCAGGTACCTCTGCTCAATGCCTGGCTTACACAATTCACAGGCCCGGAGAGGAACCCAGTCACGCCCCCAAATACTATTATTGTTGCAAATAAGCTGGCTGGAATGTTAAAATACCTTTCAAAAGGTGGGCGTGCTCCCTGCACATTTCTGGGCTGAGCAGAGCCTTCCCCCCACCCAATTAAAGCAGGTCCTGCCCAAATGAAATAGTCTATTTTATGTCTTGCTTATGCTGGGAGAAAAGCAACCATACATGGAGCAAATTACCCTTCCAACACCTCCCAGTGCTTGCTGCTATTCCCTAGGAAAACCCAGAAGCCTCGTGGCAAATACAACCATCAACACCTTTACAGAAAAAGTACAAATCCTCCCTTGAGTGTCTGAGATCCTGAGCCCTCAGGCAGCCACCCATTGCAGGGTACCCTGAAAAAGGGGGGAACTGACTTCAGAGAGAAACAAACAGCTCATTGATTGGCCCAAAAGCTTTGTCATTTAAAGGATCAGACTGACAAAAGTAGTAGCAAAAATCAGCTTCGCATTCGTTCCTTTCTCACAGTCAAGCTGAATTTTTGTTCCCATCCCTACTGGCATGTTCAGGTCATCAGGCTTCAGTAACAGATACACATTTCTTGCCAAGTATCTCCCACTGCCAGGACTTACACATCTCTTGGACAGCAATGCTGCTGGCTGTGGCCTCTTCCTTTGCAACTGAACACACTGCTTCAATTTCTGCTACTATGGCTGCACCAGGAAAGGTCACTGTTGCTCAATTGGTTCAAAAGTCAGCATGAAAACTCATTAATTTTTCATAGCTCTGCATTTGCCCTCACCCTGGGATAAGAGTCCTAACCACATAAGGTATTAGCTAAATATGTGGAAACCAGGGAAACCAGGCACAAGCAGGGCTGGAAAGCCTCACTGCAGCCAAATCCAAAATGACAAATAAAGCACACAGATTCAGGTGCTCACTCGCCTCATTTGAACAGTCTTTTGGTTTCCACCTGAACTGGAGAAGGATTAAGGTTTATCACAGGAAGTGGAGAAGATGAGCATGACAAGATAGAGCTGGTCTGTACTGCCTTACCCAACCAACCTTCTGCTCAGAATGACAAATGGAGTTTGCATTTTCCTTCTGAGGAGAGCTTGGCTAAGACTATATTATTTGGTTAATTTAATAACAAAATGGGGAGCAGGACAAAGATGAAAACTCACATTTATCAGTAATACCAACTACGATCACCAATATGAGATGAACAACAGCCAAAAAAAGACTCACTTTTTTTGAGAACTCTTAGAAGCCATTTGGATAACAAACACAAGCAGAGAGGAAACAAACAACTAGAAAAAGGAATATTGCAAGGTTACAACATGCTATAATAGCACCAAATGAAAATACACAACTCGCTCGACCAGTCTGCACTTGCATCTTGCATTAGCTGAATGCAAGTTTATATTCCAGATACAGGAAATTAAATATATAAGCTATTTGTTCTTCCATCAATTCACTTATAGGTGATGAAAACAGTCTGGCTCTGATTTTGGAAAGTATCTGATTCACAGTGTTTGAATTAGCAGATGTGTAGGCACCTGTGTTGGGTAAAAAAAAGGGAGTTGTGTTGAGTGGAAAAGCAGGCTGTATATTGCTTTAATTGGAAACCTTTTAGCAAATATGCAGGATATAGCAAATAAAGGGGAGAAAGCACATTTATACACCCTGAAAGCAGCATGGCAAAGGTACTGATCATGTGAACATCTCCAAACACTGAAGTGAGGAACCCCAGGGACTGAAAACCAACAAGACATTAGACAATGGCCTGTAGTAAGTGAGCCAGCTTAAGGATTTGTGTTGGCTTGGGAGCTTGTCTCAAGTTTTGTTCTGTGCTTGCTTCATTGCAATGTGTAGGAAGCAAAAAAAAAAAACCAAAATCACATAAGAAGCCTGCATGTCAAGGAGATCCTGACAAAACTCAGGCAGAAAAGTAAGTTTGCAGAGGGTGGAGCAGAGGTGGATAACATGGAAGGAACAGAGACACTGTCTGAGCATGCAGAAACACAGTTGAAAAAAGCCAAAATCCACCTGGAATTTGATCCATTCAAGGTTTTGGTGGGATGCACCAATGAGTGCTGAGGGAGCTGGCAGGTATTATTGCAAAGCCACTCTGGATAATCCTTGGTGGATGATGGCAATTGTGAGCAGTGCCAGAGAAGAAGAGGAGAACAAACATCACCCCTGTCTTCAAGAAGAGAAAGAAGAAGGATCCATGTTGGACACAAGACAGCATTGTATCCTTGTGGCAAAGAAGAATCCTGAGCTGCACTAGGCAAAATATTGCCTGCAGGCTGAGGGAGGGGATCCCTTCCCTCTCCTCAGCACTAACGAGGCCAGTTCTGGAGTTCTGGGCTCCCCCATACAACAAATATATCAATCTAAAGGGGAGAGGGCAAAGGGCCACGAAGATGATGAAGAGACTGGAGTACGTCCTCTGTGAGAAAAGGCTGAGAGAGCTGGGGCTGTCCTGCCTGGGGCAGAGAAGGCTCAGGTGGGATTTCATCAGTGGCATTGCACCCTCCAGGGAGGTGCAAAGAGGACAGAGCCGGGCTCTCTTCAGTAGTGCCCAGAGGAAATGGGCACACACGGGAGGCTCTGTCTGAAGATCAAGCAGGTGGCCTGGCTTGAGAAGGGGAGCAGAAGCAGATCACTTCCAAAGGTCCCTTCCAAGCTCAACCACTCTGTGACTGTGGAAAAATTATGACAGCAGTCTCCTTCAGGTCACTCAACCCATGCTAAGTTTAATAGGACGATGTTGAAAGAACAGGAAGGCTAGGAAGAGAAAAATATTTCTTTCCGTTTTTTCCTTCTGTCAAGATAAACAATTATAAGCCAGTATTGCACTGCTGCCAGGTCTTAATTTTCTTCCAAATTTGATTACATTCAATGTAGCACAGTGGAACACTGAGCAATCACAGCACCTCACTGCTGTCACATGAGCCATTGATGAGCCTGGAAAAAAAATCATCCCCAACAAAACCAACTCCAAACTAAAGCTCAAACCTGGAAAGGTTTATCCTGGCGAGCAGCCACCCCAGATCAGTATGGTTCCTTTGTATTTATCACAAATAAAAAAAAAATCAAATCAAATTGAATAAAAACTGTATGGCCATGCTCACCAGACCCACAGCCTTCATCCAGACCATTAAATGACCACAGGTGGCTGGGCTCCTGTATTTTTGTATCCTGAGAGGTTTTGAAAGAATGCAATAATGATCCATATCTGCACCACCTCCTCCTGCAAGATGGGAGGACAGCAATAACATGAGAAAAGAGTGGAAGACACAGGGGGTATCTGAGCACAAAGCTGGAACACAGGAGCCTTTCTATGCTCATGAGTTTTTTGCTAGGTGGTACTTAATCACCAGGCAGGGCACTTGGAAGAAAAAACACAAGAAAAACTTGTGCTTAAAGACATCGGGCTTTAAAGGGATGTAGTGGAAAAGGCCATTGAAATCACTGGACACACAGGGGAATTATGTCAGCTGATAGTTTAAATTTAGACTTGTTCAAAGCATGTAAAGAAGGAATTAGCCTATGAAGCATTAAGGTCACATCCTTAAACTTTGTTATGGAGGGATTTTCTTTTATCTGGAGCAGGACATGGCATCTATGAGTCAGATTCCAGCAACTGAGTTAACCTGGACAATACTTCTGCTGTTGTGAGAGGAGCTCTCAGAGTAGGATTAAGATCTTCCAGAAGAGTAGCTCTCAGAAGAGCATGAGGGGGAAAAAAACCCTCAAATACAACTTTCTCTTGACATTAGTGAAGCCATAGATGGTTTTGGTACTTCATCAGGAATTCCAGTCTTGGAAGCCTTCCACTCCTGTGTTTCAGTGCTAGAGAGAATAAGTTCTACAAACTCAGAAGTTTATTCCTCTGCTCTGTCTCCCACCCATCTAAATATGAGTTGCATCAGGCATTCAAAGCTTTCCAAAAGCAAAGTGCCTCAGGAAATACTGTGGATTATCACTGCCACAGGAGGGAATGAGCAACTCCATTACAGCCCTATTTGAGTGAGAAATTACATATTGCTGAAATACTACCATGAAGCTGACTGATTGACTAAGTCTTACTTTCAAAAGAGTTAAAGAGAGTGTGGGTGGCTTTGTTTGTTTTCTAGTATAATGAAAGACAATTTTCTAGACTTTTTTTCAATTATTTAACGTCTAGCTTAATACCAAAAACAAAACAAAACAAAAAAACCAAAAAAAACCAACCCCCCCCCAAAAATAAAAACAAGCAACAAAATACAAACAGGCTTATTCTAAAGTTTAAGTATTTTTTGTATGAGTGTTACGTGTTAATATTTAAATTCTTCCAGCATGATTAAATAGCAAGCTCTCTACTTAATCCAAGGAGAGGAGGAGCTGAGATGAATGAGAACAGTGGTTTTATTACTATTATTTATTTTTTTAAGAGTAAATATAATTTAATACTTTTTAATAATAATTCAAATCAATGGGTATGCCTTTTATGGCATGTTTATATAATGTAAAGTTCAAGACTAGTAGTGAATTAAGAAGTGTGTGTGTATACAGCTGTAAACAAAGGGAGATGCCAGAAAGATTCAATTCAATGTAAGAGAGACTACCCAGAAACCAGCAGTTTGAATAAATGTTGAACAGAACACACAAGTCTATTTTTCCACAATTGCTGAACTGTGCAATTATGCAACTATGTGCAAAAAAAAACACCCTAGTGAAGAAATGCCCTTGGCAGCAAATGCCCATTGAAAGGAAAACATAAATTTCTTCACGAAATGCAACAGCAGACCATGCCAGACCCACAGCTCAGCGAGATGCAAGAGCTCTCAAGGAGAAAAATAAAGGCTTTCTGCCATGGCTGGCTGAAAATATAAGGGGTAAGTACTGCTCAGTACCTGCACATGAGAAGCAGAGAGCCAGGGAAAAAGCAGTCCTTGATTGCAGAGCAAATAAAAGAAACAGCTTTTTCTGGCACTGTAGAGTTTGGAAAGGCACGTTTCGAAACTGCAAGGGGTAGCCTCTGTGCTCAGCTGCACAGGAAACCAAATACAATTAGTTGTGACTGATGTTAATGTATGATAAAAGATTTTAATTTTTTTTTCCCAGTAGAAAGAATTAAGCAAAGTCTCAAGTGCCTGCTTAAGCTGAGAGACAAGAGCTGTTTCAGAAACACTGGCAAAATCCTTGTTCTGAACATTTTTAAGTAGGACACCGATGCAAAGAAATGTTTAACTATGAGACAAAAGGTAGGCAGTCCTAGAAGGAACTGCAATACCTGAAGGCTGCATTATCATAAACGGCTAAATTCTGGGAAAAGATCAAAGGTGGATGCTGAGATTTTTTTTATTGGTAAAGTGGTAGTTTGGAAGCCCTTACGTCATCTGCATATGCTATGGTGAGAGCTGACAACACCTCAGTTTGTTCTTCAGCTTGCTGGAGGAACAGCCCCTGATTTCTGTGAGTCACTGCTCACATCCTGCCCTGCTCCAGCACTTCCTCATCCACAGCAGAAGCTCCTTGCGGCAGCACGTTTGGATCTCAGCACATGCAGAGGGAACACAGGGAGATTCCACAGAGGTAAGCAAGAGATCAAGTTTTCTGTATTGGATGAGAAAGTGCTAAAATTGCAGCATTTGTGCTATGGGGTTTGGCTAAGGTCTTTTACACTTGCTTCAGATGATGTTTCCATGGGAAAAATGGAAAAGGAACTGTGGATTTGGAGTTTGTTTTTTTTTCTTTGTCATAAGCAGCAGTTTCCCAGAGAGGAAAAACTCCAGATTGAGGGGGTTCCCAGTTGTGTAACTGCTCTCCCCTGTGCTGGCTCCCAGCTGGGGTGTGCTTAGACTGCAAAATTAAAGTGAGCCCACCACTAAAACAAAAGGCATTTCCAACTAATTTTATCACTCAGCACCACTTTGCCTTTATTTCTGCCCTTATCTTTTTGCTTTTCCTTAGTCATGAAAGTGACACACTGACAGAAGTGACCGAACAGGGAGTTTAGTGAACTTCAGAGGGCAAACACTAGGCTGAAAACAATCAAATCACACTTGCTGCCTCAAAATGTCACCTGAGCAAGAGCAAAGGCTCAAGACATTCAGCATCCAGGCAGAAAGGGAGCTCTGGGTAACTGCTCAGGTTCTGAATGGTCGCTGTTCACAAACTGGCAGAGAGTAACAGCAGCTGAAAAGGAAGGCAAGAAGTCCCAGGGTCCAGGCTGCAGGTAGTGAAGAAGGCAAGTGTAAGAGTGACAAGACTAGAAAGAGGGCAAGCAGCTGCCCAGGAGGGTTTTCCCAAACTGAGTCACTTTCGTTTCTATTACAAGCGGTGGTGGAGTTTGGGAAAAAAAAATATCAAATTCTGTTGCACAAATAGGCTCCAGACAAACCTGGTGCCTTGGTTTTGACAGATTAAATAAATTAATTATTATTAAATATTAAATTAATTATTAGATTAATTTTAAAACAAACCACAAAACCTACACAGCAAGAGATGTACAGGCTAATTCCTAGAACAAGGCATTTAAAACAACTTTCCTGTCTTAAAATCTAACTTTATTTTTGGTAGCTCATTGCTGCCTTTAGAGGGGACTGTACCCACCAAATCAATGCAGGGACAGAGGAAGGTAGGAGAAAGACATCTGGGAAAAGCACAGAGCAACAGATGCCACGAAGATCAATTTCTCACACCTCCTCCATGTGAACCTGGAACTCAGACCCCCTCAAGAGCCAGCTCATGCTAGATAATCTTGCCTTTTAGAAAGCTAAATAGAAATGTTTCACCAGTTGACTAAAAGTGAATCCTGAGGAAGAAGTGAAATGACAGAGCTATAGATTTCAGTTCTCATTAAATCAAAAAACTTGCCATTTTTTGGTGTTTATCTTGGTAACACAAGTGTAAGTAGTGCAAAGGTGGAAATCAGCAGAGATTTTTTTATTCCAGAGAAATTATTTATCTATTTCTGGAAAGGGAAAGGAGATGACAGGAATTTTTCAGCTCCAAGGGCTCTTCTTGTAATACAGACCAGGTTATTAGAATATCTGGCAAGATGAGCATTACAAAAAAAATTCTGTTAGGCTTTCCCCAGTTGGGAAAGCCCTAAAAAAAGATTGCATGTGTGTATACTACACTCAGGAGACTGATCTTTTGGTAGAAAAGTCACCAGTTCTGCACATTTTGTCTCCAGAAAAGCCACTCAGTGGTTGGTGGGAGGTGAGGGATGGGTGGGAAAAGAACAGTTCATGCTACAAAAAAAAAACCCCTATCTATTCTTTAAGGAAAAAAGGAAAAAAAAGAAAAAAAAAAAAGCCAATACAAAGGTGCAGTCAACTCTTTAGGGGGCTTTTTGGATTTTCCCACCTTATCATGGTAAATGCCATCTACAGTTTTCTGCTAACATAAAACAGACCTGGTGGAGCAAATCCAGAAGTCCACAAAAATAGTAAGTGCTGGAACACCTCTCATCTGAACACAGGCTGAGAGAGTTGAGGTTGTTCATCCTGGAGAGGGCTGTGTGGAAATCTCAGAGGGGCTTTTCAGGAGCTGGAAAAAAGAGACTTTTAACCAGGGCCTGTAGTGACAGGACAAATGACAACAATTTTAAACTGAAAAAGAGTAGATGCAGGTTGCACATAAGGAAAAAAATCTTTGCTGTGAGAGTGGTGAGGCACTAAAATGGGTTTCCCAGAGAAGTTGAGGATGCCCCATCCTTGGAAGCATCCAGGCCAGGTTGGATGTGTCTCTAAGCAATCTGGTATAGTAGAAGATATCCGTGCTCATGTCAGGGGAGGTTGGAACAAGATGATCCAGGGGTCACTTCCAAATCATTCTGTGCTTCTATGATGAGTACTTAAGAATCCTTTGAAAGAGTTTAGCTGGTTTGTCTTTCCTTTTCTGAACTGTGTTACAACCTTCCCTCCCTCTCAGGACAAAGCAGCTGCCTCCCGTGGAAGATGAGCATCCCTGAACAGCCACCAAAGGTGACAGTCCAGGTGCTGGGACATGTCCATGACTGAGCTTTGGTTCAACAACAGGTGAGAGAAATAAGGGGAGGCAAGGAAAAGGCATATAAACTCTCCTCTGAGCAATGAGATACTTTTCTGCTATAATGCAATAAATACACACAGACACTTGGACATACCTCAATGAATGTGTCTCATTGAGCACTGATAATGTTCAGGGGCATTTGGGGATGTGTACACATTGTGAGTGTCCCTGCTGTCATATTTTTCAAAGCAGCCTGAGCCTCAGAGACTTCCATTCATTGATTTCAGATTTTTCAAAACCATCTGCCCACATGTTTTTAAAACAGCACCTCAGTGCCTTGAGGCAAATCCTAACCCCAGAGCAAGGTGTGGTGCAGAGGTGCCTGTGCTAACAGGAGCTGGAGAAGTGCTGCTCTCTTCGTGCAGCATTGCACAGGCATGAACGCCGTGTGCTGAAGGGGAGTTGTTAATTGCATCACTCCAATACCCAAAGTTTCCCTCCAAATTCAGTTCTGTTCTACAAAAAAACAACACTGGTGAGTGGTGTAATCCAGCTTCTGCTTAGTGTAGTTGAAGAACGCAACTTTATTAGAGAATGGAAAGGATTAAGAAAAAAGGCAAATTATTGCTCTAGATAACTATTATGGGTTATAATCTATAGGGTTCTAATTTTTTTTAATTATTAAAATTATTATTTAAAATTATTTCCACAACTTAGCTTTGCATATATTTTCCTCTCACACCACTTTGTGTATATGTTACAATGCCATTTTCCATATAATGTTATTCCATTTGCAATTTCCTTGCAAGGCTGCTGAAAAGAGCACACTAAATGAGACTAAGAAGACTGCTATTTGCTTGATTTTTTTTTTTTTTTGGCCTTGCATCGCTTTATGAATATAGTTAATTAGTTGTACAGTCCATTTAAGTGTAATGTTCAACTCTGGCTTCTCTTCTCACATTTGAGTGGCCCACGTTCTACATTGGCATGTACTTAAGTCCTGAACCAGAATTTTTTCTAAAAGCAAAATTGCTTTCAGCTTCTTTATTAGTAGTCTTGCCAGGACAATGGTTGTTGTCACCACAAGAGAGGTCAGAGCTGGAGCCAAGCAGATCCTTCCCATTGTATCTCCAAAGAGAACCAATTTATTTTGACATCAGGAAAGGGAAGAGCAGACAGAACTCCATACACCACCTCTGAAGTAGACGAGCAAAAACTTGGTTGTTCTCCTTAACCAAATGGAATGTATTATCCAGAGGATGACATCTTCTTTAAACAGCAGTAGCAATGATGAAGGGAAAGAAGGAGATGCCCAGAAACATTTGAGAAACCCACAAGGTGAGAAGAAATGGAGACAGGAGTGTCACCACTTTTCCAGCTCTATCACAGATCCAGCAAGGGCCATTCCATGGTTAATTCACTCCCATACACTCCTCACTCAGTCACCCACAGCAGTGCTTCTGAAGACTCAGGCAGCAAGCTAAGTTTTTCTGGCAGCTGCCAGGACTATAGGTAGCACTGTACTTGTATTTTTCAGAGATTTTTGAAAGCAAAGCATGACCCTGTATGAATCTAAAGGCCCACAGTGATAGGATCTACAGAGTAGAATCTATCAGAGCTTCAACTCTCTCCTATAACAAAATCAATATTCTTTTATAGAATGATTTGTTTAAGATGAGGAAGAATTTTTTCTTACAAGAAATTCTGCAACGACACATGAGGAAGGGAGTGAAAGCTCCCTGGGGTCCTCATGTTGTGTTGCATCTCTTGTACTTTTTAAATCCTCTGCTGGGAAAGGGAGCAGGAGCATGAAATTAAAAGCTTTAGGGCTAAAAGGTTTTCCTGGAAAGGTCCCCTCTACAAGACAGCTATGCCAAGAGAGTCAGGGGTCAGAATTTTATTTCATTTCTTCCCTAAGACCCATGAAAGTCCCTGTGCTGTAACACATTTTACTACCTCCTCCCCCGTTTCTTCACTCACCACAGAGGAATGAGGCAGAAAAGAGTGTGTTGGATTGTACTAGAGTGTTGTCATCCATCCAGCAAGTGTACCCTGGGGAAGCCTACTTCCATAAACACTGCTTGGGCCCACACTTGGGATCTATTAAAGCCAAGGAAAGCAGCAGTGTCTTGCTGAGGACAAACTCCTTTTGTTACACCAGGATAGAGCTGCAGGAGTACCTGGATGAAACCTTTAGAGTCTCAAACCAAAAAGCAAAACATCTAATTAAAGAGCTAGCAGGCTGTATGGTAGGTCTGTCTAGGGGATCTTTGAATTTCCTCATGGGAAACTTCTGTCCTCAAAGATCATCCTTCACACGGTTAATTTCACCTTTTGAGACCCTCACTGTGGCTACAATTTTCATGGTGGTCACGAAAGGAAACCATTTTATTACAGGTGTTTTCCAAATACTGCTTTCACTGAAGCTGAACAACTCAATTCAGATGCAGAGTGAGCTGCAGGAGCTGATCCCAGTCAGGGCAGCCTCGCTGGCTTGACATGGTTGGCAAAGCCCAGCCACAGATGTGCCTCACACCTCAGAAGGGAGAGGAGGATCTAACTTAGGCTATCCCTGGTTAAAATACAGTTTCATCAGCTTGGCTCCTATCTTCTCTTACTCTTCTGTGTTCAGAGATGCATGAATAAGTTCCCACAAAGAAACAGCCCTCACGTCAAGGGTTAGCTCCAAAGGCAAATGGGAAGTTCAGCTCCAATGTGCCTTGCATTTGCAGGCCATAAAATGCAGGGATTTTGGGATGAAGCAGCTGTAAGAGACAGAGCTCAGGGAGGTAACACAAATGATGGCAAGGCCACCACTGACTCCCTACCAGCAAGGTGTGGATCAGAGACACCCCACGTCTTGCTCTGGTTAGGCCAGGGAGGGTATTTCATCTTGGGTGGCTCCAGAACAGGGGCTGCAAGGCCCAGACATTTTGCCATCCCTGAAAAACTGCACAGAAATAGGATTGCTTCAATTTATGAAACCTGTGTAATGTTTCAGAGCTGCTCTGAGGTGTTCACTGTCCTTCAGCTACCAGTTCAGCGTCTCAAATGATGGTTTACAGCTTGAGTGATTATAAAAAGGCCAACATGTAACACTCTTAGTTCAGTCTTCTAAATAAACAGTCCTAGAAGCACCGAGGTCAGCTTTGAGTTCCTCATGATCTGGGGCATTGAAAGAGACAAACATAACAAAGCTCTTCAAAGCCCATCTGGTAGCAGGACAGGAATGTAAGGGCTTTGAACCACAAATATGAGATGAGCATGTTAACATCTAGAGAAGATTTCTGTGAGTGCTCTGAGGAAGTGCTTCAAAACTAGGTTGTGTAAAATTCACATACCTTGAGTGCTTTCTACAAATCATTTCTCCCTTGGGTTGAACCCAGAAACTATTACTTTGTTTAACAGCTGGCAGTTAAAGCACAGGACAAATCACATCAAATAACTAGTAGTTAGCTTTCCACAAATGTGTCAAAGGGAGGAAAAAAAACCCCCAACTTGTTCCACAACATAGTCTCACAAATGGACATTTGTGTCTGCAGAAAGGGCAGCTGTAGTGCTGAATGTTTTGTGCCATTCCATAGTGCTCTAAAGAGCCAAACACAATTCTTTGTTTGCCTGCATTATAATGAGGCCTCCAGATGTTTGGCAGCTGCCTGCAAAATATGCACAATGCCATAGCTAATCAATTAGCACCTGGTACTTTCCCATCTGAGCGCATCACATCCCTTTTCCTTCGAGAGTTAGGGATGCAGTAGGTTGCACAAAAGTCCCACCCAACACTCCTCCCCACTGCCCCAGCTGAAGTTATGAGACACAGTTTGGGTAAGAAGTAGGTAATGTCACATTCCCATCAAGGATCAATCAACTCAAGTTCCCATTGAATGCATCAGCTCTTTTTACCAATAAGCAAAGCCAATTTGGAGAAGGAGTCCTGCCTTTCTAAATCAAAGTTTCTGTGCGGTTTTCACCTCAAGTTTAGTCATTTCTAAAGGCCCAAGTCTGGCCATCTCTTACCACAAATACTCAGAACTCAAGCTTTGGGCACATTGAAAAAATGGGTTTTCATGAAGAGTTGATAGCAAGAGAGGATGTGAATTCAGACAGTCCAGCTGTGGAACCAGGGAAGACCCACTCAGTTGCTATATCTGCCTAGAGTAATAGTTGCTACATCTGTCTAGCACATGGCAATGATGAAAATCCTCCTGGCTCAGCTTTGTTAGACATCTCCCAGAAGTGCCTGCTTCCCCAGAATCTGATAGCAAAGCGGAATAATCAATTGTTTACTTTGGCAGTAACAGCTGTGCATTGAATAATATTGTGATTTATGAGAGTTTGACTCTCATACACTTTCAGTGTATTGGAAACACACTGAGATGTACTTTAAGGCATGCAAATAAGGACATCCTTTCCATCCAAACAAAATATCCACAGTATACTACGAGATGCCAAAAGAGCCCAGCCAGATGCTGTCCTGCCTCTACTCTGCACATGGATAAATAATAAAGTATTTGGCCAATGATTTTAAACATTTTGTGCAAGAACAGATTAAAGGAAGGTAGTCCTTTCTAAGGAAAGTGCAGCAGGCATTCTTAACTAGAAAAACCCAGAGATAAACAATGATCACCTCTTACATATACAGAAACATAGTTCCTTCAGCTGATATTTGACATACCTTGCTTTCACAGAAAACAGGGCTATCCACTGGTGTTCTCAGTGTGTATGATATGACAGAAAGCTGAGATCCTGTTTCTGATTTAGGTCTATTTGCACCTTAGGAGATTACTAAAGCAGAGAATATCAGAGGAGCTTGAGAGTAACCAGTTTAAAAGTTATAACAGCTTGGACACCCAATGTTTTTGTCATGACTCTAGGAAATGTGAGCAGAGAAACATTTGACAAGGCTGGCCCTGATACTGCACAGCCATAGCCACCTGCTCAGTTATGGATGGCCTCATGAATGACACTGCTTCTCTTGTATTCCAGGAGAAGGTATCCAAGGATTCTGAGTCCTTAGGTGATATTAGAGATTTCCACTCACACACTCCCTTGATTTTTGACATGGCTAGAACAAACAGTGCATCTTTCTGCCCTTTATGCTCCAAGGCACATCATGCACCCAACCAGCAATTAGCAGCCATATAATACACCTATTTCACAGTGTTTCCAAAATCACTGGCACAGACACAATCACTGTAGTGCTCCACGCCACTTTTTCCTGGATTTCCAAAGAACAGTTGTCATCTAGGTGATGCAAAACCTAATCACTTGTGCAGAACTCCAGCCATGAGTTCAGAGGGTGCCAAAGCAGATGTGCCACGGGCACTTGCTACTGTGCAGGGGAGATTTGTGTCCGTGGCACTGAAACAGCTCCTGCAGCTATCCAGAGATACCAGATCACAACTGTGGAGCTACAACCTTTTCCTGCCATTGCATAAGCAGTTACTGGATCATCCTAGGAAAAAAAAAAAAAACAAACATCTGGTGTGAGATAGCATCAGAAGATATTTCACAGGGCGTTAATCAATGGAAAGGAAAGAGCATGAGTTCAAGGGAAGTAAGGATGAGTGTTGGGAGCAGGGAGAGGTCACACAAGTAGTGTTTCAGCCAGAGCACTGTCAAGACCTCTCAACAATACTGGTGAAGGCAAATGTTGCTGTTTTGGAAAGGAAAGGGCTCAGTCATCTGGGGGAAGGCAAGTCCTAAAGACCCAGCTGTGGGGCAGTGCAATGCTCTGCTGAATTTTCAAGCCTTGTGTGGGTTGTGCATTTCACACCCTCATCTTCCACTTCAGGGCTAGTTGAAAATTGACTGCAAAACGAAGTTCACCTAAAACTTCCACGGGGGGATTTCCTACATTGAAAGTGTAGAACCACAAAGAGGTCAGGCTGATCTTTCACAGCATGAAACCTTGTGGTTCTGCACAAACTGCTGCTCTTTCTTTTCAAGTCATTGCTTACCAACATGCTCCAAACAGCATAAGCATCTAAAAGGGACGCTGCTTGGCAGCTCTGACACTGAGAAAGATTTCTTTTGGTGCACTCTAGACTACAAAAAAGACAAGACAGCAGCAACCCATGTGCTGCTCCCTGCTGTAGATGCAGCTGCCTGCGTAGCCAGCAAGTTTCCTTTAGAAAACAATCTCACACAGTTGATCCAGCGACTCACTGCTAAGGTACTTTGTTTGGGCCCACGGCCATATCTAAAGGGGCCTCCACCACAGCCCACAGGATGAACCTATGACCCCCCTCAGGATGACCTTACTGTCCCCTACCAAGTGACCACCAGATGCTATTGCAACACAAGACATCTGGGCAGAATTCATTAGCCTGATACCATCTGGCTGATTTCATATATTTGTTCTCCAGCCTACTTTCAGCTGTGTCCTACTTTCAGGACTCTCTGGTATTAAACATAGTCACTGCTGAAAGGGTTATGTGGCTACAACAAAAAACAGCATCCTCTGCAGCAATGAGACAGTTCATTACCAGAGCTCCCTTCTCACTGAACCATTTCACCTTAGAAGAGCAAACTAAAGACTTCTTAAGAAGTCAGTAACTTCCAGGACTGCTATCCCCCTCTAGTTCTTGGAAGCTATAATAAATTTACATATTGGGTTGTGATCTTCAGTTGTTAAGTTCAAGGACTGGCATAACCTTTCCCACTCTATCACAAAGATCAGCACCATCCAATTGCACAAAAATGTAATTAACAGTTCACAACCTGGTTTCTTAAGAAGAATAAGGTTTGTGGGATCAAGCAAAACACCTGCTTAATTCCTCCCTCTTCCCCCCAACATCCCTTTTAGCCCTTTAACAAATCTTTCAAAAATAAAAAACAAATTTTAAAAACTCCAAAGGGATTCTCTTCTCATGGCAAGAGAAAAGACAAAACTAAGACAGTTCTGTAAAGTTAGCTCTTGAGTCCAGGGAATTTGTGCTAGAGTGCAAAAGCATTAACATCAGGAGACATCAGAGAACCCATATCAGGATTCATCTGCCCTTTCTATACACTTCTGTGCATTTTTCTCACAGCAGTTATGGAACAACAGTTCGCCTTCCCTCACCACAGTCTATTAGGAAATGCAACACCCGATGCAAAACATTTCTATGTCAACTGCTGCTATCTCTCAGTTCTAAATTCATCCTTTGTAAAACCATCTGTAATGCTGCTGTAGCTGGATTTTCTATTCTTTCTCCTAGCTACCCCAGATAAGGGCTTGCAAGGCTGCCAGAGCTGCTTTGTAATAGGAAAGGGAAGACACAGAAAGAAATTGTGGTTTCCATCCTACACTGTTCCTTTGCTTTCTCCTGGGGGAAGAGACCTTTTACTGTCCACTGGAGGAAATGGGAGAGCAGGATGGGAGGAGCTGGGTTTGGATTTTTAAAACCAGAGCTGCTGGTCATCTTCCAATTCTAAAAGAGAAACAGTTCAACAAATTAAAAGATCATTATAATTTAAAATAATTTAAAATTATTTAAAAGATCATTAAAAAAAACCTGCTCAAGTCCTACAGTCTCCAACAGGAAAACCAAAGCACTAAACTACCACAGAAAAAGCAAAAAGTAACACACAGCCCTTCCCCACCAAGACACATGCACAGATAATAATGAAACAAACTTCAGCAGGTTCCCACATCCTAAAGGAGAGAGCAGGTAATATGAAAATTAATTTCCATGCACACAGCCATGGGAAGAACAGGGCACTGTTGTCAGAAAAGGGTAGGAGGGAAGACGCCACCTCATTCTCATGCCATGTTTCTGAGCAGAAATACATAAGTTGGAAGCAAACACAAGTGATCTTTTAGAGAGGTTCAAAAGAAAGGAGGAGTTCCTTGCTTTGCCTTCAAACCCCAAGCCTTTTACTTTGAAAAGCAGCCAGCACCTCCCTGTGTGGCTGTGATTACAGTCAGGGGTAAAAAAATGCTATTAATGCTATTGCACTAATAACAGAAATTGTTCTTTTGCTGGTGGGACAAGAATGAGACAAGATCTAATCATGCTTGCACAATGCTTGAGAGATGAGTGCTCCAGATAGAAAATAATCTGAACTAAATCTGAACCAGGCATTAAAAAGATCTGTAATCTTTGACATTGAGAAACATTCCAGAGCATGAAGCCTGCAGGAAGTGCTTATGATCCCCACTCTTCCCTCTCCTACTTACACAATTTGACTGTTACAGACATTTTCTTCAGACAAAAAAAAAAAAAATCCACCTCAACTATGAAGCCAAAAATCTACAATCCTTCAGCACCCGGGCAAAATATCTTTGTATGACTGTTCTGCACTTGGAACAATTATTTGCAGATTAGCAAAAGAAGCATGAAGTGCTTACAGGCATTTTTAAGGGCCTTTGCTTGGGATCCTGTTCATATCTATCTCTGACAAACAGAAGTTAATTGGACATTAATATTACTGTGGTTGTAACACAGCCATACTGGAAGCTTTCTGCTCCAACACCAGAGCAGCTAGGTTTAAAAGACTGGGTAGGCTTCAGCTTCATAAATATTTTCAAAAAGCACTGGTTGGGAAAGCTATTCCATGGGGAAGAGGGGGTCAGGTTTAAGCATGCAACATTTGGCAACTCTCACTCTTATTTTTGTCACTGGTTCAAGAGTCCTTGACCCTCTAGGAGTCCATATTTTTACTAGTACAAAGTATTCCATTAACACTTTGTGCTTTACAGTGGGCATCTATGGAAAAAGCCAGGTTGGGCTCCTGGAGAACAGCTTTTCCATTTCTTAATTATTTACACATCTGGTTTTTTCCTTGCATTACAAAAAGGTGCCATTGGAACCTGCAGAAGTATCAGATATAATTCAGCAGCACACCAGAGGTACTGGGGGCATGCTATGAATCACTCGGGAAAAGTTATTCTATAAACAGCTCCTCTCTCCTTGAAAAGTTCTCACAAACTGCAGCGGCAGGTCTGCTTACAAGAATTGTGAGAAAACAAACCTCAAATAAAACCCAGACACCTTCACTTTTACTTGAAGAGAGCAACGCTCCTGGAGAGGCCAGCTCAGGCAGAAACCAGCTGCTTTTGGTTCCTTAGCTCTGACATCAGCAAGCTAATTATTATCATTGATTGGCCCCAGGATTTGCTCCAGATCTATAAAAACTTTATGATGAACAGTTGCTCATAAACATGTTCAAACGACTGCGTTTAGTAGCTGAGCAGAAAAACACTGGCTGTGACTCAGGTGGTTGCTGTTGCTCAGAGGAGCTGTTGTCAGGGTTTGTCTTCCAGGTGTACAAACCTTCAGCAACCTCTGCTACCTCAGTGCCAAGTGAACATTATTCTCCAGGGAAGAGCCAAGAAAAGTTACACCAACCTTGATTAATATCAGTTTCTTTCTCTCCTCTCACCTTGGCGCCCTGAAATTCCATTTTCAGACCCGCCATTCACACACAGCATTTCCACATCCACTGCAGCAGCTTCAACTGCATAGGCTGCTAATTAGCCTCATTTATCGGTGAGGCTCATCAATTTTTTGAAGAATAGTTAACTCCCTCCTGTAGAACAAAAACATTTTCTGAACTTGGTCCAAGTTTCTTCCTCTTCTTGTCTGATAGGAAATACAAATACAATTATTTTGGCATTACAAGTCAGGGATGAGATACATTGTCCTAATTGGTCTGATAGAGGAAAGAAATAAACTGACTGCTGAGCCTTGGTGGGATTCTTATATGTATCACTAACAACCACATCTTGTAGAAAGAACTTCTTTTTGAGACATTATGCAAAAAAAAAAAAAATAGCTAAGGGAAGAGAAGAATCACAATAAGGAAAAGAAACTGGTAATCCTGGAGCTTCTTGCTAGTGAAAATAAACATCTGCATGGATTTTCCCTGCTCTCACAGTATTGGGCTGGAAAGTCATTTTGGAGAATAGAAATTCTCTGGCGTTAGCATATTACACTTCCTCCTATACAAGTCATCAAACAAAAGTAATAAAGGCATTTTATTGACTATTCTGTCAGCTCAAAGCAGTCTTTTGAGCCTGAAATAGTTTCTCTTCTGCTTCCTAAGAAATTCCCCCAGAATTTCCCTTTCTCCCTCTCCCATTTGATTAGGCTATATCCAATACCTGAATACAAAACTTCCAAGGGAGGGAGTTTTCCTCTTTCCTTCCTTTGGCTGATAACATTTACCAAGGGGGTTTTATAATCCTGGCTCAGTGTGAAAGATAGCTGCAGACTGGACAGGAAAAAAACCCACACTTTTAAAATGGATCGTTTTGGAGCTTTAGAATCTTAACAGCTCAATACTGTTCATAGGATGGTCTGGGTTTTAAGGGATCTTAAAGATCATCTCATTCCAGCCCCTCTCCATGGGCAGCAACTTCTTCCACTAGACTGGGCTGCTCAGAGCCTCATCCATCCTTGGGTTCTTGCTCAGTGTTCAGTAACTCAATTATTGTCAAGTCACATCCTCTCTGAGTTTTCCTTGCCGTTTCCACCATTTCAGGCAGCAATACCCTCTGTACTCTGTTTTTCCAAGAAGCCTGAACCAGCCTTGTACACATCTAGCTGTGCATGCACCTTGCACAGCTGTGGAAGCTCAGTAACAAAGGAAGAGCTCAAATAATTGTGTGATTTCCATGCAAGCAGAGGAGCTCAGCCCTTTGGATACTGCAGCTGCAAACTATTTGCAGAAATTTAAACTAGGTGGAGATATTTCAGTGCAGGGAGGTTTCTGCAAGTAACAGATTAACAACAGGATTAGACTTCCATCCTCATTTTTAACAAGACAGAATTATTTCACATAGGGCATCTCTAATCCAGGTGGCACAAAGCTCTTTAAGGCAGGTAGTAATATGATGGGAGGGAAAGGCCATGAAAAAAAGCAAGGAGAATACCTGCCAACCACACCCATACCATGCAAGAACTTCCCACATATTTCAATCCATTTTGGTCTTTCTTGCCTGTATCTGTCTTCTGAGGAGCTGCATTCAGGAATTCCTACCATTTGACATAATTAATACATAATTCATGTGTGGATGGTCAGAGGAAGGGTAGTGAGGTATTTTTATTTCACCCATCTTCTCTCCTACTCCAGTAAGTTTCTCCCCAGTTTGTATCTAGCAAGAACCTCACACACTCTCTTGAAAGAAATCTTTATTCTTGAGAAGAATAATTTATTCACCAAAAGAGGAAAAAATATATTTTGTTGGGACTGGAAGATAAAGAGCAGTGGAAACTCTCAGAAAGGCAAAAAGGAATTGAGAAAAAGAAGAACTTCTGTGGGAGCTGTCAGAAGGACTTTACAAAAAGGAACCATGGCTTTTTGGTCTCATTCCAGAAGCTTCATCAAAGGGCATGATACCTCCACACACGACCAGTCACAAGGAATAAATCTCACCCATGAGCACAAGGGTCAAGGAGGGAATACACCTCATGCTGCCTAGGCTGTGCTTCCTGAGATGTCACAGTGTCAGATCTGCAGAACTCAGTCCCAGGAGGGTTTAGGACGCACAAGACAGGGAAGGGTGGGGCTAGGAACACTTGCTAGGGATTTGGAGGGAAGAAATCCTTCCCTATGCCAAGAGTCTTTGCAATAGGAAGAAAGCAAACGGAAGGCACTGCCCTGCCATACAGCAGCAGCATTCTCTTGAAAGAATAAACACAGAAAATAAAGCATGTCTTAAGAGAATGGGATGAGGGCCCTCTGCTGAAAAGTCCAGACAGATGTCATGCCAAACTGCCTGACAGTGACCCCAAAGGCAGCAGAGAGATGACATCCCTCTGGAATGAGCACAAAAATCCTTCTCATTCTTGGATTAGCCTTCACACAAAGCAACCGAGCAGATGGCAGACACATTTCTGAGAAATAACAGCTGGAAATATGGATGCCATGGATCTTGACCATCTGAGAATTCAGTCAGACCAGACTTAACATGAAACCACCAAATACCCACAAGACTGTAGCATCATTTGCTCAGGGTTGAATTCTGTTCACTTGCATACCAAGAGCATGCTTCCTTCCCCCTGAAACTTGAAATGAAACGCGCCACTTTTAGCATCAGTCCCCTGAGCCATCAAACTCTTCCCATTTTACAAAGCCACAGACTGCTTCAGTTTAGTCTGAGAGCTATTTAGAATGGCTGTTCTGAAATCAAGAACACAGTCTAGTTTCCCAAGGCTTCCAGTCTGCTAAGTGGGCGAGGTCACACTCTCCGTTTTTGGCCAGACACCTCTAGAGTTTCGCTGTTTTCCTTCAAGCCCTGGGAAGATGTTTGTTTATGTTTGAATTCTGGAAACTGATCCATTATAAACTGAAATTTCTGTTTTCACTACACATTTTATTTCCATACAGAGACATTAATTCCTTTTTACCAAAGCTGTTTATTTAAAAGCCAGAGAGGCTCTAAGTTCCTGCTGCAGGACCTTTATGAGGTACAGTGGAGCAAACAAGGGGCAACAGGGCTGGGAAAGGGTCTGGAGCACAAGTCTGGTGAGGAGCAGGAGAGGATGTTCAGCCTGAAGAACAGAAGGCTCAGGAAAAACCTTATCACTCTCTACAATTATTTGAAGGAGGCTGTAGCCAGGTGGGGGTCAGCCTCTTCTTCCAGACAAGAAGTGACAGGACCAGAAAAAAATTCAAGGGTTGTAAAGCACTGGAACAGGCTGCCCAGGGAAATGATGGAGCCACTATCTGTAGAAGTGATCAGAAAATACATAGAGGTGGCACTTGAGGGCATGGTTTAGTGGTGAATGCAGCAGTGGTGCTGGGTTGACACCTGGACTTGATGATCTTGAAGGACTTTTCCAACTCTAATGATTCTTTGATTCTACAGCTTTCCACCAGGAGCAAACCATGCACCATCACTCATTCATTCACTCATTATTCCCAGAAGGAAAAATCTTTTCAGATCAGAAATGTCTTTGATAATCTTTCAGTCCCCAGAGCCTGTTTGTGGCCCGCAACAACCCTTAAACAGCCGATGGGAAATTCCAGCAGCATGGGGAAACACAGGAAAGCCCAAAGGCAGCAGCACCGCACCCACCACCTCCCCAGCTGGTCGGGTGTGACTGCAGCACAGAGCACACAGAGCCCCAGAGCACAGTAGATAAGGGAAATTCAGAGAATTACAACTGCATAAAGTTTGCTAAAACAAAAAACGTGAAAACCAGGCCAGCCACGCACAGCAGAGCACCTGAAGTTAAGGATCCCAATCCAAGACTCAGCTGTCACCTCAGCACGTTTTGCAGCCTGAAGCCCCAGGCAGTCCCCCAAGGAAGCAGAGGACACTCCTTCCCACTGCCTTGATCCAAAAGGGTGGCTATATAAACACTCCCTGCCACCACTCACAAACTTCCAGAAGATTGCTTTCAAATTAGGGCAATTTCAAAACCTAGAATCCTTGAAGAGGAAGCCACTGTTGTTTTTGACTATGTATCAGCACGTACCCCTCTCCAAGATGTCTTAAATCTCTCTCCTTGAACTAATTAAAGGACAGGCCTGTAAATGATGCCTCATGTTGTTTATAAGTTGCTTTCAAATGAGACCAGAAGTAATCACACAGTTTCGGTACAGGCTGTTGCATCATAAAACTTTCTCTAAGAAACCAGACTGTAATTTCCACTTGCAAACTCACTCATTAGCTTTCTATTAACTAATGGCTTTTACCTAAAGGTAATAGGACTGGTACTGTGGTTACATGAGAGGAGAGCGTTGAAAGAAATGACAGAAAATTGCCTTGATGTGGGCAAGGAAAGCAAGGTGGCATTTTCAGCTCGGGGTACACTCAGGATTTCACAAAGCCACAGAAGAAGGTGCATCCCCCACGCTCCTACAAGCGCCAGTAACAGTCACTTTGCATAAATCCGTTCTCAAAAGCCAAAGGTATGCTAGGAAGGGAGGGGAATAAAAAACATGCTTGAAAAAATTACCAATGACTAAGCTGCCAAGCCTTGCCAGGTGCACAATGAGAAGCTTCCACCTTGGCAGCGGCCTTCATTCATCTGCTGGGGGATTTTGGCAAATCCTTTCAGAACTACTGCTGCCTTCTGCAGCTGGTGTCTGCTCCACCTTGGATGACCATTCATTCAGTGCCCAGTGCTGGATGGTGCCAGGTGAAGTGGAAGAGCTGAAAAGGCAAATCAGTTCCTTCAGTTTGTCTTGCCCACTTAGCTCACAACCACTTGGATGTAACTATCACACTCTGTGGTCACCACACAGGAAAGGAAGAGTTTTAGGGTTCCCAAGAGCATTATAACTTCAACAGCAGCATTCAGACCCTTTCTCACCCTCCTGCACCAGAAAGGGACAATTGGAATCCATTTGCTTTGGGACACAGAGCCCTGCTGCTCTACTGGGAACATTTGGTTACTTCACCACTTGATTAATTTAATTTTAATGCAGGCTGAGCTAGCGTGCTCCATACATGGCCTTGCATCTATAACACAAAAGTTGGGTGACAAAGGTTGTCAAGAAGATCATAATTTTACAATTTAATCATATGCTTTACAAGTTAATCATACATTTAATCATATATTTTAGTTGCACCCAATGCCTTAGTTATTTCAGATAGGTTAGCGTGTTAAAGAGTTACTAATTAGCATTTGAATTCTTCATGAAGTGATTATTCATTGCAAAGCCTTACTCTGTTAATTATTTTAACCTCTGCAAAAAGAAAAAATCCTAAATAATTCCTAGAGCTGATTTAAATGATCAATAACTGGGTAAAATTTTAAATTTGAAAAAAAAAAATAGAAAGAAAAAACTGTTTCCAAGCTTCCATTTAATTTAAACCAGAAAGGGAAAATAAGAAAAATGAAATACCAAATAGAAACTGTTTTTAAAGTGCTTATCCACACGGTGCATGAAACCAGCTCAACTGAACAGACAGGAACAGATCTCTCCTTTGGGGTAGTAGGAGCATCAAGTCAGCTCAAACCAGAAAGAAATGTTATTTCAACTAAACAGCACTGAATTAAGCTAAATTAGGGTCAGGGGCTCCAGCTAGACCATCTGAAGCATTCCTGTGGTTTGACTTTTCTTCCTTGGAAAAGACCTGAATTGCTCTCTTCATGCACAAGCTTAACTTCAGTAGGGAAGTAACACCATCACATGGATGGCAAGAGAGCTCAACATCCATAATTCAGACACAATTTGGTATCTTAACTCTGATCTCAGTCACTCCCCAGTCCAAAACTTGCGAAGAGGCATTTCTGAGAAGCAGAAACTCCACAGGGACTCTGTGGGAGGAAGCCAGCCAAAGGCAGGGACTCAAACAAACCAGCCATGCTGGAACAACCAGCCTGGTTTTCCTGGAGTCAGAATGAAAACTGATGGAAAATGACTGACCCTCCAGAAGAACGATACAACTTTCAGGAGCTCTGCCTTGTGGGTCATTCCTGTCTGCTGCCACTGACCTTTAAAAAGGCCTGTTAGCTGGCCACACATGCTAAAGTGTTCAGCTGTTTCTGAATAAGGAGATTGTCATCAGGACCTCTCTGCACAGAGAGAGTGGACATGGCCACAGTACCCCAGAGCACCAGCTGCTGGGCCAGACACCCTCAGCCTGGCCAGAGACCTCGCTGCTGCCCGACAGGAGAGGCTGCTGGGGAGCCCTGGTCCAGCAGAACAAGTCTGCTCCTGGTATTTTGGCAGCTTCACGTGGAATGGAACATCTGCACAAAGCTGAGAGGACAGATAAACTCTTCTCTTGTCACAGGCAACCACGATGAGAGGGCACAGCCCCAAATTGCACCTGGGGAGGTTCGGGCTGGACATCAGGAAGAATTTTTCACACAAAGGGTGGTTAAGCAGTGGAGTGGGCTGCACAGGGAGGTGGTGGAGTCAGCAGCCCTGCAGGTGTTCAGGAAACAACTGGTGGCACTCTGCTCTGGCTGACAAAGTGGTGAGCAGACAGAGGTTAGATTATCTCAGAGGTCTTTTCCAACCTAAACGATTCTGTGACAGGAGTGACCATCAGTGCCTCTGTTTCATTCACAACAGGGAGGCAGGAAGGAAACAAATATGGAATAAGCTCTCATAAATGTATACCCTTGCCTTAAACATTAACCTCCTCAGCAGGGAGGGAGGCAACCACAGGAGTCCAGCAGAGACAGGCAGGACACACTGTTAATGCCAAAAAAGCCAATGATGGCAGATGGTTTGTCCCGAGTATCAAGAAGGGGCTGCTGAACAATTCATAAGCAGGGCTTGGCCATGAGGAGAGAGGGAAGAACACAAATCCAGGCCTTGCTCTCCCCAGGAAGCCACACTGTGGCAGGAGTAACAGGCAGGAGAACAGCACCAGCACCTTCCCCACACAGAGCTTCCTCAGTGGCAAGAGAACCTTGGCTAAACCACTGCTTCCACCATCAGAATCATCTCTGGAGCAGACAGAGAGGAACAACCACTCAGATACTTGTACTCCTTAATCTGTGAGATCCTATGAGGATGGCAAAAAGAAGCCCAAACTCCACATTTGTTCCCATCTCCACTCCTGCTCCATTTTGGATTTTTTCCTGAGAAAGTACCTGATTTAAAAGCCTCCTCAAAGAAACTCCTTTCCCTTCATTTTCCTTACAGGCTCATTATTTTGTTGGGAGATGTGCAGCTTTGGTGGTATTTAACAGTTTTTAGGATGGTGCCTACACCTTCTGATAAATACAACACCCATCAGGTTCCTCCACTTTCTTTACTCTCAGCTGGCTGCACAACAAAAATCCCTTCACCAGGCTGAGAGCTGAGGGCTAGTCAGTGCAGGGCTTGTGACTCACATCCATCCTACTCAGGAAAAGATATTCTTTGTATTGCAAGAGTGTGTGCAAAAGCAAACACACGTACAAACACAGACTCTAAATTATATATACCCAAAAATTATATAACACCCTGTGTTTTACATACACAAAGTGAAAGAAAACAGCAAATGAAGCACCAGTAAATAACCTAGTCTCTCTTATAGGGAGCACTTCTAACAAAAATGAAGAGCCTTTCACTCTTTTGCAGAGACACAAGTGGCAGCTGAAGCATCTGGTGAAGCTCCTGACAGATTCCCCAAGGCTGGAAGGCACAAAAATGAAATGGTAAGTTATGCTTTTTCTTGGGCTGTGACGGAGCTGAAGTCTGGGAGCAGAAGGAATTTCATTTAATTACCAACAGAAAAGAATCTCAAGATCAAACTATGACTATATAAATGCAATTAACATTGTCTATATGTGAAGGCAAGAGGGAGTTGGCAAATGAAGCCTTGTCCCATCATGAACACGGAGAAAACTCAGTTCTACAGGCAGCAGATAAAACCCACATGGTGGCAAAACAAGCCAGGGTGCGTAACCCATCCAGCTTCACATCCAAATTACCTTCATAGATGAGGGAGCTGGGAAAGATGGCATAAATTACGCCAGAGGAAAGGTCTTTGATCTCTGCTCTAGCATTCTAACAAAGCATTTGACCTTTATCTCTTCTCTCTCCTTCTCATTAGGGAGACTGCTCTCTGGATGGTTGCCTGCTTGCTGCTGGCTTCTCTGCCCAGAGGTAAATATTCCATAGTGCACACCTAGGAATTTGCAGAGACATTTACATGGAAACACACAAGCTGCAAGCAGAATCTTGGAGCAAAACAGAACAAATGAATGCATTGCTTTGCATATATTTCATCACAATCCAAGGTTTGCAAGTACAGGTCATAACCCTCAGATAAACTTCTGTATCCAAAAGACATGGTTTTCAAATTTAAGGTGTTTCAGACCCATGAACCTTTACCTATGAAGTTTATCCTGCCACATCCTTAAAAGTACCCCAGCATTTTAATAATATTAAAGATTACTTGGAATCTCAACCCCAAACCATCTTGCATCTGCTTAGCTCTAGCAGAGTTGACTTTCTGACATTACATGAATTAGATTCCACCTTCCCTATGAAAAGGATAAACTAGTACATGGTGTTGAAAGAACTTTATACAAGATGCTGTTTCCTTATTGATGTTTAAAGACAGCAGTAGTAAGACCTCTGTGTGTGGTCAGGACCCCTCTGTTTGCCCAGAAGTGCCTCACATTTACCAGACACTGGGGTGGTTAAGGACACTACACTTTACCTGGAAAACAAGGTGGGAACAAAAAAAAGCCCAATTTTCATGAGCTTCCCTGCACCACACTTTGCTGAAGCAGAAGTGTTTTCTCATTACAGGACTCTTACAGATTGACTAAATTGTCACATTCAACTTCATCTTACCAGGCTTAAACATTTCAACAATATTTAAAACACATAATTTTAAAAAAATCCACAAATTCATCCCACTTTCCTCACAGCTGCAAGTGAAAGCTGTGTGGCAACATTCATCTTCTTCTAGATGGAGAACTGCCCCTTCCACGTGCAATGCTTACTTGGTAGGTGAGATGAGCACTCTTAATCCTGATTTACACACCTCAGCAGCAGCTGCCACCACAAGGCTGCTTCAGTTTCCTGTCCAGAAATTCCCTGCTTCCACATCTCCTGCTGCACCAACAGCCTCAGTGGGAAGCTTACCAGCACCATCAGCCTTCACAGGACTCTACTCTTCTTCTCAAGACTGGCTTCTATAAGGACAGGTACTTGGCTTGCCCCCAGAAGCCTGTTCTCCCCATCTACAAAAGCCCTCTTGCAGCTGTGGGCTGATTAAATAACTCCTTCCAGCAGATTTCAGTCACCTGCTCTTATCCCTGCCAGCTTCAGGAGTGCCTCTTTTTTTGCCTCCTTCTGTCCTGATTTTACCAGCTGGAAGCAGCGAGGGCAGGGTGGGCTGAGCCCTGTGGGTGTTCACAGAGCCCTCAAGAGGGTTACAAGATTTGTACACCATGTCATGGAGGAGAGGGAATGAGTATGGCTCAGCTCAGATATGCTAAATACTGGAGTCCTCCACCTTCAGAAAAGAATCAAGAGGAAATAAGTGCACTTCCAAAACCAGTATCAAATGTACAGGAGTCCACAGTCAGGAGGTTGGACCCACACCCTTCCTCCCTCCTTTGCTCATTAGGAAAATCCTTACTGTTCATTTTTCTGAATAGAGCTACAAGCTCTGTTTATCAACTTTTCTTCATCCAAGTGCAACACCATGCATTGCAAGCACTCTCTCCTCCTAGCACCCTGCAGACAGGACTTTTCCCACCAGGAAAGTCTCTCTCCCTTCTCTTCTGGAGGCTCCTTTGTTCCCCTGCCTGCCAACCCCCTGCAGCAGCCCCAGGCACACTCCTCTCCCACTGTGGTTTCCTGACCACGGTCAGGGTCAGCCAGAACCACAATCTGCTTTCACCATGGTTTTGCCCTGGGGACACTGCTGAGCACAGCCTTTCCCTGTCAGGATCAGGATGAAAGCACTAGAGATGGTATTTTGTGTTCTGGCTCAAATGTTTATTTCCTATCTGTATCACAATCTTACAAGCCATGAGTTCTACAGCAATTCTACTAACAAGCTACAAAATGCCCGATATCCATCTCTCTACAAAGTCTATTAAGGAAAAACTATACAATTAAGAAATGACACCTAAATTATTTTTACTTTTAACCCAATAACTAATCACTCGTGTCCCACAATGCAGACTTTTCTGTCCAATTACAAAATACCACCCAAACCCATGGAGAAGAAGGTGAAGAAGAAAGAGAAGCCACTGACCTAAAACCTCCATCTTAGCTTTATATATATTACTATATTTTAAAACCTCAAACTCCAAGTTTTCCACCGTGTGTTATTACACACTTCTAATCAAACTACACTCCCACAATCCCACTTCTGTCATTCAGTTTTGGAAGCCTTCTCCACAGCCTCAGGTCAAATGCAGTGCTCTCTTGAGGGTCTGTGCCTTTCAGCACAGAAAGTTTGAAATGCTCAGCATCCAGGGTTCCATCATTCCCCCAGGCCCAAACAGCTGAGGGAAGGGGCTCAGGCTGCTCCCTCCCCTCCTTCATCCAGCAGTGGCCCCTTGTGTTGTGCTGGGGACAGCTGGTGGCCCTGCCTGGGCGTGTCACTGATTGCAGGGCCTGGGGATTGTAGGGTGAGACATGCTGGGGCAGGAAGGGCACAGTACAGGGGAGGCTGAGCTTTGTTATAATTCAAGTGCCCTTTGAGAAGCAAATCCTGGCCAGCAACTGATACATTCTGAAAATTACAGAACCACAGAATCAATTAGGTTGGAAAAGACCTCTGAGATCATCAAGTACAACCCATGACCAAACACCACCGTGTCAACCAGATCATGCCACTGAGTGCCACGTCCAGTCTTTCCTTAAACACCTCCGGGATGGTGATTCCACCACCTCCCTGGGCAGCCTATTCCCAGGTCTAATCACCCTGTGCAGAATTTTTTGTCATGGCCAAAGCATAATGACCAAATGGCTCAGCTCTCCACACAAAGGGATTCTCCCTCCACCACTGACCAGAAAGAAGTCTTGGGATATGTGTTTTTTTCAGCTAAAAACTGACATAGTTGGGCAAACTGGGCTGGGATTTTCGGCTGAAAACTCTGAAAACCAAAGAAAAGCAGATGTGTGGTGATAGAGTTATAACCGAAGACATTTACTTGGCTCTGAGATTCAGCTGTCTGGATCGTGCTTTTCCTTCTGCTTTCATGTCTGGATGAACACTGTGACACCAAAAAAGGCTGATTGATATGGAAACAGAGGCCTGAGCATGTGACAAGCTGAGCCATGGCTGATGTCACTGACTTCAAGGGGAAACTGGAACTCTCTTTGGTCTTTAGCCTGACATATGCAGAGAGCTGATGCAAGCCAGGAACACAGGAGTGACCCCACTGCAACCAAGAATATTTATTTCAATATCGAGTCCAATTACTTGCCCCTTATGCTTCACAAAACTTTGGCCAGGGAAGCAGATTGAGTTGCTTCACAGTGAATTTTAGCTTTTCTTTTTGGTGCAGTCACAGACCCACACTGCTTTTGTTCTGTTCTGTGCTGGGAATAAACTTTTCGTCCAAATTAATTAATCTGTATTTAATTTACAATATTATTTTATGCAACGGGTTTGGTCAGAGTGCTAATTTAAGCCCACATTCTGTGCTGGAAATACCTAGTTGTTCATGCTTTATAAATACATAAAAACTTTCTTTATTACCCAGCCTACCCTAGAAAATGTGGGGTCCTGCAATCTGATAAGGAATGGTCCTACCTGATAGTGGCACACTCACCCATTTTTTGCAAGTTTTAGTATGCTTTCAGCTAACTTGGAAGGATTTATAGAAATAATTGGCACCAAAGTTATTCAATGTATGTAAGTGGGGTGCAGCTGGCTGCCTGCCCTGCCTGTGCCCCTGTTTGCCCACCTGCAGGATACCTTCATCCTGGCTCTTGCGTGTGCTAGAATTGGTTGGGAAGGTTGGTAACACTTCTGCCTGATGTCAGGGACACCCACCAAGGTCTTGGAAAAACCATTTCTCCAAAGTGGGAATGACAGACTCTTCTTTCTGGCTGCTGGAAATTAAAAGAAAAAACCAAAAAGTGTGAGAGCACCGGACAGGGATCAGCAAGAGTGCACCAAGCCAGACCTGCGGAAAAAAGTTCTTTACTGTCAGACCCTCTGCAAGATTTTGCAGGGGAAGGGGAATGGGAGCCCCCAGCACATTGCTTAAAAGTTGGGAATTGTGATCTGGTAGCCAAATAATGGGAGTTGTGGGAGACCAAACTCATCCAGGATTTTTCTCCTGGTCTAGCACTGTTTTCACACTTCTCGTTTTTTTCAGGCAGACTTCCTACAAAACCAGAACTTGTTTCACCATATCTGCCCACCCGCACCTCCCTGCATCCCCTTTTCCTCTTGTGAACTGCCCTATTAATTAAAGTCAAATCAGACACCTAACCCCAAAGACTGAGATTCCCAAAACCTGGAAGAAAAATCACCGGCTAAGGGGAAATAGGCTCAAGCAAAAGCCACACTTCCAAAGTGGAGGCAACATGCACATATCAACATCTGTCCTGCTGCACAGCTGGCTGGGCTCTGAGCACACACGGCCCTCCTGGCTAGAAACAGGAGAACTTGGGAGGGAAAGTGGCAATAATGATGTGGTGAAGCCAAATTCTAGGAAACCTGGTGCCCCTGTCTCTGCTGCATGCTGATGGAACTGTCTGGGCTTTTTTCCAGGTCAGCTGGACACCACGTGCCATGCATTTGTTGGAGAAACTGTGGTTCTGCCTTGCACCACCACCCCTCCTGGAGACCTGACCCTTTCCAAGTCAATGCTCTACTGGCAGATTGGCACCAAGCAGCTGGTGCACTTCTTTCAGAATGGGCAGGATTCACTGGAGGGCCAGGATGAAAAGTTCCACGGCAGAACCAGTCTTTTTCTGGACCAGATGAAGCATGGCAACCTTTCCTTAAAGATCTCCAATGTCCAGTTATGGGATGATGCTGAATATTCCTGCATCTACAGACAGACTGAGAGCCACCAAACAAAGAAATCTACAATTAAACTCAATGTATCAGGTAAGATTTTTTTTAGTACAGAGGAGTGAGTTGAGGGCACCATTTCTTGTTGATAAGCCATATGCAGCCATTGAAAGGGATTACTTCAATTTTTAAAGCAATTTTCTACTCAGTTTCATTCTGTTCCTTGCTTTTGTTGGAAGAATATGTGAGAAAGAAAAGATAAATCCTCTTTGTTAAGCTTTAGCACTTCAGGACTCCTAAAAGCAAGGCACCTGCCTCTTCATCCTCCCTTTGAGGAGACATTAAGGAATAACGTCCCCAGATTTAAGCATCTGGTTATTTATGGGTTTGTACTGTCCTTGATCCACTTTGCCCCTGAGGAACAGCAGAGTTAATTTCACTGCTTGCACGTGGGTCTGTGAAGCAGAAGTTTGATCCTGGCAGTTGGATCCAAAGTCCAGGTCACAGACCCTTCCAGAGGAATGACAGCCAGTTGCTGCTTTCCTTTTCCCTTGCAGCTGGAAGATCTGGATCTGGTGGCATGGGTGGACAGATGCAACAAGAACTTTTATTTTTCCTCCTTAGGAAAATGAGTGACACCACAACACATGTTTGAATAATGCCCAACAACTCTGAGCTACCTAAAGCATAGCGACCAGAAGGATGAGTGAGGCATTGAGTTTGACCAGCTGACCAACTGAAAAAAAAATCAAAAAAATAATGAAAACACATCAAAACAAATCATACATTTTTAAGGCATCTTGCTTGAATAAATCAGCTGGAAACTTTCATTATGCTCAACCACATAAATTTACTTCTGCTTAAAATAGAAAAAAAATTGTTTTCAAATAATATAAACCTTTTAATATCTTTCTTTTAATGCACATAATTCTGGAGAGAAAAATGTTTTCAAAATGTAAAATGAAACAACATTTGTTCAAAAAAATTTTTGCAGTTTTGAAAATGAAAAAAAAAAAGTGTTTTGAAAACGCAGAAACAAAATGTTTCAATTATCTAAATTTTGGGAGCAGTAAGGTGTCTTTGATATTATTCTGTGATCATACTTAAATTTTCAGTTTGTTTGACAAATGTAGAAAAAAAATTTAACATTAACCCTTAGATCAATTATCAGAAAAACAGAAAAAGTTCTAGGTTCAAACGATTAACCTTGATTATTGTGGGGTTTTTTCCCAGCTCCACCTAGGATTGAGGAGCCACCTTCCCCTTCTGGTAAGGCAACACTCCTTAACTTGCAAGTGTCTGAGTGATTATCCTGTGCTTTATTTTGTAATGGCAAGATGGGCAAAATGTGCTGAATAGAGAAAGTCCAATAAACTTGGAGTGCTTGTTCTCCCTCGCTAAGCCTGGCAGAATACAGCTGTCCCAGACAGGGAAAAACATCTCCAGCACTGAGACAGACCTGGACGGCAGGGAGGAGAAGGCTCCAGGAGTCTCGAGTCCATAAAGACACTCACCAGCCTGGGCATCATAAAAACCACTAAAAAGCAGGGAACACAGAAGCCACTCGATTCTGGGAGTTAAGGCTTTGTAAATCACCTTGCTGTGAATAAACCACAGGATCATCAAGGCTGTGAGACACCTGCAAGGTCATCCAGCCCCACCACCATCAACCCTAAACCATATCCCCAGGTGCCACATCCAGGTGCCTCTTGAGCACTTCCAGAGATAGGGATTCCACCACCTCCCTGGGCAACTTATTCCAATGCCTATAACCATTCTTTCAGTCATGTTTTTTTCTAATATCTGATCTGAATGTCCCCTGACATAATTTAAGGCCATCTCCTCTGATCCTTTCCTTTGAGATATGGCAGAAGAGACCAACCCCCATCTAACTACCACTTCCTCTCAGGTAGTTCTAAAGTTACACTACCAGGTACCAGGTCAAGAGATCTGGAGGGTCCTTTTGGTAATAAATATTAAAAACAAAAACATGATTAATGACTCCTCATAAGTTCTTTTGGGAAATTAAGGTAGAATTCATCCAAAGGCAGTATTGCAGTATAGTGCAGATGTTATTATTTAGCTTTATTCATTACAGAGAAGTAACTACACTGAGGTAATTTTTAAAGACTTCTGGAGTGAACTCAATGCAGAAAGGATGTCCAGCTTCTAGATACCATTGTCAGTGAGCTCTTCCCTAAAAATCTTCCTTGCAAGCCAAATGGTTCTTATTAGTGCTACAAATTGGCATTAAACCTGTAACACTTTGTCATATAAAATCAACAGCAGCAGTTTTCATTTTACTCATTGGGGCTGGAAGATATGATCCTTTACATAGTATTTATTATATTACATTTAATGTGATAAGTTCAGCCACACTATGACATTACAGACAGACTAGGCTGCCATAAACTCAAATAGAAACCAAGAAAGAGAAATGTTCCAGTGTTTTATCTCATGACCACACAGAAGAAGAGAAGAACACCAAAAAACAGTTCCTGTGCTTGATGAGCAAAAAACGACTTGAAAAAACACAGGAAATATTAATTTTTAGACCTAAGCTAGGTAATCTAGCTGGCCCAAAGGTCTTTGAAACACATGAAGTTAAATTCAAGATGGTATAATGTGCTTTCACATTACTTTATGAAAGCAAATAGAACTAGAATTAGAATATCTCCAGCTATTATCTTCCAGAAGAAATCAGAAATTATTGAGGGTCAAACTTCTTAATGCAGAGGCAGTGGAAGATTCTCAAATCCAAGTGTAAGTGGGTTGTATTTAAATGAGATAGTTGTATATGTGTTTGTCCCAGCCAAAACCTTCCTGACAACCACCCCTGAATATAAACGATTTCTTATAATGAAAAGGCATTTTCATTGAGGAAGAAAGCAAATAAATTATTGAAACAAAAGGGGAGTGTTTCACTTTAGCAGTACAAACTGAAACACACACCTTTGACACCTGAGGGTTCTTGTACTGCAGGATTTTGAGGGACTTGGGGATGAGGAAAGAAGAGAAGCCTAACTTTTTAAGTGTAATTTGTTGCAAAAAGGCAATATTTCCTGTTGTCAACTTCTTTTAAAGAAAATTATCAGCCACAACTCCTCCCTTTTTTCTTTTTTTTTTATTTTCAGCAATTTCTTAAGCAAGAGAGAAAGGGAATCTGTTTTATATTAGCTGTTATTTCAGAAGGGACTTAGGAAAATTAAAAAATGACCTACTGAGAACAAAGGCATTATATACAGAAACAGTTCTCACATTTCACAGTCAACCAGATGAAGAAATACTATTTTTACGTCAAACAGAAACAATTTTCATCTGTTTCACTATGGCTACATATTTGTTTGTTTGTTGCATGGATTATTTTTCCCAACTACTAGTTTAACACTTTTCCTGGAAAAAATGAAAGGGCCTGGGCCTGGGAGAAGACACAAAAGGCCAGGAGGCTTGTTGTTACAACCTTACATTTGTTTCAAAGCATTACTGAGGACTACCTGATGTTTACATGCTCTCTGCACATTAATATCACAAACTCCTTCCAGGAACAGGGGGGAAGCACCCTGGCTAGAGATAAATTAAATCCAGTGAGATACTGACAGCTGATCCCACAGCAACAGGAACAGCCCTCAGGTAGATAAAAACCAATATACAGCCTGTTCTTCACAGAGAAGGACTTGGAACACTTATAGGAAAAAAATTCTCTTCTTTTTAGGACAGGGTTGAAAATCTCTTTTTAATTGTGTACTACATCCAGCACAGCTTGAAGGTACCACCTGTGTCAAGGGTAATTTGTGCCCTTGGTTCACGTTGTGGGTTTTGTACCAAGAGAGGCCCAACAGTGCTGCTACCACCTAAAGTGTGTGTGACCTAGATTTTTTAATATTTATTACCATTATCTATGGACTCTTAATCAAAACATCTCCCTCAGGCCCTGAGTAGGAAGAATGAAAATGTATTTTCATCCTAAAATCGTCGAGTGGCTCGGGCTGGAAGGCATCTCAAAGACCACCCAGTTCCCACTCCCCTGCCATGGGCAGGGACAGCTCCCAGTAAACAGCTGCCTGGTGGTTGCTTTTCTGTCAGGATTTTAAACAAAGATTCTCAGTCATCCAGAAAAGTTGCAATCATTGTTGCCAATTTTCTGCACCTTTTCTGTGAAAGAGAAAAATTTATTTGTCCCAGTACCTTGAGACCTTTCTGTCTGGACTCTGTACAGACACAAAAAGGAGAATTATGAAAATGAGGCAAAATCCATTGTTTTAAAAACAATCCTCCATCAGCGCATTCATGTAAAACGTGTCATGCAAACTTCTAATACACTTTTTTCTGTCAAGCCATCACTTACATGCTGACTTTCTCTTTTTCAATTTTTCAGAGCAGAATCAGATTCCCTCCGGAAGCCCCATGGATGTGCCAAATCTGATTGTTCTTCCCCTCTCTTTCCTCCTCCTGGTCCCCCTGGGGCTTTGGCACTTATAAGAGGGGAAGCCAACCTTGTCTTTGGGAAGTTCTCCTCACCAGAGGACCTTTCTGGGCAGGACAGGTCTGTGGGGTCAGTGTGACACCTGCTCCAGAGCATCTAGAGCTGAGAACAGACCAAGCATTAGGTGCTTACGTCCCACATTCTGGTGTTCCACAAAACCAAGGGCAGCAAAACTCTGAGGTGGCACGTCTGCTTTTGCATTTGTTTCTTGGAGTCCAGTTTTAGTGCTGCCAGGATATACCACTTGTTTTGGATTGTGTGGGTTTGCTTTAATGACAGGAGAAAAGGCTCACAAAACTCCAGGATCAGATTATAGCTGATCCTAGTGAGATGTTTTGCCTTTCGTCTGCTGTCCTTCAAGACAACTGAGAGGAGGAGTGGGGGTAACTACTCTCTGTGTCAGACAAAAACTGTAAGGAGGAAGACACTTCCATTGTCTGAAATGTAAGGATGGAAAACTTCTGAAACTTGGTTCTATGGAACTTCAGCTTCTGTTTTCACTCCTAAGCGTCACGGGCTATGAGTAAGTACCATTTTTTTCCACAAGAAATGTAGTATTTCTTCAGCAGAAGGGTGAAGCTGACCGAGAAAAAAGAAGGTAGAAGTTCATAAAATATCCATATAGAGGAAGGAAGTGATGTATTACTATAAAATCCACAGCCAAATAAGACAAAAAATTCTAAAGCCTGAATTCAGTATATTCTTTTTCTGTCATGAAATGTGGCAAAGCTGGATTCTTAAGCTGGAATTGTGCAAGGAGAAATCGTTACTGTGACAATGTTACTTCTGTAAAAACAGTATCTTTGGAGGGGAAAAAATATTTAAAACTCATCAGAATTAATTGTAACTGATACCAATGGAAACGAAAGGGTTTATTTCTAGAAATGTTCAATTCAGGTAGCAGAGGTGTCCTGTGCACAACTTGGGTCCAAAGGATCCTGCATACAAACAATGTCAAGGAAGTGCAGAAGTTTTTTTCAGGCCAGAACTGCAACTACCCCGTTTCACAACCAAAAAGCATCCAGAGAACAGAGCTGGTGACCAGCAGAGACTGAACACGCTGAGCCCTCGGGCAGGGGGAATGACTCATGAAATTGCACACAAAGTCATTTTGATTTGGAACAGTTGCACCTTTTTTTTTCCATTGAAGAGACAAGATTGTTTTTGCCAGGAAGGGACAGAATAAATCAGAGCTTAAAATGGATGTGGAGGAGACAGTTACCTTTAAATTTCTTAACTAAAGGCCCTTTCCCCATGGTGGGGAAGAGCTGCAGTGAAGCTCAGCTGATATTTGGCTACCCTGAGTACAGAGCAGCTCAGTGGAACAGATGGGGTCCAACTGCACAGAGAGATTTGATTGTAAGAATTGTCCGTACTGTGACTGTCTTTTTGTGTCACATCCTCCAAATGTTTGTCTTAGAGTTTGTGTATTTTTCAAGACACAATTTGATAACAAATAAAAACCTGAAATAAAACCAAAACCCCTGATGAGGGCAATCGCTTGGTCTATAAGAGTTCTTTATTTGTATTCCAGTTGTACCTACGGTTAGAGAGGCTCCTCTGCAATTAGAAGGTTTAAAAGGAAACATCTGTGTGGTTTTGTTGGCCCTGAAAGTCTGGACTGCCTGCCCTCATCTCAAGGACTCCATGAATTCTAAAAATCTGATAGTCACTAAAGCAGCCCAGCATTTCTCAGGAATTGTAGAATCCCAGAATAGTTGAGGCTGGAAAAGATCATTGAGTCCAACAATTAACTCAGCACTGCCAAGTCCACCATTAAACCATGTCCCTTAGAGCCACATCTACACATCTTTTAGATCCCCCAGGGGTGGCAGCTCAGTTGAACAATCTCAACATTTTGGTGCCAGCTCTCTGTGAGAACACAGGCCTGGCACACGTCCAGACATGGCTTTGATGGATCAGCAGGCAGACAGAGACTCGAGACAAATTCCCTTGCCAGCAGTGCCCCTGTCCAGAGGGCTGCCAGGGAAAAACCAGTCTGTTAGGAGCAAGGACTTCAAACCATATCTAATTTATAAACTAAACTCCGTGTTTTGTGTCGCACTTGAAAACAAACCAGGATCCAGTTCATTTTAGGAGCAAACTTCTCTTTGCAAAGGGTGTCACAAGGCAAAGGGATGTCGAAACAGCACATCCTGGAATAATTTGCTCTAGCTGTGCTAATTTCATTCCCACATAGTGCTGTATGAAGCAACAATCCAGACTGGAATTATAAATTATAAAATTCCTTAATCATAGCACTGACAGCCACATCAAAAAAGACAAGGTCACATCTTTTAGCCAATGCAGATGGATTTTTTTGGCAGTGTAGGTGTAACTTGGCTGTTTTCTTCCTTTAATGATACCCTCCCCTCCTTTCCTTTCTCTTCTCCTTTCCCATTAGTCTCTACCTTAAACCTTTTCTCTTAGCCTTTCTTTTCTAAGCTATGGCCAGATTTTGGGTTTATATCTCATCCCAGATGCCTTCCAGTTACACTGTACATAAGACATCTAAAACCTCTCCCTCAGTTCCTCCCTTTCCCCTCCCCACATCAGTCACACAGCTCTGCCTTTCACCCCTTCTAGATCAACAGGCCCTGTGTGAATGCTGATTTAGCCTATACTAAGAACAGCATTTTTCTTCACTTTTACATGGAATTAAAAAGGTGTTTCCATACTTTTTGAGTATGGAAAGACATTTGACAAGAGTCACAAAAGAAAGTTGAAACGGCAAAAAACAAACAAACAAAAAAAAACCTAACCAGAACTAAAATATTCCCACACCTAGTTTTTAATTACTTTTTCTCTTCTTTTTTTCTAAATTCTTTTTGTATCTCACCCTTTGAGAAGAAAGGACTATCAGAAATGTATCACTACACATGATGCACTCAGAATATGGCATAAGAACACAGGCCAAGCAGTTCCTGTTTCCTTAATAGCAAGAATTTTAAGAATGAGGATCTGGAGCAAACAAATGAAGGCAAGGGGGGAGAGGAAAAGGAGGTTCATGGCATTTTCCAAATTATTACACATACTGATGGCAATCTTTTTTGCCTGCCAAAATTGCTGAAGTGAGCTTCTTGGCCAGAGATGAGAAAGAGAGACCAAGCCAGGGCATGAGGGTGCAAGGGCAGCAGCAAGAACTGAGCTGCAAGGACCCAGAGGATCAGGTACTGGTAAGTCACTGAAGATGTAATGTAAATTGGTTTGTAATGTAAACTGTTATGTAAATAGGCTATGTAAATTGCAAAAGCAAATATGCAAACAGTCTTAAAATTGCATTTAAGGAATCCAGAGTGGTAGCACGGGGTCCTTCTTGTGCTCCCAGCCCGGATGCACCTTTATTGCTGAATAAAGAGAGGACTTCTGCTGCTTTTTTTTTCACAGTACACTCCAACAAAGGAGAATAAAACTAAAACACAAGGAAATCCATTTCAGTAACACCTGCATGGCTAAAGAAACCTTGTAATTCCAGCCCCAAACCAGAGTCTTTTACAGGAAGGAGTTTTTATGGCACAGAAGGGAGGCAAACTTCCCAATTGCTTTAAAGCACAGAAGACACTAATGCAGAAATCTCATTTTCCCAGTGACCAGCCACACAAAGCCCTTTTGATGCAGGCAGCTCAAAGTATTTCTATAAATTCAGGGAGCTCCCCAACACCATCCCTGTGCAGTGCTGGAAAAGAGTCATTCCTGGTTTAGGGGGAGAAAGCTGAAGCAGTGGAATTTTTTCCAGCTGACATTGCTGACAGATCAGAAACCTGAGTCAGGATTCCTCCCTTTGTTTTGGGTTTGTTTTGTGCCAAAAGTAGGAGAAGCTTCCTAGCTACTGCTTTACACAGTATTGGGCATTTATTCTATCAGCATCATAATTTTTTGGTCATAAACTGAAAAAAATATTAGAAGTCCAATCATGTAAATGGACTAATGTACTCATTCTCAGAGTATATTTTGAAAATAAAACCCTTGTAATAGCTGCACAAGAACACAGACACATCCAGTGTATTGCATATGGAACTGTGTTAGTACTAAGCCCAGTATAAACACATGAGCTAGATTATATACTATTTAATTTCTACCAGCTTTACTCAAAAAAATTGTAGAACTCAATTTTTATGGCTGCTGTGAAAAGTTACTGGAAAAAAAATGGTGTTAATAGATTATCACCTGTAAATCAAGCCCATTAAAACTGATTTGCAAAGCCATGATATGAATAAGACTCTGATGTTTTCATGTTTTTGAAAATGCTTCATGTGGCATAAACTTTTTATACTTGGATCCACATACTGTGCTATTGTTGGGAAAATAACATTCATTTCTTTGTTGTATCATCCATCTGTTTTTAAATTTAATTACTGCCGTGTGCTGCTCTGTGCTGTGTGAGCACCTCCACTGACAAGTGTGAGCTGAGTGACTACAGAAGAGCATGGGTGACCTCTAAATGTTGTTTACTACTCTTCTTTTTTATGACTCAGATTTGCAGCTGTACTTGAGATGTTTAAATGTCCCTGTTTATTATATTTTCCCAGAGCTGTACCTCATGCCCTTCCCAGTGGTTATCTACAACCACAATTTCCTGCAAGTGAAGGTTTGAGTGACCAGCTGACCTTGAGTGGTCCTTCCTTGGCTGGGTGGTGACACAGGAGGTGTCTGCCTTGACAGTTCCCTCACTGTGCAGAATGTGAGGAGCACACAGCTCTTGTGTCTTCCAGAGTTTCGTTGGGAACGAGAGGGATTGCTTTGAAAACTAAGGAGCACAAAACCAATTCACACATTTAAGGAGTAATCTTCACTTCTCTCACTTGCAGTACCTTGGTGGCCCACACCTACGTATTCCATATGGCAGGAGCATATGGCTGATAATATGTTACATTGAAGAAATTTTTAAGAGGTCTTTGGACATTATTATTGCCAAAGAATGGCTGTAAAAGCCAATTGATTTTTTTTTTCAATATTTAGCAGTGATAATGGTAAGAGACGACCAGGAGTTAGCTTGATAATGTTTTTTCAAGTTTACAGCGAGGCCAGATTAACTGGTTAGTGCTTTCCTCTGTCAGCTGCCTTTAGTTTCATGTGATGTGGGAGAAATGGCCCATAGAGAACATCATCAAGAAATTAATGTGGACACATTTGATGCAGAATCATAAAATCTTACAATGTTTTGGGTTGGAAAGGGCCTTAAAGATCTTCCAGTTCCAACCCCTGTCATGGGCAGGAACACCTTCCACTAGACTGGAATTTTCACCATGAATTCAGCTAAACCTGAGGGCAGTCATTCCATAGCCTGACACCCAGAAGTTGAACAGAGTACTGAAAAATAGTGAAAGCAAGCAGGGAAGGTGATTATTTTTAAACAAGCAGCAGGAAATCGCATGGCTATCGGTGCCGCAATCCTCGCTGCAGCTTCTGTTTCAGCTTTTGGGATAGTCCCAGATTAGCCCCTTCTCTTCCTCTCTCTCTCTCTCTTTCTGCAGAGATGTTGGCCGCCACTGGAATCACCCTGGAGAAAATAACCAAATATGAGCTCCTAAATTCTCCTCAGGGCTAAGGCTCACCCATTCAATAAGGAAGCTTCCCCTCGAAGCCACAGGAAGAAGAAAATCAGAAAAACAAAAGACTCAAGCCCTGGAATAAAGGCAACTCTTAATTTGCAGGTGGAGAATTATCTAAGTTCCCACTCTGAAAAAAAAAAAAAAAAAAGTGCATATTCACACATATAAAGTAGTGCTAGCTTGCAAAGACACAGACACTCCAAGAAACAGTGTGTTTCTTTCCAGGGATATCTCTAGGCCTGATAAAAGTCCTTCCTGACAAACCTTCATTTTAGTCACGTTGGCCATAACACCACTAGTATTTAAATAAAACCTGAACAAGAAAACAAAAGAAAACAAAAAAAAAAACCCTACAAAGAAACCCCAAACTTCACTGTGTACCTTTATGACTTCATACTACATGTTTTTTTCAAGATATTTGTACCACAGGAAGGGGCTAGAGCTTAATTGATGTGTATTTCCTATTATATTTTCAGGGGGTTAAATAACTGTGCTGAAGAAATGAATCTTAACAACACAGAAGGACAAATGCATTCACTAAAATGGGATAGGATGTCCTATCTATTATTGTGAAGCTAGGAGGAAGAAATGTTTGTTTTATTCTCCATATGGATCCAAAATGTCCAAAAAAACCTGCCCTACAGAACTGTCCCACGTTCCAGCTGCCACACAGCTGGAATATCGTCCCTGGCTAAGTGGAACCCTGCACAGAACGTTGTTCACCAAGTGCCCTCTGCTGGCTTTTTATTCCCCCCCAGAAAGTGTCTCTTGCAGCCACAAACCAAAGGGTAAAAAACCAAAATGGGCTTCTCAAACCCCGACTCTCATTTCTGCTTTTAGAAGAGAAAAGCACTGTTGCCAAATTTGCGAACGCTGCAACAACCAGCAGAGAAACCTTTCACAAAACGGGGTTGGTGTGTAACCTTCAATGAGGCAAAAGGGGACAAACAATCACAGCTGAGAGGCAGCAACTCCTCCCACCCCTGCAGGGACTGGAAAAGCAACCCGAGCAGGAGCACAATTATTACAACTCCCTTTCAGCAGCACAAAGCTCTTGAAGCTTCCCAAAGATAAGAAATGTCAGGAATTGATAAGCTAGGTACTGCATGACTCCTGGTGGAGGCTTTAAGAAGCCTCTTTCACTTCTTATTTCTGGTAGCATTTAGCAAAATATATTAATCATAAACTCCTGTCCACTTGGCTGAAAGTAGCAAACCCCTCACCAGCTCCAATCTGCCCTACTGAAAGAAAGGAAAATCCCAGCTTTGCAGACAAATCTGTAATAATAATCTCTAAATGCACATGGAATTTCCCTCCAAATTTACACAGGCTGAAGGCCAAGATGACAATCCTACATCTTCCACCAAAGTTAAACAACTTTCTTCTGATAACAAAAATGAAAACCAAAACAAAAAACACATAACAAACTATACAACCAAAAAAAACCCATAGCACCAAATCCTTGAAAAATGTGTGTATCAGAGGTTTCTGGTCAGGACATTACTGGGAAATTAGAGAGAATTTAAAAAATGAAAGGCAATTCTGGTGCATGAGTCTTTCTCCCTTAAAACCCCCCATTGTCTCTAAATTAGGAGAAATTTAAAAAGAGGGGTAAAGAGAGTTGAGAACTGTAAAGAAACCGTCTAGATGATCAATCACCAACTTCCCACAGCTGCTTACTGAGAGTAACAGCAATTTCTTCGAAAGATCATGTTTTTTCTCAGGGCGCCTGAATGTGAAGATCCAGCATCTAAGGAAGCTTTGTGCCACCACAGCTTCACTGACTAGGAACTGTAGAGATGAGAAACCTTAAATCCCAGCCCTCAGCCCTGATGTGGTGAGGGAGTTCATGAGAAGGTTTAACCCAGAGCTGAGTTCTTGCAGCTGAGGGAGGTGCTCTTAACACAGACACAACAGCTGTTCTTCCACCCTGGGGATTTCAATACCATTTCTATTACCAAGTTTCTTTTAAACCTCCTGCAGATGTGGGAAACACATGTACTTTTAAAATGTTATTACATTTTATATGAGCAATGACCTCCTATGCTCTGCTAAGCTTCTCTGTATAAAACTGATCCTAAAAATATCCACATTGTACAAGCAAAGTTCATGAAGGGGTGTTTTTGCACTGAATTATACAGGGGCAGTGTTTTCAATTCTGTTTCTTACCAACTTGATACTGAAAATTTCATTAAGAATTTGATGCAAAAGAAAAAAAGGTTTCAGAGAAAGGTCCATAATTCACTTTATGAATTATGCCTACTTCCACAATGATTTGGTGTCTGTGTATGATTCCTTTGTAACCTCACTGGTGATCTGCTCAGGCAATCTCTAAAATCCCCCAAGAAAACAGTGCCAGCACTGCAGTACAAATCCAAATCTTCTAAATTCAGATCTGGATTTTTTTTTTAGTGACAAAAAATTAGTCATTAGGAGGCCCCAGAAGCAAAAATGCTTATTCCCTGAACCCTGACTGAGCAAGAGCTGAGCATGCCCAACACTCACTCTCAAGCTTCTTTTCATTCACCCCAATAAAAAAATATCACCCCACGCCCCTGGGAAATGTTCAGCCACAAATGGCATTTGCCATACACCAACTCAGTCTAAGGCTTGTAGATTCATTTATGAAGCACAGACTTCTCCCCTGAAAATATGGGTTCACTTCAGCAAGTCTCTCATGGAAGAGAAACTTTAGTCCAAGGTAATGGGTGTCATTGTGCTTGTTTGTTTGTTTGAATTTGAGAAATGTTGTGTCCTCCTCAATAGAAAGGTGACAAAAAACTTGGAAGAGCTGGAGAAGATTCTGCTGGATTCTATATGGAAAAAATAAACAAAATTAGTGAACTGAAAAGCAGAAAAATTGCTAAAATGCACCAACCATTCAAGTTGTTATAGTTGAAAGTTATCAAAAGCAGCTCCCAAACAAAAGTGAAAGGACAAGATAAAGGCAGAAATTAATTTATTTATACATCATTATTCCAGACATTCAGCAATACTTCTTTGGAGAAAGCTTTATTGTCCTAAAGCAGGGGAAGTTAGGATACTTTGAGACTGTTTTTTCCATTCACTACTTGTCATACAACTGCTTTAACAGGGGTGCTGTCTGTAGGAGTTGTGCGTCACATCAGCGGATATTATTTTCCTCTTTATTTCCAGAGCTTTTAAAACTATAATGGGCCAATGGATGAGTTTTTCAAAGTGCTACTGTTGTGGCAGTTGTGTCCTGCTGCTGGCTGATGTTCAGAATGACTTGTGAAAGTGGGTTTCTTTGAAATGCCAACAAAATATTTTCATTAATACAGAGTTAAATTAAGATGTGGAAGATGTCTTTTCCCTCAACAGATGATCTTGGCTGTTAGTTTCCAGACACAGGCCTGAGCTTAGACACTTTGAACCATGCATTAATTCCTCTACTCCCATTCTTCATCTACTAGATATGTTGCCATGTGCCAAATCCCTACAACACATCTGCCCTCAGCTTCTGAAAGGGTCTTGAGTCTCTTTTTCCCTCCTTAAAACTGGTTTGACATTGGTGTGTTGAGAAGACTTTGTTTCAGAATACATCCTGTCAGCTCGCTCCAGATGGAAAAGCTCAAGAAAATCCTCGGTGTCTCAGGCCAGGCTCCTTGTCCTCTGCAATGCCCCTGTCTCAAAAAGGCATGGCAAATCCTACAGCTGGGAATCAGTCAGCTTTGTATCAGCATTCACTAGAGTGTGAGCAGGACAAGCAGGTGCAAAGGTCTCCATTGGTCCATGGTATGTTTGATACCACACCCTAAATTTGAACATTTCTGATTTTATTTGCCAGTTAATTTTAGCACATTCTTTACCATTGCCCCAATGCCATCGAAGATGTGGTGTAATGCTGTTTCACACATAAATGCTGGGGTGGTCACCACCTTATTTTTTGTATCCACATGAGCTTCGTAAAAAGGAGTTAAGGAAAACACAGCACTTGCAGATGCTGCCTGCAAAATGAACCAGCAGTGAGAAAACTTCACAGCTCCTCTATCCTAATAAAACTTCCTCCAAATATGCTATACCATCCAGCTGTAAAGACAGCTGCAACCTATAATACAAGCTATGACAAGGTATTTTTTGCCAGAAATACAAATGCTGCATAAGAAACCTGTGGAAACACCCAGAAACACAAGAAAACCTACAAAATTCACTGATGGTAGTAAAGGATCTTGAAGTACAATCTGCAGCATAAAACTTCAGGAAAAGAATAAAAATCTCAAAGAGAACCGACCAGCTGTGACCCATGCCAGTTTTATGTGCAAATTCATTCAGCACTCAGTGTATTACTGGGTGCCCAAGGGAGCTGACTGAGAACAACTTCTAACTCCCAGTGTGTAGTTGCACAGCAGTAGTTACCCAGCTGTGTACAGAAGAGTTTCTAATCCTGCACTGCACCATTGCTATCTGCTACCTGCTGGACGTTCCCATGAAAATCTATGTGGAAAAGCACAGCTTTTACACACGTTCATTCCTTTAATGACACATTTCTAAACTGCCTCCCAACGTGGAAATGACCAGGAAAGGATATGGTTACTTCTTTCACACAGTGTTTTGCTCCCAGCTCTTTGATGGCTCCTGCAGTCCCAGCATAAGGCCACTTGCCCCCTTCCTCTTCTTCATGGCCCACAGTTACCTCAGCACCAGAGAGCACCTTTGCTGCCAGCACTGGGGAAATGCAGCACAGGCTGCAACAGAAGGAACTGTAAGAGTAATTCTACAACACCACTATTCCAGAACTTGCTCACAACTGACATGATTCAACAACAAGGACACAGCCTTGAAAATCTGAGATACATCACAAGGCAACTTCCTCTCAGCATTTCCCCAGCTTCTCCTTCGACAAACACCAACACACACAAGTCTTGAAAAACAAATATAAAAAATAGGCTGCAAATGATACAAAACAGAAGATCCTTTTTCCAGTTCTAACAACAACAGCTGCACGTTTCAACAAGACACAGGTTGTCTCCATGCTGATACTTTCAATGAAATGCCATCCAGCTCACATACGTACCCAATAGGTTTGCCTGCTTTGTGGAAGTCTTTCAGGACTCGCTCAACTTCTCTGTTCACCTTGCAATCCTTCCCATCAACAGCAAAGGTAGATCTGTCACAACAAGAAACTTACACAAAGCTCAGTTTAAACCTACAAACAGAGGTATTTGCCTAACTGCCATGAAACTGGCTCCAAAGGGTCATACCAAACTTAACAGCTACTAAAAAATTGGTTAAAACCACTCTGTAGATGACCGTTAATGCTTTAACCAAAATGTCTCTTTTTTCAAGGCTTTGGTCTACCAGAAAGTCCCTTACTTAATAAAAATATCTTCAAATGAGAATCCTCAAATCAGCTTTCTAGGATTACTGAGAAGTTGAACAGCAATCTTTACTGAGAAGTTGAACAGCAATCTTTTCAAAGAAGAAAAATATGTAAGAAGAAAAGGGAAGTAACATTCATGTTTCTCCAAGCCAACAAAAAAGCATCTCAATAGCAAGATAACCAGTATTCCACATGGCTAACACTTTTTGTTTCCTTTTTTTCGTGAGACAACTGTTGTTTTATAATTATAAAGCAACAGGGGATTTTTTGGTAGGCAGAGAGGAAGAAACAGAATAATAACACTACAAGCACCTTAAACCATTTAAGTTTTACCTGTACCTCCCTCAGACCCAAAAAGAAACAGCACTAGGGACAGGAAAAAGGACTTCTTCTGCATTATCTAAACTCTTGAGTTCTCATCAACATTGTTCAGAGAACTTAAAACAAGACAATGACAAGACTTTGAAAGGAGTTATCCTTATTAATTAGGAGTTACATATGTAGTAAATAAGGCCATTTATGGCTTTAATTGTGTGAATCTTAGTTCATAGAATGACAGAATGGTTTGTACTGGAAGGGACCTTAAAGATCATCTCATTCCAACCCCTCTGCCATAAGCAGGGACAACTCCCTCTAGACCAGGTTGCTCCGAGCTCCATCCAACCTGGCTTTGAACATTTCCAGGCATGAGGCATCCACAGCTTCTCTGGACAACCTGTTCCAATGCCTCACCATCCTCACAGCAAGCAGCTGCTGCTTAGTATCTCATCTAAGCCTACTCTCTTTCAGTTTGAAGCCATTGCCCCTTGCACCATCACACCAGACCCTTGTAAAAAGTCTCTTTCCATCTTTTCTGCACGTTTACTTCAGGTACTGAAAGGCTGCAATTAGATCACCCCAAAGCCTTCTCTTTGCCAGGCTAATTATGCATAGTTAATGATGAATATTTAGTTGAGGAATCTGATGCTTAGTTGGCACTCACAAGTTTTTGGCAGCTCCGAATCCACCGGGGAATATCACAGCATCGTGGTCTGCTGTAGTGAGCTTAGCCAGGCTTGAGATTTTACCACGAGCAATTCTGGCAGATTCCACTAGAACATTCCTTGAAGAACCAGAAATAAAGCAATGTGATTAGTTAAGCATTTCCACACAGAACAGAGTGTTTTGCAGAGGAAGAGGAGGGGGAGGAAGGGAGGAAACAAGGACATTGGTGTTTAGTAACTGAAACTATTGATGGTTCTGAAATGCTACTGCTGGGAAACACAGGCACTGACAGACTGTATATAATCAAGTCCAGAACTCTCATGTAATATCTTCTCTCCAAGAAAACCACCACAGCTGGCATAAAGCTACTCAAGGCATTCGGCCAAGTGCTACAAGAACCATTACAGGCTGCTACATCTGAAGAAAGCCTAACACATCACAGATTTACCTTGACTCAGCTTCAGCTGGTTGCCCTTTACTGTGGTCAATGACATGCATCTGAGGGACATCTGGAGCGTACATCTGAACCTCAGCTCCCCCACGGCTCAGGTGAACCAGGACACTGCAAACACAGAGATACAACATGCAGGAAACTTAAAGGGAGAGGCTTTATCTGACCCCTAAACCTGCTACAAATATTCCACCAACTCACTTTGAAAGATGACGAAAAACATACATCCTACCAAAGCAGACAACCAGGAACAACAAAAGCTTCTTTTCTCCAAGTCCCCAGGTGTTATGGAAGAATCTCACAATTAACATAGTCATTAACATTTAATCTAGGTCTAGATTAATTCACAGTAAGAGTTAATTCCATTTAAGCATTAACAATTCTGCTGTTAGATTTAGCCCCAGGAACGGAAACTCAAGTAGTTCTGAAATTAGGTCTGGTTTTGACCCTCTTGAGATTGAATCTGGAACTCTGAATTTCTGTTTCTGAAGAGAGTCTCTCTCAGACTCCTTGTTCTGGCATCACATGCACGGTGCTGCATCTTTGAACAATCACTGGGTTCTACAAGAACGCAGCCTAAGCTCACAATCAGGCTGTGAGAACACTGCGAGAAAGCTTCATCGTTCATCTCTCAGGGTAATTCTGACAGCCAGAGACAGCAAAACTACATTAAACGAACTGCTGCAATGTAATGGAGACTTTTGTGGAGCCCACAGTCCCAAAATGCAACTTACGCTGATGCCTCGTGGATTTCTGTGCCATCATAGACACCACAGCCAGACAGGACCTGCAGTGAGAAAATAACAGAGTATTGCAGGTGACACACAACTCCGCATGGGATCTTTCACAAGGTAAGGTTTTAAAAAAATAGTTAACAAACTATTAAAAAACATTTTAAAAGCAAGCTCTTACAATGCCAGTGAACGCCATGCTATTAGCACAGGTGTCACCACTTGACACCCTGCAGAACTGGCATTTCCTATTTATAGCAACCCAACACAGGGCTCAGAAACAACCACTATTTACTTCCTGGCTGATACATTTATACCACAGTTAATAAACTGACATGTTACCCTTAGGAATGCTTTTATTGTGCACACAGTGGGGTTGTTCTGAGTGTCATCCATCTTTCTTATGTAGTGTCCACATCCATGTAAAACACATCCTCATCCAGGTGCACATCTACCAGAAGAGGAACAGAAATGCACTTTGAGGTGGCACCTAAAATAAACTATTTTACCAGCTGCTGTATTTCACTTGAGCATCTGCGTCAGAGACCAACAGCTAAATCACTTTTAATGCAGTAATACAATTATGCCATATTAGCCTTACTTTTCTTTAACTATGTAGAAATACTACTTTTAATTTGTTTATACACACCAGAAAACAAAAGCACAAAGGAGTCAGCTACCCTTGCGTGGGTGGAGAATCTAACCAAGTAGAAGGATAAAAAACTTTTTTTTTTTTCCTAAAAGCCATTGTAAGAATGAAACAAAATCAAAAAAATTATAAAGGTCTATCTAGTTCCTGAAAGTATACAGATTAACTCTTTCAGAGTTTTTTGTTTGGCTCCAGTTATGAAGTCTATTTCCTTTTCTCTTTTTATTAATTTCTTTTTTTTTTTTTTACTTTAATCTCTTCCTTCCTGGTTTTCCCTGAGTTTTTTTGAAACTTGAGTTTTTAAACGCAGACACATGAACAGAAACTCACACTTGAGAAAGTCTTATCTAGTAATGTTAGACTTGAAGGGACTTTCAGGTCACAACACCCAGCTGTCTGCTATCATGGGCAGCACTTCACCAAATATCACCAAATGAGCAAGACACATGAATGTTCTTCTGCCCATGTGAATCCTGTTCTGGTATTTCAGAGCTGCCTTTTACTTCATAACTTTTTATCTTTCGTTCATTTTAGACTGAATAAACAGACAAGCAACTGTGTTAAGGTTATGCTCTATGAGCAACACTTTCAAAATTTTTTTTTAATTCCGTGAAACCAAAATACTGTAATTCTTTTCCCAGTTCTATTCAAAAAGCTGTGACTTGCTAAAGTGACAGCATTCTTGCTGGGTTACTTTTTAGCCATTTGGACCAGCATTCTGCCCTTTCCCAAACCAATTCTGCCCCAAACACGTTTCTTCATGCAGGTAGTGCCTTCTTATTCTTTCCTGTTTAGGTAGTGCCTTCTTATTCTTTCCTGTTTAATGCTGTCTAGACTATGCAAAGCTCAAGCTTCAAAGACTGTCCACTGAGTTCCACAACTGTGTATCCATTTGTGACACCATCTACAGCCTGTGTTTTTCTTTAGCAATTGTAGCCACCTCTGCTTTCTTCTGTGTTTGTCACATGTTTTACCCCCTTCCTGCCAAAAAGCATAACCCAGTTTAAATATATTCACTGCCAGTACCTCACCCAGTAACACTATAAACTATTTCAAGTTAAATCCTCCTGGGTTCCTCAGTACAAAGGAGACATGGAGCTCCTGGAGTGGGTTCAGGGGAGGGCAGTGAGGATGAGTGAGGGACTTAGGAATCTCTCTTATAAGGAAAGGCTGAGGAAGCTGTTCAGCTTCAAGAAGAGATGACTGAGACCTCATTAATGTGTACAAATATCGTAATGGGGGGTGTGAGAGGATGGACTAGGCTCTGCTTGGGAGGTGCCCAGCAATGGGACAAGAGCAATGGGCATAAACTAATACAAAGTTCCACCTCAACATGAGGGAGAATTTCTTTCCCGTGCAGTGACAGAGCACTGGGACAGAGTGACAAGGAGGGTATGGAGTGTCCCTCACTGCAGATATTCCAGAACCGTCTATATACAACCCTGTGCCAGTGCTCTGGGCTGGCCCTGCTGGTGCAGGGAGGTTGGACCTGGTGAGCCACCGTGGTCCCTTCCAGCCTGAGCCATCCCGTGGTTCTCGGGTTCTTCCCAAATCAACTCCAGGCCAACTATACAGACGCCAATTTTTACATGTTTCCCACTGCTGGTCTGGCCTCCTCCAAGTTTCTGAACTGCAAGCAGCCTTTTCTTCTCAAATTCAGCGTCTCCCCAGGGTTTCCAGCTGTGGCAGCCACCAGGCGAGGCTTTCCCAGGCCGCCGCCCCTGCACCGGCCCCACTGCCGGAGCGACCCCGGCTGCAGGGCCGAAGGTAGCTATGGAGAGCCAGACAGCGGAAAAACAAACAAACAAACAAACAAAACCAAACGCTTCTCCTCAGCGCTGCGCCGGCCCCCGCGCTCCTCCATTACTCACCACAGCGACGCGGGCGGCGCGGCAGCGCCGAGCGGAGGAGTGGAAGGAAGCGAGGCCGCCGGGCGCTGCTCGCCGCAGCGCCGTGCACAGGGCCGGGCCTCGGGAGGTCAGCATGGCTGTGGGGGCTGGGGGGCAGCGGCGGAGGAGCCGGGAAACGGCAGCGGAGGAGCCGGGAAGGGCAGCGGGCGAGCCCACGGGAAGCGGGATGGCGGCGCCCGGAGGCCGCTGCGCCCTTGGCGGCGGCGGCGGCGGCGCCCCCTGGAGGCGGGGAGGGGCCACCTCAGGGCCGGGACCCGCGGGCCCTTGTTCCCTTCCCGGGCCGCATTTATCGGGAATGGCAGCGGTGGGAAGGGGACTGAGGGTAAAAAGATAACGGTGCTTATTTTTCCCCGGTAACTTCCGCAAGTTGGCAGACGGTACAAAGCTGGGAGGAGTTGTTGGGTCCCTTGAGGGCACGGAGGGCCTGCCGAGAGACCTTGCTAAATCAGAGAGATGGGCAGTCGCCATCTGCGTGAAGTTGAACATTGGAAAAGTGCTGGATTCTGCTCCTGTGATGGGGCAATCCTGGATATACGCACAGACTGGGGAATGAAAGGCTGAAAAGAAAGGTAATAAACGATCAGAGAGTGTCCAGAGGAGGGCAGTGAAGATGGTGAAGGCCTTGAGAAGCTGTGTGGAGAGCACTGGGTCTGTTCAGCCTGGGGGAGACTGAGGGGAGACCTCATGGCAGTTACCTTTAATATTTATACCTCTCCTCTATTCCAACAGTGAAAAGTGACCAGAAAACAAATCCAGAAGAGCAGGTGATATAGGAGCCTCCTTGAGCCAGGTCTCATAAGCTCTTGGAGGTCTATTTCGCACCCAAGATAGCTCAGCTACCTTTGGAAGCATAAAATCAGCAGGATGGCTTCTGTTGCAGTGTTGGAAACAAAGTTTAATAAAAGGCAAAATAACAAATAGAGAAAACCCGAGCTAGGTGCAAGAGGCTCTTGCTCCTGCTAAAACACCTCACAAAAGCAATTATTTTCTTTGTTCTTCTTTTTCTAGTGAATTGCCCAGGCAGGACTTTTTGGCTCCTGTCCATTTGGCTATCCCTAAGTTTGAGGTGAAGTCCCCCATGCCTATGAGGTGTCTTTTCACCTAATTGAGGAGAGAAACTTCTGGGCTTGTTTCCTTTATAAGGGGACAAAGGATAGTTTTGTCACTCCGTCAACAAGGGGCACATTCCTACATTTTCCTGAGAAAATAAATTCTGGTTTATTGGTAATATTTGTAGTATCTTCATTAAAAGCCCTTTCAGCACAAGGCTTGAAAGTATTACAAGGACAGACCAAATTCTTTGTATTCAAGCTCCTGCTCTTATTAGCCAGTTCTCCCATCAATTCACAAAAAACAATGGGAATCAAAAGTTTCAGGTTTTAATATGTTAATAAACAACATTTTAAAAAAAGACACAAAAGGGCTTTCATCAAAAAAAGACAAAATTTTAAAAACCTCAAAAAAATCCAACAAGCCATTACATTTGTAACACGTTCTCTTACAGTTTAAGTTACATTATTGAGTTGGTAATGTCCCAACAAATTTTCACTACAGTATCTCAAGGCTGTCAAGCAAACCTCGACACAAGCTGTAAAGCCCCGTAAATTTTCTCCAATAGCTGCTGCTATGGGTCCTCATTTCTCCTCATTATTGAAATCTCATCAGGTTTGGAGGTTACAGAACTAAAAAAACAGTGTTCCAGAAATATGTACATATTAAATCCAAGTAAAACAACATTTAAAACAAGTTGAGACCAGTATATTTCCAATCAAGAAAATTTTTCTATCCTTTTTAAAATTCAGTCAGTCTAGGATAAGCTTGCACTATAAAATTCACAATACTTAATGTGCAAGGTATTTTTAATGAAGAATAAACTTCTTCCAGTTGTACTTCTAACTTCCCTAAGAACACTTTTTTGTTTTCTTACTTGAAATCAGAAATTATTTAAAAAAAAAAGAAATCAGTTAATCAAGAAATCAATGCTATCTAGTTTACAGCCAAATGGCACAGGAAACAGGCCAAGTGCCATCCATGGCATATCCTACATTTCCATCTCTACCTCCCAGGGAACTCCATCACACTGTTAGCAACTGATGCCACTATGAGGGCCACTCATTCTCAGTGAATACCACTGCATAAAATACTGTCTGAGGTTTTCTCCCTCTCACAAGGAGTAATTAGGAACTCAAATTATCCTTATGAGCTTCTTGCATAAGATAATCACTGTCAGAATCCAATTCTTCTTCATCTCCTGGTGTTTCCTCTGCTGGACGTTTCATGCCCCGCTGCTGTGAAATGGCCAAGGCGTATTTGATGTTGTAAATGTTCCACTCACAGCTGTAAAAATAAATAGGAAAAAACGCTGTTTTCCTCCTAAAATAAAAACAACTCTAAAAGAAGGCTGTCTCAAAAGTTTTAACAGCACACTGTCATCACCCCAAATCACTCCAGGTTTTTGATCTGGACTTTCAAATGTAACAATACATACAGTTTTGAAACATCTTCAAAGTGGCGCTGGATGCTCTTCTGGAGGAACTGAATCACAGGGAGCAGCTTCACTGACCTTGGATGGAGAAAATATGCAATTTGCAGTGCAGTTCATGTTTACATATGGAAATGTAAACATGAACTTTAAAACTTTTCTATATTCTCAAGATTCTAACAAGCTTACAATTTCAATGCCAACTTTTTAAGATAATCATAAAGAAACGAAAGCTCTCTGCTTTTGACTCTGCCCACAATGATTACACTTAATACAAATAATATATTGTGAGAAAGTTCTTCTAATGTCCAAGTGAATCTCAAAGAGCTAATTCTGCTTGCTGCAGCAATGACAGTTCCTTCCAGATACTACAAGACTTTCTGAACAAGGAGGAGTTCGTTTTAAATTGTCCTCTTCTACTTTAGCAGAAACACAGGAGAGATTCTGTTCCAGTCATTTCAGTAACTAAAACATTAATATCCATGTTGAAGCAAGGGAAGAGTTACACAATGCACTGTTTTTTTGCAGGACTTCTTCTCAGATTATCTCTCAGCCCATTTTAAATTTGTAAATTTGCCTGGTTTTGTTCCTAGAAGTCTAAAAATTCCATATTAGGGGTGGGCTGAATATAATTCACTGACCAGTGAATTCTGAATTCTTCCACAAAGTTCTGAAGTACTCTGTAGGAAGGCAGAGTACTACCAGCTACAGTCACAAGCTAGGTCTGTAAAAATGCAATCAGTACCTGCACATCACCTTTCAGTTACATTTAAGTGCATAACTGTTTAAAAACACAACTGCCAAAATCTTACTATCACTCTTGAAATCATTGTGCAGTTACTGTCTAAGCAACTCAAGCAAGTTTTACCTATTGTATTTGAAAAATGTTTCTGCAATGTTTCCTCACAAATCCAGTAACATATTCCAATTCTGTCATACACACCTTTTAGAATCTTTTTAGACATTTAAGATAAGTCCAAACTCTAACTTTTATCATACAGAAGCTGTAAAACTGAAGTGTTCTAATTGTAGTGCATGCATTCTCTAGATTGTCAGTAAATGTTAAGTAAAAGCCATAAACTAACAGGTTTTTAATTTTAATATTCTTGTCAGCATTTTCACTTTCATGGGATCTCACCTTGTTTTCAGCTTCTGTCCATGCAGCATAAGCAACTTATGAGCCCAAATAAGATAGAACTCCAAGTGACAAGAGGTCTCAAATGCAGAGGCCAGGAACTCCAGTAACTTCTCCACATACAGGTCTGGCAGTGATGAGCAGACAACATCAACTGGGCAAAAAGGAAAAAAAAAACCATAAACATTCAACAGAACTGAGTTGCTATTTGGAATAACATGAAAGAGACCACAGGAGAGCATGGGGGAAGGAGGAGAAAGCAGCATTTTGGCAAGTGGTGGATATTTAGTGCTGTATTTCAGGGTACAGTATTACAATCTCTCAGGGGATAAATGTTCCTCCTTTGAACCTTCCAAACACTACTGTATTTAAAAGCAAGAAATTAATTCCTCCCCCTCCAAGTTCTTCCTCCTAGCAGATTACTCTCCCCAGCAGCACTCCTTCAGAATTTTTACTTCCACCCTTTTCTCCTTTTCTAAAGTAACTTTATTGCTGCTGCTCCTGACTTCACCCAAATTTCTGTATTCAGTGGAACTAGTTATGCACAACAATCAGAGGCAGTAATACCTGAAAAGACAGCAAAGTCACCTGCCCACACAGGAAGCATCTGTATAGTGCTAGCAGCAGCACAGCACAAAGAAACAATTTAGAAGCATCCAAAATAATCTCACATTTAACTAAATGACCTCATTATATATAGTCCACTCTCAAACCCAGCTTTTGCTTAACAGGCACACAATCATCCTGTTAACAATGGATTACAACAGCTTCTCCTCAGTACTCTGGCCTTCCAATCACTTTCCAAGCTCTCCACCATATTTTCTGGAGTATCAATGTCTTTTCTTGTGCTGTCAGTCCCAGAACTAGGTACAGTACTCCTGATGGTGCCACAAGTGCTCAACAAACAAGATTCATCACTTTCCTCAAACTGCTGATTACATCCTTGCTACCAGTTAATGGTCTTCATCCCACAGGCACAGTGCTAACTCAGGTGAAACTTGATGTGCCCCTCCAACACCAGCTGACATCCAAAAACTCTCCCTGTACCTCTGGGCCTGATCAAATTCCATGCTGAGAAGTCACTAAATAAGCATGAAGTAGATGGGTAAAATTAAAACATAAATTAACACTAAAAAGTCTGCCTTTACACCTCAACTTACCTTGGCTCACACATGTCTGTTTACAGCTAGCTCAGCCCAGTTTCATGGCAGATCCACTCACCTTCACTGCTAGGCACAGCCTCTATCACCTCCTGAATTAATTTCTTTTCATTCAGCTTGAAGGCCATGACAATAGCCACAGTGTATTCCTTCTGAGTCAGTGTTTTGTGGATATTGCTGGGTGTGACATCAATATCCAGCTCAAAAGGATCAAAAACTAGCCCAGAGTCCAGTGAATAGAGCAGGAGACCCTCTGTGGTGGTGGCTGCCCAGCTTCGTCCTAAAAGAGAAATAACAGTATTTAACAACAAAGAGGGATGTTCTAGAATGGAAACAGAAGAGTAAAGGTAATCCTCCAGTACTCCATTCTTTCACATGTTTCATATGGAACAAACAAAAATTCCTAAATTAACAGTTGATACTAACCTGTAGGACAGAATCGCACACAAGTCACCCTTATTTCTGGTTTAAAGTGTCGATAGCTCATGTCACCTAAAAGAGAAATTTGGAAGTGATTTAACACGTTCACCACAAGTTCACAGTCAGTTATCAACTCTGACTACGATGTTACCATTAAATAATGTGCAGCATGGTAAAATCTGGCAGAATTCAAGACTGGCTAAGGAAGGCACAGTCCATGTCCAAGAGATCCTACAGTTTAATTGGTGGGACCAAATTTTGTAATCCTGATGTTAAAACTGAGCTAAACAAGTCAAACCCTTCTTATCTGTGTCATAAAAGTAGAAACAAGAGAGAAAAGCCAAAGCCTTACCTCTTTTTACTCCAGGAAGAGGGATGGCAACACCTTCGTCACCTCCACCGCCTTCATCAATCAGAGCCATGCTGCCAAATTCAGTCATTTTTCTCCGATCTAAGTACTCCTGGAAAGACATGCAAGTTCCATTCACTGCACTGAATCTCTTCTCAAACAGCAGAGCTCAGTTTAGACTGTGCTTTCACATTATTACAGCTTTGTTCACTCCAGAGAAGGATGCACTGTTTGCTTCTTCAGCTGCAGCCCTACTCTTTCCATCCTGCAGGTTCCATAACTGCACTGTGCTAACGCAAGGGCTGTGTGGCCAGAACACTGCAAATGAGATTTTAGGCACTTCACAATGCAAGTGAGATTTTAGGGACCTCCCCGGTCCCCTTTTATAAATACCCATCCCCTCCAGGATTCTGTTTCAGCTTGTTCACTTTCTTTTAAGCCAGATGTTGATCTACACCAGCTCACAAAGGAGGATACTTGGAACCACAGTCAGATACAGCCTGACATGAACAACAATCATTCTTCCTGGTAAGGGGATGGTGGAAAGGGTTACTGGAATTTTTTTCAGATACAGCCTGACATGAACAACAATCATTCTTCCTGGTAAGGGGATGATGAAAAGGGTTACTGGAATTTTTTTTCCCTTCTGATGTTTTTCATAATTCACTTTACTTTTGAAGGAATTTAATTTGGCATTTGGCAATATTCAGAAACAGAGTTTATAAAGGTCAGTGATGTTGTTCTGTGTCCACAAAAAAAAAATCCTTCATTTCTTTGCTAACACAAACTGACACCCAGGGAGTTAGCTTATTACAAAAGGTTGGTAATTTAAATTTCCACTTCCACTTTAAATCTAGTGCCAACTAACTTAGTATGCTTGAAAGTTCATTCCATTCAACACAAGCACACTACAAACCTGGAAAGAGTTTCAGGAATTAATTCTGTTCCAAGAGGAATATTTCCTTCCCCCTCTCCTGCACAAAAATAAACCCATTCTTTAAGAAACATTCATGAATCACTCTCAATGAGATGTTATATGAAAACCAAAGTCTTGTGGGGGTGAGGAAATTTAAAAAAGACTCCTGTGTTCACATACCTCCATTGCGTCTAAAGAATGGTTGCATGAAATTTCGAATTTTTTCATAAGAATCTGTTCCTTGACATTATATATACAGACAAATTTTGACAATCCACCTGCCAGAATAGACTGACCATCTGCTGAATAGCACAGAGTTGTAAAAGATCTGGTAAAGGAAAAGAGAAAGCAGTTTAATTTCACTGCCACATCTGAGCTAAAAGATATGAGTACAGTGTGAAGACTCAGAAAATAACCACTCCATGGTAAAAGTGGAGATCTTCATTCACAAGGCATGTACTTCACACACATTTACTAAAAAGCATTTGGTGCTTTACTATGAATCACAGACAATTTAGAACATCAACAGCTTTATGAAATACTTCCATTCTTCTGAATCTGAGTCACAGCTCAGTCAATGAGCTCTCAACTACATCACGCATGACACTGAAAGACAGTCAGAAGAGCTACAGAAAAACCAATGCCATGGCATGTTTGAAAGACATGGTTGAGAGTTCCCCAGCAAAAAAATATGGCTTTTTTCCAAAACTTTTTTCCAAAAAGTTATTGTTTCTTTTTTTTTTTTTTTATTTTGAGTGGAGGCAATATGGAAAAAAAAAAGGGGGGAAAGAGAAGAAATAGCATTTCTTAGATCTATTTTTTGACAGCGCACAAATTTAACTTGCCTTTAAACATTACTTCACATGCATAGCAACAGGTAATAAACCCCATATTTTAATTACCTTCTTTAAAAAATGTAATAGTTTCTACATACTAAAGGTTGTACACTAGCATTTCTGTAGAAAGATATCTACTAAAAACCCATAGCAAATTAACACCTTGGCCTGAGAAGCTTAACATTATGTTGGCAACCCAATTTCCTAATAGATAAGAAAGAACATGTGCTCAGAATGATGCTGACCAGTGAGAGAACACAGCCAGCTACAAAAGGAAGGCATCTAGATGTCAGGCAGGCTTTTAAAATCCAGCATCAGAATGAGGAATATCTGAACAGCAGATGCACTCTGCAATCTTCATGTAGAAAACAAATGGAAAAACAACTCAAAAGTAACCCAGCGTGGCACCCTCTTGTCACTGTGGCCCCCTGGACGTACTTGCCCTTGGCTGCCTGCTTGGCAGTTATTTTATCCAGCTCCTTCCTCCCCATCTGGAGATCATGCCTGCCCTCAATGGAGCCAGTCTGCACTGCATTGTCATGATCCCAAAATGTTATCTGGCCATTCAAAGCAGCAACTGCGAGCTCCTTGCCATCAGGACGGAAGGCAACAACAAGAACTGCAAAGAATTTAATAACAGTTAAAAATGCAGTCAGATGCTTTTCTAAGAAAATACCCTAATTTTTCTAGGATCTTATCTCAGCTATTAGAAAAAGTTTAAGAGTAAAAAGTATGACTGTACTTTTTCCCATGGACAACATACAAATGTTTAGTTAATTATAACACTAAGCTAGAATAAAGTATTTATTGCACTGTTAACCAAGCACAAGAGTGAAGTATCTGAACTTTTGATTTCCATTTCCATGAGTGAGTCTCTCTGTATTTGACATGTTCTGTTGCTGTTAACATATTTTACATAGTATTTTTATATTTGATAAAAGATGGGAAATGAAACAAAAATTACCATCTGAGTTTATTATTAATGTCTCCTTAGTTCTCCAGCTGTCCAACATATCCCATAATTTTACAGTCTTATCCCAAGAGGCACTGGCTAGAACACACTTCATTGGATTAAAGGACAAGCTGCTGATGGGACCCTCATGACCTGCTAGGACCTAAAAAGAGAAGAAAAAACAACCTGGAATTAGGTGAAAGAAACTGAAATCTGTGTTGTCTGCATTCAGTAAACTCCAGACACAGACAATAAACCATGCCTGACTTGTCCACACACATTTGAGATCACTTTTGGACACAGGGCATGATACACGCCAGTGATTCTCAACTTTTTATTTTCACAAGTTTTAAAAAAATTCCCTGAAGTTGCTACCACTGTATAGGCATCTACAAGCACTCCTATGCACACAATTTAGGAATGCAGTGTGCCATTTTCCTCCCTCCTTTCAAAACAATCAGACTAATTGTGAAAAACCAAGTGATTACTCTGAGAATTCAGTATCTCCTGCAGCTGACAGCACTTCAGAATAAAAACAAAAATAAAAAACTGAGAATAAGAGTAACAGAGATTTTCATTTCATGGAGTTCCTACTCCTCAAAAATATCAAGGAAAGAAACTAAACTCAAAACTCTGGAGATCCAGTCAAGTATATCCTGAATTACTGTAGTGATCTGTATTCCATGGCTGTGCCACATTAAATACGTGAGCTCTTCTACTTGTACAAGACATACAGGAATGCTTAAGAATTGAAAAAATAATTGAAAAATTATCCCCCTGCTCTGCTCCACCAAAACCCTTAATGAAATCTGTATCAGTTTTACTACAGCAACTACAATTTCTTCATTACCTGCAGGAAATATGTAGACAATAACATCTCTGAACAAGGAGGAAAAGATTCTTGTGCCCATGCGTTAGCTCAGCAACACTCACTGGTGCTACTTCATCACTTAGAAAGAGCTCATTACTCAAAAATTTTAACAACTATTTCCCACACAAATTCAGGGTGAGCTCCATGCAATGAATAAAGAAAAAAATGCTGAGAGCAACATAGTGTAGCTCCAGTTTTTGAATATAAATATAACAAAACACTTCATGTTGTATTGAAACCCCCCTGGCTAATCCCAAAGTTGCTGAGTATCACCACACTTCACACAGGGTTAAATTCAAGCCCTCCCAATACTCTGGGTCCTTACATCCAGCAGCCTCCCACTCTGCATTGACCAAATGAATATTTCAAAGGAATCCTGGGAACCAGCTGCCACAATCTCACCACTGGAGTCCACAGCTAAACAGGAGAACTGACTTGGTCGTGGAGATGTGAAGGTACGGAAATTCCGGTACCTGTTGAAAAAGTGAAAAAAAATTATGAGAACATTTTACATAGATTTAAATGTGTGTTTAACAAGTTTATTTACAAAAGGAGTTCATTTGTTTTGTAAAGACTTCTAAGCTACGTACAGAAAAAATATTGTTTTTATAAAACTAGGTGTGATGCCTCAGCATGATTGCAAGATCCAAAAGAAGTATGAAAAACTCCGCAGAAATAGGAGACAAAAATACTCTCAGGAGCTTTCTTCTATTAAATAGCATGTGTCAATGTTTTAGAAACATGGGCTTGTTTTCACACCCAGTTCTGTGCACAGCTGTATTATACTATGGAAAGTGTCGTTAGGAAAGTGCATCCTCCCCATTTGAGCAAAGCCAGACAATGATTTTCCTGGATGTTCAGCTTCTCTGAGGAAAGTTCTTCCAGAATTTTCTTCACAGAAACTGGATGGAGTAAGAGCATTCCTAATAACTCTCTAAATTTAAATCAAAGGCTGAGCCAAAAACCAGTAAGGCAGTGCTGCTCACCTTTATGAGACTTCAAACAAGCAGTCAGCAATTTGCTGTATTTTGGGGGGAGTGTGAAAGCTGAGGACTAAACGAGACACGAAAGCTTTCATGCAAAGAGTTACCTGTGCAGATCAAAGGCACGCACTGTTCCATCGAGGGAAGCACTCAGAACAACATAACCAGTGGAAGTGAAAGTTACAGCAGTTACCCCACTGTTGTGTTCTGTAAAGGTGACAAAACAAAAGCTGCTCGAAGTGTTCCACACTTTCACCTGCAGGACAGACAAGAAAAGACTTCTTGGAATCTCCATCATCAGTAAAGAGAGAAAACAAGAGTAAGGCAGCAGTAAAGCAAACCAAATTAACTCTGTTGAACTCTGCAACAGCATAAAAGACTTTGAGTAATAGCAGTCAAGAGACCAGAGCTTACCATTAAACCTCTTAAGACACATTTGCAACATAAAAATCTAAGTGGAGACAGACACAAACAAAGTTGAAACAAAGTTAATAAAGGAAAGTAACACTTGGTGAGCATCCTGAGCTTCGAAGCTTATACGGTCAAGTAAGACAGGCATCAAATTCAGAACCAACTCTAAAGCTATTACAGAAGTTACAAGTGAGATGATATTCCAGTTGTTTTTTGGGTTTTTTTCCCTGAACAAAAATGTTATGCATTTAGCTTTCTGCAGTTTGAGACTTCTCGGTTTTGTCCAATTTTCTTCCTGAATGGCAGAAACCATGAAGTGGCAGATCTTTTTCTGACATTTAAAAGTTTTGACAGGACATCAGCTACTACTGTTTTCCCATTTATGTGCCAAGACATTGTGGCAAAACACCTTTTAAAATAAAAGTACCTGTACACACAGCCTATCATTTCAATGCAAGTCATTCTGAGAAGTTATTTTTTCTTTTCAATAACAAGCTTCTGGAATGGCACATTTCAACAAGAAAATTGCACTTGCATAAATCATTTGAAATTAATTTCATATCAAAAAACAATTATTAAAAGGGCAAGAAATTGGGTAGCTGAAGTTCATTCATCCCAAGATATCACAAGACCATAAATAAATTAATATTGCTGAATCAGTTATTTTTGCATTTATGGTGACTGGACCTGTAATAATCAGAAAATCACCTGCTAGAAAGCATAAGTGATGCAATTTGCAGCCACAGGTAGTCACAAAGCAAAATATATAAACTCTAGAGAGAAAAATCAAAACATTTAAGGAGAGGATAAAAATTTATGACTTTATAAGAAGAAAAATATGTACCAATTACAGTAACAGAGCTTTCTACATAAAATGGAAAGTCTGCTTAGTATGTTGTTAAAAGTTCACATTCCAGCAATATTGCCTCACTTACTTTGCCATCCTCCCCTCCAGTTACTATGTACTGTCCATCTGGAGAATATGCCAAGGAAACCATGCTGTTGAAATGGCCCTGCTGCTTCAGCACGTAGGACTCGCTCTGCCATTCCCACACCAGGAGCTGACCCAGACCTGTGAGCACAGCAGGATTAACCACAGCCACCAAGACAACAACCCTGCAAATGCAAGCCACAAAATACACTGTGGCAAGCAATGTCAAAAAAAATCCCCAAAGGTTAATGCAGACAGGTTGAATTCTGCATCTTTCAGTCTAATAAGAGCTTTTTCCTTTTATAACTTCAAGGCAATTTCCCCAAAAAATTTCCTCCACGAGCTGTTACTTGGAATAATGTTTGCAATACTACAACAGCAATGCTATCAACCAGTTGATAAAATAGCTGGAAAGAAAAGCAGGGCTGCATAGAAGAGTACAATTTTGGGTTTCATGCAAACCATTATGGACAGGGTGGGAAAGCTGGAACATCCAGGCAGGTTTGTAAAATGCCATGGGCAATATGTGGCAAAGGGAGAGAGAACTGCCCAGAATGAAAGCAGAAATTAACTACAGGGGATCTGGGGTCTCCCTAACTCTGTTAAAACCTTTCCTATATAAAATATGTATTTTTTTCCTGTCTCGGCAAAATACTTTCTTGAATCATCAGAATTCTGTGAGAGACTAATTAGTGATAATTTCTTTACTACACCTAGACACCAGAGATATGAGACTATCGATTATTTAACATTTGGAGTCAAAACTAGCAAGAGAAATTTGGGCCTCATGCCCACCACATTCCTTATCTTTCCCATGAATACAGACCAAAAAAAAAAAAACCTGACAAACCTGAACATCCAAAGGCAATCCAGTCACCAGTGCAGTTGATAGAAATAGAAGCTATCCTTTGGTCTGAAATACTGAAGTAAGAGAATTAACCAATAAACAAACTTGTGTGATAAAACTTCAAGTCTAATATTTATTAACGCTGTTCAAGCAAGTTGTTTGATTGTTTTACTGAACTTCTGTACCACTGTAACACCAAAACCCACAAAGTTCATTCCTTTGCTCCACTCTAAACCATCAAACATTCTTTATTCAGAATGAAGGCAGAGTATCTACATCCCAAAGATGTACTTGCCAACAGAGTAAAACTCCTCAAATTTAAGAAAATAAAACAGGGTTGGTTTTTTTTGTACATGGAAATTATTAAGCTGGCATCCTACAGTTATGGAAAAGAATCTGATTTGATTTCTCAACTTAGACTCAATTTACAGACAATTTTACATATGCAGAACTCTCCAGCTAATATTTTCTACAAAGAAATTGAAAATATTAAAATGGACAGAATTAAAGAAGTCTAGCCAACAACCAGGAACTCCTGAGCAGTTTGGACCTCATTTTTCCAGAATAAGGATTGGAATTATATGGCATTTATTACATAAATTTATGGTTCCGCCTTTCCAGAAATTACAGTATTAAATAGACAGTTATGTCTTGAGATTTTTGTGCTCTTTTTATTCACCCTTCACTGCTTAACATGATGTGTTCTCAATGGAACAAACATGAAACCCCTGCAAAAAAATATATTCCCTTCCCCCACAAAAACCAACCCAAATACAGTGACAAGCCCATGCCTCACCTCAAGGAATGGATCAGATTGAAATCTGGGAGCTCGTGGAGGTGAAAGACTCCAGAGGCAAAACCAGTGACTAAAAGGTGTGTCTTCTTGTGATAGGCTGCAGCTGTCAGGTTATTAAAATCTCCCTCTTTATTGAAAAAATACCTGGCACCCAAGAAACAAGAAAAAAGGTGAATGTTGAAGAACAGGGTGTTGTCAGAGCTGCATCCCTAAGGAGCTCACCAAAGAGGCTGATGAGCCACCTTTATGTCATCTCCTGAAGTCAACCAACCCCTTCTGGCAAGAAACCAAAGCCTCAAGACTTAGAGAGGGTACTGTAATAAAGATCCCATTTACAATTTCTGAGTTCCAAACAACAGCACACCATGAGCCAGTATTTCTTATCTTGTTAAAATTACACTTGTTATTCTGAAGGTGAAAGGTAGTGCCCATCATATAATTAAGGTAAGACAGACAGGAGTTCTCCCAGAACTACTTAAAATGGGATCTGCAGTAAATTTCTAAATCCTGGACAGTTTTATACTGCTTTGAGTAAGTTATAACTGATGAAAAAGAACCCAGTACAATAAATCCCCATTACAACTTTAATTTTTGATAACTGAAAATCACTTACTTCGCAACACGTGAATATTTAACTTTATTTCTAGTCTCTTCTTCACTTGGATCAGCTTTCCCATGAATTTCTTCACCCTTGGGCTCTTCAAGCAGCTCTTCATCATCTTCTGCTGCCTTCTTTTCCTTTGCTGCATCTTTAGGGGGCATGGGCTTCAAACCATCCAGCTCAGTGTCACACTGCCACACACACAGAGCTGCATCCTGGCTAATTGTGTACAGCTAAAATACAAACACACAAATTATTATTGTCCAATATCCATGCTCTTTTCTCTGCAAAAATATGAATATGGACTTGCAGAAGGGTTAGCAAGTGTGCATTCTATTCACAGGATAGAATCCAAGGTGCTTTGAACAATGAGTTTTACTTATCCTGAGAACTGGTGAATTATTTGCCTGCCCTCAAAAATATTTTGCAAGGACCAAAGGCAACTTCATTACCAGTCAGCATCACAGCTAAACTAAATCATTTTCTCATATTTAAAGTTATAATGTTTTGGTTGAGCAAATTCAAACACATAATGATGGCAGAGCAATCAAGAGACACTTCTGTATTTTCTAAATTCTGAAATATTGTCAAAATAGCCACCTACAGATAAGGTTCTGCTTGCACTACTTTAATATTACAATTCAAGTGTGTTGTGTGATTATTCATACATCTAGGCTGTTCTCTTCAAAAAAGCAGGCAACTATGACATCCTTATGGCCTCCAAGAGAGTAGTAGATCAAGTTTGCCCATCGTTCTGCTCCAAACACCCATGTAGACATGTCCTTGCTCCCCACTGCAAAGCACCTGCAAAAGAAAAACAGAAAAGAAAATTAGAACACTGGACTGCAAAACTCCTCCCTGGCTGGAGAATGTTCTGAGCTCAAATCCACCAGCCACCACTTTAATTTCACAAACAAGTGTTGTCAACTGTGGTTGGTGACTGTAGCAGAGGTAGAAGGGGCTAAAACACATTCAAAAGGTCAACCCTGCTCACATTCCTAAGATATGTTCCTTTCATGAATTACTATGCATATTCAAGTAAGAATCCATTGCTGATTCCCAATTTTATACTTTCTGGTCTGCCTAATTGTATTTTTAATTAAAGACAGAATTTTTAAAGCTACTACAATACTTCAGAGGAAAGCAAATGGGACTGCAACGTGCATTGAAATACCAACATGTGCAGGTAAACAGTGCTTCAGTTGAACAACTCACTTGGAATCATCAGTCCAGTCAATACAAGTTGTTTCATCATATGGGCCATAGTAGGTTTTGTCCAGAACGAATGCATTAAATTCTCTTTTCTTCCCAGGAGCGTGGTACAGGTAAGCAAGATTGTCTTTTGTAACCACAAATTTCCTGGCGTAAGGAGGGGGAAAAAGACGTAATTGCACACAAAGCTGATAAAGCAAACAACTGTTCAGTACAGACTGCAACACAATGAAGCAATACAATAATAAAGAGGTTCCTGCACTACTGAAATGACAAAAATGGATCGATTTTTTGAACAAAAAATTTTGAATGGAAAACAAAGTATTTGCAGATAGATATTATCCCCCAACTTAAGCATTATAAAAGAGAAAACCTTCAGTAAAAATCACTGGGGTTGAATAATGAAATTCTTATTCTCAAAGCCCCAAAACAGAAGGAAAAGTTGAAACACTCAAACCAGGATATTCTATTTCCAAGGCTTGGCTTTCCTTCTTTTCTCCCCCTGTCAATTTCACAAAGTGACCCTGATCAGCTCAAAATCTCCCCTCACTCATGAATAGGAAACATTCCCAGATTGGTTAGGATGTCTTCATAATCAACTAGGTTTATGGGGCAATTCCTGCTGTTTTGTTCTGAAGCATGCACTCTTTACTTACTTGCCATCAGGGGAAAAGCTGACACTGTGAACTGGCTTGTGAAAATAAAACTGATGTATCACACATTTCCCAATCAAACTCACAAGCAAGGCAGCTCCCTCTGTAAGGGCAGAAAGAAAGGGTCGTAAGAATAACTGAGTACCCAAAGAAATCATAACCCTAGAAAACATTATTTTCTTAGAGAGGAGGGGCAAAACCTTTTCAAGACAGTGTGCTTAATATCATTAAAATAAAAAAATACAGTCCAAATTATGAGACACTATCCAAATTCTGTTAACAAGTTATTTTAAAATTCTGTAAATAAAGATACCTTCCCCAAAAATTCTAATGCAATTTCTAAAGCAGACTACTTCCAATTTTGTGTTAAGGCTGAACATCTAACAATACAGATTTCCTCCCCTCAAGGCTGCATTTTTACTGAATTCTTTTGTAAGACAGATATCTCTTTGTGCAAGTACCTTCATCAATTAGAATGGCAAGGTTTCCATCTGGAGAGAGCCCCACGCACACAATATTGAGCCGTGTAGCCAAGGGCAACGTCTCACACTTGTTACTGCAACAAAAAAACACAGAACTGTAAAATGGGGACAGGAATGCAGGAAGAACATCAAAGGTTTGATACCTTTGTTTAAGGCCATAGACAAAATTTAATGTAAAACCCCATCAACTTTGTTTAGCTGTCAAAATCCTTGAACACCAGCTAGGTGGGTTGTTCTGTGCAGGGCCAGGAGCTGGACTCGATGATCCCTCCAGTCCAGGATGGTCTGTCATTCTACATGACAGGATTATAATTCCAGGCTCCAGGATGGTCTCTAACTCTACATAACAGAATTACAATTCCAGGCTCCTGACTGGAATGCAGGCACAGGGAGCATCGATCACAACTCTGGCACGCAGGAAAGGCTGATGATGCGCTAATTCTTGTTATACACAAGACAGAAGCACCCAAAGAAACCATACAACTAAATCAAACACAAATCTATTTCTTCCTTTTTATTTTTTTTCCCTCTGAAATACACCTTTAGGTAATTCCCCTGCTATTCTCCACACGGGTGTACCCGCACAACACCGTGACAGGCACTCCACTAGGCAGGCCTCTACCTTTTAATGCTAAAGCAGATGCTTTCCAGGACACTTTGGCAGGCCGAGCATCCCGGAGAGCCCCATGGATCGGGCTCCAAAACGTCCTCAGAGCTTTATTCCCCCCGAAACCCTTCGAAACCCCCAGGCCCTTCCCCGCCCCTCTCACTTCTTGAGGTCGAAGAGGGAGATCCTGTTGCCGACGGGGCTGAGCAGGGAGTTGCCATCGCGGGTGAAGCTGAGGTTGCCGCGGCGGTACACGGTGCCCAGCAGGCCGGAGAACTGCGGGGGCAGGAAAGGGCAGGGTTAGAGGGGTTGCGGAGATGGGGACCGGGGGAAGATGACGGGGAGGTGAAGCTGTGGGGATCGGGGGCTGCCCCCCGGCCCGCGCTCACCCGGTACGCGAAGCGCATGGCGGCCACACGTGCGGAGCGCGGCCGCGGAACTGCGGCACCGAGGGGCGGGAACGAGGGAAGGGAAGGAAGGGAGGAGAGAGGGAGGGACAGGGAGGAGAGAGGGAGGGGAAAGGGAGAGGGAGGGGCGGCTGCTGCAGGCTGCCGCTGTCGAGCCGTGGCCCCGCTCGGTGTGCCCGTCCCCAGCCCCGGGCCCGCCGCCGCCGCCCTCAGCCACTCCGAGCACTCCCCAGCGGCCGCCCCGAGCTAGAGGAGCTCTTGTTCTTTTTACTAAATATATTACGGTATTTATACTTTTTAGTAAATGCCTTGGGGTGACTGTGAGAGCTGGGCCTGTTTAGTCTGGAGAAGAGAGACCTCATCAGTCCATACATTTATATCCCAGGTGGGTGTCAGAGGATGGTGCCAGATCCTTTTCAGTGGTGGCCAGCATCAGAATGAGGAGCAGCGGCTGTAAAATAAAGCACACGGAGTTTCAAGTCAACGCGAGGAAGAATTTATGTTTATGTTGAGGGTGGCAGGGCTCTGGAACAGCTGCCCAGGGAGGGTGTGGAGTCTCCCTGTCTGGAGACATTCCAGACCCACCTGGATGTGCTCTGTGTCACTGCTCTGGGTGACCCTGCCTGGGCAGGGGGTTGAACTGGGTGATCTCCAGAGGTCACTTCATCCCTGACTATTCTGTGATTCTGTAATCAGAGTGCAACAACGCTGAATGCCCAGTGTGTAGACGTGAGAGGTTTATTTTAAAGCAGTTTTATTGCAGCGGAAAGGATGTTGGTGGGCAGGATTCTTTTCAATAAAAGTGTAAAAATATCACAAAGAAAATACAGAAGGAAAAGAAAGAAAGGGAAGAAATGGATAAGAGTAGGTAGTGGAAACATAACACCACCCATGGATGTAGTGATGGGACTTGAGTGTTGGCATTTTGATGTCCCTTGGTCAGAGAGATGGTCACAGTCACAATCCTTTGGGGATTGGGGCCCACAAAACAAAAACTTCCTCAGGTTATGTACAGTCAGAGTAACACTGGAACACCCAGATCCCTCCCCAGGAAGGGAATTCTTCATGTCTGACACAAGACTGGGGCATGCAGCACCTGCTGAGGGAGAGTTCCAAAAGGTGTCACAGGCTGCTTTGGGGTCCTCGGTGGTCTCAATCCTCTCTCTTGTTCTTGCCTGCTCCATGACCCACCTCTGCACCTGCACTGGGGACTGTGTAGCCACCATGGACCTGACAGCAAAACTGGCACCAGAAAGATGCTGCCCTACCTTCCTATTTCCCATTTGAACGGTTATTGGTGTTTGAGGCTTAGCAGTCTGTTAAATCCTTACTGTCTGTGCTCCTTCAGCTTGGTCCTTGGATACTCACTCACAGGTGTTAGTGTTGCAAAATGTGGAATATGTCAAAATTAACCTAAGTCAGGATGTTCTTTGATGGTTGATCTTTGTATACTTCCAAGCCTGATAAGCAAGGAAGGAGAATTAATTGGTGGTACAGAGAGCAGTGTCCCTTAGTGATGGATATCCTGGAACTATAATGGATATCCTGGAACTATAATGAGTAACTTTACTGCTTTAAGGATGCAGTAAATCAAGATATGAATGTATGTCTTATGTAGATGTTGCTAACTTGGCAAAAGACTCAGATCCAGGTGTCCCATAACTGATTATATTATTATTATTATAATATTATAATTATTGTATTATTATTATAACTAATTATTATATTATTATAATATTGTTATAACTTATTATAATACTAAAAGTCAGACCTACAGGGCAAAAAGACCCTGCCCAGGTGAAGACCCTTGCCTGGAGGATGCATAGAAATCAGCTGGTATTACACAATTTTTTTGGAAATTATTAACCATTCATAATAGAGGGGCTGTACCTGGGAGGTTGCCAACACTGAATTTCTGTGTATAAATAACAGCAGGAAAAGTCTGGAGGGGTGTGCTGAATTAGGGGAATACTGTGGAGACTCCAGGCTTGTGCAACTCTGAAATAAATAAATAATCAATGTCTCCTTCAGGTGTGTAGTTGCACACCAGGTAGATTTTTGCAGACAAAAGCAGCTTCGGTTAAAACAGATGACACCATCACTCCTCCAGACCAAACAGAACTGACAGCAGCAAAGAAGTTGATTTCTTTTTAAAACATGTATATTTAGAACTGTAACGCTTACAATTTCATTAAACAATCTTAGTACAATGTGTTTAATCTAACAGTATATTACAGAACAATGTGAAAAATGATTTAATAGCAAACCATGAAAATGGAATTAATAATACCTGCAGTGTCAAAGTCACTAACTTGTTACCTTTTCCAGTCAAAGAATCCCAGCAGTCATTCGCACTAAATGATGCTTTGGGTTTTATCCAGAATAAAATGGTATGATTTCCACAGAGAAAGGGCATTCCTTCACAGAAAGAAGATGCATAATAAGAACATTTTCAGCTAGCAGGTCTACTTTATACATCTAATTAGAATTTTTAAATAAAAAATAAAATTAAAGTAAAATGTTTAGACCAGTGCAGGGTGCCTATTCATTTTTCAACTTAGTTGTGGTTCTTTTTGGAAAGAGGGTTTGTTTTTTATTTCCCCTTTGTAGTTTAGCAGAAGAAAAGAAAATGATGAGTTTGTCTAATGAGCAGCTCCTCACTTCAGTTTTGCTGACAAGTATTTGACATGGGACTGTTTCCTCTGTGGAGTCTCTTGACAACGCACCATTATAGATCTGCAAGTAGAAAAGGTCATTCTCACATTAAATGCACAAGTTTTAATATCAGAAGCAGGACATCAGAAGAAGTTGTAATTTTTCCAGTCACAGGTGAATTTGCAACATTCACAAAAATTACACTTTTTTTTTTTTACATTTTTTTTGTATTTACATTTCAGATATAAATAATGAAATTCTTTAAGTTACATGTTTTAACTTTGCTTCACGATTATTCTACATCTGCAAGCTTTCCTGTATCAAACCAACCTCCTTCTTTCATCACGAATGCACAAGCCTGGCCTCTAATCAGTAATAATTACACTAAGCCTTTATGATGAAAGGTTGACTGTTCAAGTATCACATCATAGTGAAATTTTTGCCCCAACTTAAAAATTGGGGCAGCAAACCAAGCCACTTGGAAATGGTAATAAAAGAAATTAATCTGGGAACTCAATAAGCCAAATAATTTATTATTAAATTCTATCAATATCTTTCTTTGGTAAGAAATATGCAAGAGGATAACCCAAAGCCCACCCCCCAAAAAAAAAATCATATAATATGTGACATCACAGTGTCTACTCTGTGAAGGAGAAAGCCTCAGAAAATTAAGGAATTTTGTTCAGTTAAGATTGTTTATAGCAGTAGCTCTTCCATGCATCTAAGTATGCAAATGATGGAAGTTTAATATAAAATTGCAATGGCAGGAATTAACAGTGATCAAACAAACAAAATAAAAGCAAACCAGAAAAGCAACTGTTACACCAGTGAATGTGTTGTTGTATGCTCTGTAATGTTTCTGGCACATGTGTGGAAAAGCCTGTAAATTATTACATAAAAATTCAAGGTTTGGATAATTACATCATCCAACTCTACATTCTAAAATATGTAAGGAAGCATGAAACAGATCTCTCAGCTGCCCAACAAAAATAAAGAAGTGGTCCAAAGATTTGGATTTTTTGCTTTTTGTTGCCCTGTGTTGGTTGTTGTGATGCAGGGATGTGACTGCAGGAAGAAAACCCAATAGCTGACACGAAACATACTAAAGTGGCAATATAAACTAGCTGACACAAGCCTCACTGTACATTTAAATTGATACAATTGTCTGCTGCTTCCATGGCCAGTACACGCCGGGTGCCACAGGACTCCTTGGAGTTAATGTTGCAACAAAGACTGAGCAGGTCATTATCCCATAAAGTGCTTTCATATCCAGTTCCTAAGGGGTTCCTGGTCTCCACTCCGAGCTGTCACGTGACGTTGACCTCCAGAACGTGGTCGTCCTTGCTGGGAATGACCAGGATTTGCATCCCTGTGCTGCTGTTGAACACCTGGCCCGGGGAGAAGGGCTGGAGCCGGGGCATGGGCAGACCCTTGTGCTCCCCGCTGGCTGTGGAATGCAGGCTCCCCCTGCTCCTGATGCTGCTGCTGTCAGCCTGCTCATCCACATTCTTGTCCACAGACAGGTTATCGTTTTCAATCCAGCTATCTGTTTCAAAACAGAAGAAAAAATAGAGTTTTATTCTACCAATTAAGTCTAAAAGGTCATTTCAGAGCTCTGACAGTCAGCTTGACACATGTTCACAGTTATTTATCATCTCTGCTGAGATGATAAATAAGTCTGTGCACACTTTTGGCCAGCACCAGATGTAACAGAATGAATTATACTGGTTTCAAAGGAAACTTTCAATAGCATGACCTCACATCTGTCACAAGCTAGATACTCTACATGGCTGTGGTAATTTAAACTCTGCATCTAACTGAATGGCCCACATTTTCAGCAGTTCTTTTATTTCACATTCAATCCCTTGAAAACAGAGAAAAAAATCTCAAAGCTAATGAAAACACACACACAATTTAGAGAAAATGGAACTGCACAATTAGAGGGTTCTCAGTTTTCACTTGATTGTAAATCCAGTGACAAGTGATTTGCATACTAATCTTTAAAGGAAACAGAAGAGAACAATGCATTTATTATTCCTCCTCAGAGATTTAGGTGGCAACCCGAATTTAAAGTTGCCCTTAGAGCAAGTTTCAATTTAGGACTCTGAGTGAAGGTAGCAAAGACACCTGTGAGTACCTGGCCCATATATTGTCAGTGTATTTCTTGCTTTGCTTTTCTCTTTACACAAGAACACAGGAAAAGCAGAGTAATTTCTGTAAGTAGCCGCGTGGTCCAACTGGCCTTACCAGCATCAAGCTGCATGGAGTGAGCAGAATGGTGAGGGAGGTATTTAAACAATCTGACATCAGGGAAAGGCAGATGCCCAGCAAACAGTGGCATCACTTCCATGTGCACTTTGTGAGTTGCTCGAGGTGCTACAGGCATAGAAATCACTCCAGAGCTTTTTCCACAGACTGCCCAGTTACTACTGTTGTCAACAACTGCAAGAACAAGGAGAAAACACTATAAAGTTCTTCTGTGAAAAATCGAGAACCCTCAGGATAGTTTTAGAGCACTTTGAAAATCTGCATTTTAGCAATATCTAAAAGCCCACCAGCTTTTATGTGTGAAGAACTGTGCAAGGTAAGAAAACAGCCCTACACAGAGGGGACCATAGCTGGGCACATATCCATCCAGTCTGAAGAACATTTCTACTCCACTGGAAGGCAGATTAATGAGGGGAAAATAAAATATTCCCAGCCTAGCAAAATGAAAACTGCTTTACTAAGCAGCTGTACCCACAATAAAGGAATTTATGCCACAGCAAGTCTGGCAAATGTCATTGTCAAGAAAAAATTAGGGGGAAATTTATTAAAATGCTTACGAAAAATAGTCTTACCTTCATACATAAGTTTTGTTGTGCAATATCCATCTGATTCTGTTAATGCTTCATCTCTGTCAACCTCAGAGAGCTCAACAAGCCGGGTGATGGACACCTCTAAGGAGCAGAGGGAGCCTGTTTTACAGTACTCTGCATCCAAGGGTGGGAAGATTTCAGTTTTCACATGGTACAATGTCTGTCAGGAAGAAAACAATGCTGTTATCAAGAGAAAAATGAGTGTTTTATTTGCGTTTAAATTGAACTGGACAATGGGTACGGTACCAACTTTACACGTAACAGATCCTGTTAAATCTTCTTAATGCAAGAGTCACTTATAAGTAATGTTCACTTCATTTTCTTGCTCAGTTTAATAAAATCACAGAATATGGAATCCTGGAATGCTGTGCAATAGTAGGGACCTTATAGATCGTCTGGTTCCAACCCATCTGCCACGGGCAGGGACACCTTCCAGTAGAACAAATCAAATTTGAGTCAATCTATTTTTGGTACCAGCAGTGAAAATAGCATTTTTTTCCTTGACTTCTGTACTTTAACACAGCCTTTCAATGCTCCTAAATGGACACAAACCTTACTGTTTTAACAATTTTTATCACTTTCTTAGCTCCTCCCTTTCAGACACATCACTCAGATTCTGAGTAATACAGAACTCCTTCATCCCTCTTCCTGTCATAGACCCTGGAATAACAGTGCCCACATCAAAGAACTGATTTTTAATTCCTACAAGATTAAATTTCTACCAGAAAACCCTCACTGTTTCACACAGGTGTTGTCTTTAAAAACTCCAGAAAGATGCTGATAGAGGTGCCAAAAATGCTTGTTACATGGCAGTAGGAAAACCAACACCTGAAATGCTGCTCAATGCCAGTTTGCAACAAGCAGGTAGAAAACACTGGAAACAGACAAAAGGATTTAAAAAACAAGAGTCTTCTCATGATGCTGCTTTTTACCCAAGCATCACAAAGGGGAACACTGAGTTTAGAGATGAGATTAAATAATGTTGATAAAACTTCCTATTAAAGGAATTCTACCTAGCCTATGAGCTCCCTAGCTGATCAAAGGAATAAAAAGTTTGTCCATAAAGGGGAAGAAGAATAGTTCAGATAATGGCCTAGAAAACCCTAAATATTTCATTAAGGGGAGCTCATCTCAAGCACTGCAAAAAACTACTCAGATGCTTTCAATAGCAAAGACATTTTGGAAATTGCAATTTGCTTTGGAGAGCACAATCTTAAGCCAGCAGGGAAAAAGCAGCTCAGTAAGCTGCAGACAATCTCCATGGCACCAACCCAGGAAGGTGAAAACAGTAAAAAATGGAACACAATTAAGCACAAGTGTTACAGCCCTCACCACATTTCTGTGGCGAGGATATGATTCCACTACATCACATCAGGCTGTAGCTCTGTCACTCACAAACTGACTTCCAATGATTCTAAGTAGGTTATCAACCTCATGATCTAAACAGAATTTTTCTAATATATTTTTTTGATTTTCCCTTTTCACTTCTTAGGAAGCCATATTCAGTTAAGATATGCTATCCTATAACTTAGGGGAGTACTTACAAAAAAATTTTCCACTTGAAATTCGTAAGTGAACGGCTTCAAGATAAGAGACTGTTCTTCAGAGGTAGCTGGACAAAAGCTGACTGAAAACAGGCACTGCAAGGAGAGAGGAAGCTCTTTTGTCCACTTCAATTCCCATACAAAGAATATTGATTGCTTACTGTACACGACCTGAAAGAGAATGTTAAGAGTGTTAGCTGCTTCCTTCCTCTGAGGAAAGAAGAGGAAATGCACACATGAACATATTTGTCTGTTCTGACATTGGTACAGTTTACAGAAAGAAACTCAATAAATCATTTGTGGAAATATGCAACAAAATGACTAACTGAATCTTTTTTCACAATGCACATCTTTTTAAAAGGAAGGATCCATTTCACTGTCAGAATCAAATGTTTCAAGAGGAAACACTTCACATTCAGTGAAGTCCAATCTCATATTTTAAAATATTTTAATCAAAAGTCAAATTTAATAAAATTATTACTATGTTCTTACATACTTTTTATGGGCACCAAGACTGAACAATTTAATATGAGGCTGAAAGAAACTTCAAGGTTGCCCAGGGAGCTTGTGGAAGTGTTCAAGTCCAGGTTGGATGGGGCTCTGAGCATCCCAGTCTGGAAGGTGTCCCTGCCCAGGGCAGGCGATTGAAACTTGCTGATGTTCAAATCCCCTTCCAACCCAAACCATTCTATAATTTTGTGGTAAGAAACTGTTCTGCAACTGAGCTGGTTTACAGCTGTATTTAATTGGAAAACTGTCTCTGATTTTTTTTTCCTAAAACCCAATGACAAACTGCAACCATAAGATGAATAAATTGAATAAACCAGCAAGTGAATTTTACCTGTTGAGATGCAGGGTTGAGAGGTACCAGCTGCAAATCTGTACACTCAACAGAATTTTTTAGGCTGTAGTCTGAAAGCTGGAAACAGAGTTCTGACAAATTCTGTACGCAGACTTGCACATATTTCCTGAAAAATGCAACACAGTTTTTTCAATAAAAACTGACCAGTTACATTGGAAGAGTCCATGTCCATAAAACAAGGCTGTAAAACTTCCTCCTTCACATAAACAAAACCAAAGAACTACACACAAACAGGAATACTGGGTTCATCCTGTGGCCTCATTTCCAAAACCACAAATTTGTTTTTATTGTCATGAAAGAACACGAGAGGAAATGCACAAGCTTCCAGGGGGAAGATAGTAAAAGCCCAGCTTATGTATTAAAAAAAAAACCTGCTATAAATAAGAGTTATGAAACCTCATACAGCTCCATACTTTGTAATAAGAAAGAAATAATAAATAAACAATGAGTACATTACCGTTTGCCAGCTGACAATAAGGAATGCTTGGCATTAAAGGGTATGCAGAATGTTAATGCAATAATAGTGGAGTAAATTGACCAAGGACAATCAATGGTCACCTAAAGGAAAAAATGGAACAAAGTTCTTATTTGCAATAGTCTTTGGCACAATGATTTTGCTTTTCCTTTCCTTTTTAAGTGAAATTTTTCTCATCAAGTGTCTATACCTAATGCATCCAGGAGGGGAACAAATAAACATTTTTTAAAAATCAGTATGTAAAATCTAATCTGAAAAAAAGAACAGGTTTTTGTTTGCCTGTGAGTGGGATATGAAATCTCAAAGCAGCTTTTCCTCTAGGAACTGAAATACCCAGTTCTAAAGTCTACAAGAAAAAGGAAGGGGGATAGAAGAAAAAAAAGGACACCAATGGCATCTCTGACACCTTTACCCCCGTAAAGGTCAGCATCAAATAAATCTGTAAGATTTATTATTTTAATGTCTTTAAAATAATTTAATATATTAAATACAAGCTCAAAATATATTTATAAATGCATTTAATGCATATTTGTTTTAATTTGAAGTAGCACACTTGACTTCATCTCTCCCATGAATCAGAAGCTGGAATTAAAAGACCACCATGCTACCTTCTACAAAGACACAGGTACCCTCCATGCTTTATAATCTGTGTTAAAACACCTGAAGTTAGATTACTAGCCAAAGGAACAGTTGACAATTTATTAACAACAGTGCATATTTCTACTTATATTTACAATTTCTTTACATTTTAACATTCAGTATGATTTTTGCATAAATGTCTTCTAAAAGAAAACAAGTTCCAAACAAGCAAGTTCCCGCTAACCCAAAGTGTTTACCCCTGCAATCAAATACATTTCACACTAAAAAAGTTAAGCTACATCTTACCTTTTGATCAACAGTAGCCATGCAGTTGTCCTGTTTCTGCTTCTCTTTGTTTTTCCTGTGATTTTCTTTATTTGTAGTATTTTCCTTCTCCACTGCAGATTCCGAGGCTGATGGCAAATACATGACTTCTAGTTCAAATTCAATCACATGGTAAGCAGGAGCCACTGGCAAGCTGATGCTTGTGATCTTCTCAGAAGACTGAATCCTTAATGATGACTCTGAGATCTTTTCTGTAGATGTGTAGAATGGGATAAAAAGAAAATAATAGAAAAATATGTGGGGCCATAACCACTTCCCAGCAATGTTTGCAAAAACAGTAATGAGAAACCATGTTAAAAAACTCCACAGTAATCTCTTCAAACCAGCTATAATCTGCACATGTTGAATATTTAACTTCCCAGGAGTAATGCTCTATCCTTCTTTAACTGCAGGAAGTTAACCACCACATTCCATGTAATAAAAGGCTCCTAATGCTCAGGAAAGAACTGAGAGGGCACTTTAACAACAAACTCCAAACCAGCCTAAGAGCTACTTTAGCCCATCATAAGACACTTACTCAGGTATCTACAAAGTGAAAGCACCTTTTTAAAGCCTCATCATTTCACTTCAAGCAACCTTGGACACACATGCAGCAGTTTCACATGCCTTCTGGATTTCATCAATGGAAGTAAAATTGTCCCGCTGTGTTTGTCAAAGTTCATACTGCTACTTTGAGGGTGAAAATTTGAGACCTTTCTTGCACTGAAGTACTCAGCTGCAAATCCCTAAAATTGTTCTTAATAATGACTGTTGACAAACAGTGTCAGCGTTCCTAATGCTGTAAGTATTAAGCTTCAGGATGACTGGATTTGTGAGCCTTTAAGAGATGATTCCTTTTCAGTCGCTGGCTTACCCCTGGTGTTGGAGTAGATGACAGCCTTGCTCTCAGGGGGGTACAGGATGGGCATGGCATCCGCGTTGCTCAGCTGCAGAGTGTCCCCGCTCTTCATGCTGTAGTGACCAGTGGTCACTGTGAACTTCACCTTCTGGGGAATGCCAGCCAAAAGGCTTTCTGGAGGACAGAGCAGGAATTGTTAACAGATTCCAGCACGTGGTTACAGTGCACTAAGACTTGTTAGCAGACAGTTGGTCACACACTGGGGTAACTTACAAGTGTGGGGTTTTGGTGTTATGGGACACATTAAACCCAGCTCAGATACAACTTGTGGGGAAACCACTTGTTTGAACCTGAGAGCTCACACCCACTGCATCTTGGATGGCTTAGATGAGCTGTCTCTCTAGCACAGATTTCAGTGAAATACAATAACCCCAAAGAATTTACTAAGCTATTGAAGTTCTCCAAGTTGCAGACAGCTCTGTATTTTCACACCTGTGATTCCAGTCACACCCATGTACTGTATTTACATGATCAGCACAACAGGAATGCCAGTGTGCACACAGAATCACAGCTATCATTTTCATAGGGGTCCTTAATTTGATTTATGCCCAATATGCCTGTCCTTCCTTTGCCACACACTGCAACCTGGAAAGCCAGCACAAAATTCATATTAACTCCTCAGCTGTCACACTCAATAGCCTGAAAACAAATCACTATTAACTTCCATTTATACAACAACTAGTGCTTAGCTGTCCCTGAAACCAATGGATGCATTCAATATTCATTTTTAGTAAGTTTATATCCTCTCTAGCAGAGAATCCCATTTCTTACTTATTTCTTGTAAATATCAAAGGGACTCTAACATTAAGTTTGGAGGAATTTCTGCACAGAAAGGGAGAATACACATTGGAATGGGCCGCCCAGGGAGGTGGTCACTGTCCCAGGAGGTGTTTAAAGGGAAGACTGGACATGGCACTCAGTGTCATGGTGGTGTCTGGCCAGAGGTTGGACTCTATCTCAGAGGTCTTTTCCAGCCTAACTGATCCTGTCATCACAACCAATAAGGAGCTCAGTCAATTACGAATGCAAATATTCACTTCTAGCCAGTGTGGGAGCTCAAATCACACCTGATATTTCAGTGACAATGCATGTTCAAATCAAGGTTCAAAAGTGACACTATGTGTCCAGAGCCAAGTTGTGTCCAGGGCCAGAAATGGCAGGACACGATGATGGCTAATTTGAAAAGCAAGGTTGTATTTTAGACTTACAAGGCAGAGAAAGGCAAACTGAGAAACACCGAAGCCATGAAACACTTTCTCTAGTCCCACAGGAGCACAAGAGGAATCATCAAGGCAGCTTCAGCACAGCCACTGCACCTACCAGTCATGGGCTCCACTTTGAGCTGGGGCTCCTGGGAGTACACGTCGTACTGCACGATGGGGTAGATGTGAAGAAGGACAAACTGCACCTTTCCCACTGAAGTGCACAGCTGCCTGAGCGTGTATGTCCCAGGTTCTTTGGCCTTGGAAGAAAAACATTCAAATTTTTTTTCTTAATTTTAAGAAAATACTCCTAGAACAAGCCCTCTGCTAAAGAACAGCATGTTTCCATCTCAATTTTATCAGGTACTTTGGGTTTGTAAGGTAAAATCGCAGATTTCAGAAAATTCAGTTTTCTGAGTAAATGACAAGATTTGCACAAAGGAACCTTTTGGCCCACTGAGACAGAAGCTCTCAAGTGCTGTCTGATTCAAGAGAAAACATCATGATTACCAGTACTAATAATCAGGATAACTAAAGTAGTAGCTATGCTGTCAATTTGTTACTTTGGGGTGTGTTTTGCATTATTTGTTGGTTGGTTCTCCCCCAAAGTGCAACATACATGAAAAAAAACATTATTAAGTGCCTAAACAACACCTGTGCTTATTTGGCTAACTCATAAAAACAATTATAAAATCCCACAGCACTTATAAGGCACAGCTTTCAGCTCCAGCTATTGATTTCACACACACCCCAAGTCAATGTTTACAAGTAACACATACATATTTAATTTCCAACCCTTCCCATACCCTGAGTAATAATATTTTGGATGTTTCTCCATAAGATTAAAAACAAAAGCAAATCTGTAACACCTTCTAGTATATTTATTCTTGATTCTATTTGCTCTTAGGGACTGCTGGGGAATAGGAAATGTTTTCTTTTTTTCATGTGCCACTTTCCAAGTGTAATACATAAATAACAATGTTGGGTATAATTAAATAAGTCTTCAAGTTATGGAGAAAAGCTGTACCAACTCAACAGTCAAACCTCATGCAGTTATTTACATGGCAAATCCAGACTGAAATTCAGTATGATGCATTCTGACATTAAAGTCACTACATTTTAGCCCTAAAAAACCAGAAAAGCAGTAAAGTAATAAAAATAAAAGCAGTAAATGAGTAAAGTAACACATAATATCCATAAAGTAATACATAATATATACTTTAAATCTTAGCATGGGATGGGAATATTGGTCTCAAGAATTTAGACAATGCTTTCTGATTTCTTCTTAAGGCTTGGAAAAAAATGGAAGATTGCTGTCAGCATAAATAATGCTAATCATCAGTGTAAGGTCTACAGAAATGATCAAACTCCCTCTGGGTCACAAAAGCACAGTCATTCCTCTTCCTGCAGAAGTGGTGCAATTAAGCATTACTTTAAGAAAATCCAGAAAACAAGTTGTCAGCAGTTTCTGTCCTCTGGCCAGCTGTGAAATCCAGTAGAAGTGACACAGTGTATTACTACAGTGCTAATGGATTTTTAGAAAATATTTTGTAAATAATGCAGCTCAAATCTAGAGAAGCTTTCATTGTTTTATCTAATAATATACTGTTAAAATTATAACATGCTCAGATTTTCCCTTTAAGGACAGGTAAACCATGCCTTAAACAACTATATTGTGAGATTCACACTGAGCAGTCTTCCCATAAAAAGTTCTTTTCTTGAAAGGAAGGTTGGGAAAATAGCAAAGTTATAAAAGTAAGGCTGTCCATCCTCCAGTGGCCATCAGATTCACAGAAGAACCAGACAAATTCAAAGCAGAGCTCTATCTAGCTTTTCATCCATCTCTTCTCCTGGTGTTCCCAATTGCATCCTGATCCCACTAAACCCAAATGCCAGGTCAGTGCAGCCCCTAACAGCTCTCTTCTAGTAACGCTCCTTCATCTGAAATCCACTTTTACATACATGTGAATTCATTTTACAGAATATGGCATTTCCAGCCACCAAGGCCTCTGGTCCAAATCCCATTAACCTGTCCCAATCCTTTGAAAAAGGCTGAGAAACCTCAGAAATTAGGTCAGTAGGTAGTTCAAATGACTGCATTGCCATTCCACAGATGATAACTAGTAACTAACACGTTAGTCAACTTAGATGATGACTAATGGGGACAATTTTAATTCTAACTTCTTCTAAATTCAAATGCTTGTAGCTGATCTTAACTTCTTACAAGTAGGTTTACTACATCCCCCAAATGAAAAATTATTCTACCACCCTCTGAGGAGAAGAAAAGGCTGTCAACCAAATTTAACCACACAATCACTTACTGAATGGCTGGAAAAAGAATTCACATCAAAGCTTTTAGATGTTATTCTGAATAACCTCAACACCACAAGCAGACTTCATGAGCAGTACATCATATTGTATATGAATTTATCAGTTCAATTTTTGGCAGCAATAGTCAAGATGTTTAAAATAGGTTTAGGAAGGCTGACTCAAATGATTTCAAGTAGAAGAGTCATCTGTATGTTTTAGCATAAACACAAGAGCATCCTTTCAAGGGAAATGATGGTGGAGAACAACAAAAAGCTGCAAGGGGAATGGATGATCCAAGTGTAACAGGAAGCAATACCTGTATATGCAATAACAGGCACCACTCACCAGCGCAACGCTCTTCCTCAGCCAGCATTTCCAGTTTCTCTCTCACGAGTGCTACAATCAGCCAGCTACAAAAACATACCTGAATATTGAACGTTATTTTATTGTCCCCTGGTTCCAGAGTCAAGTTGTTGCACTTCAAGACGTGAGCCCCATCTTCCAAAGTGAGCCCCGAGGGCACGTCCAGGGAGCTGCTGCTCTCCTGCCGCCGCAGCAGCATGTGCGCGTTCTTGCAGATGATTCCTGCTGTGTTCAGGGAGTTGTCCGAGGGGCTCCTCTCGTACATTTCAGCCAGCTCCAGGGCTGGCAGGCTGTTTCTGGACAAAGGCAAGCCCGCAATTTCACTTGGGAAGGTGATGACGCCGTTGGAAGTTTTGTGCTTGGTGAGCCACTCGGCTGTTTTCCTGTAGCTGTTCTTCTCGATGCTGAAGTGAACGTGGATGGCAACCTGGTCCACCTGGACAGGGATGGGCATTTGGCTCAGCAAAGTCAGCTCGATGGACAACTTTCCACCCACGTGGACAACAGCATTTGGAGGGTCAAAATGCAGAGTTTTCAGCTGGGCAAAGGAGTGCATAGGCAATATAACCTTTTGACCTGGAAAGATAAAAATGGGGATTTTATTATTCTCGAGTGCTGCTGGAGATCAGCAAAATTTTTCTCTTAAAAATTCAGTTCCTAGAATTGAATGGACCAAGAACTTTTCAACAATTAATTATTTCTCAACAAATCACTGCTTTCCAATTTTTTATCTTGCATGAGAGTTAAAAGACATTGAGATTTGTTTTACTTAGACTACAATTTCCATTTCCAGGCTATTAAAAACACCTGAATTAAGAGATTGTCCAAGCAGAAGTTGAACATTTCACTACAACAGAACACAGCAGCATTAAGTAACCAACTTCCCAGAGCTTGTACAAGTTTAAGAAACTTATAATCAGGCTGGTGCCTTGAGCCAGCAGCTCTGCTATGCAAGGGGTTTTCATTCTCTCTTTTACATTCCAAAAACCCTAAGGCAGTACCTAAAATTATTTATGAATCAAGTCTAAAGTCACATATTACTTATGGTACATTTAATCATTAAGAAAAAATTTCTGCAGAAAAATAAGCAGTCTTCAGATCTATAGGAAGTATTCCATATGAATTTGAATTATGATTAATATCTGATAAGAAGATATTACTGAAGCAGCATGAAGAATAAAGAGAAGAAGCAGGATGGACAAAAGAATAGGCTGCAAGTAGAAGGCACAGATCTAACATCAAAATCCGGGATGTATCATCACAGAGCTGCCACTTGCATGCCAGCATTGAGACAAAGATAGGTTAGGAATTGAAAAAACTCAACACACAGTAAATTATGGGCTGTTAAAGCAGAGAAACATAACTGAAGGAAAACAAAGACCTTGCAGTATTCAGAATGAAAATGTTAATTACCCTTTCATCTTTGACTATTCCTATTTAGTGTAAATTTATAAATGTTTTAAACATTTATCAATCACAAGTTCAAAAATTACAAGTTCAGAAACTCAAGTTTAGAAATTATACACAAAATAATGAACTCAATCAGAAAAGGCCTCCCCACCTACCTTTAGGGAACAACCAGATTGGAGTAGCTGAAGTTTTAAGACCCAGACTCACCTTGGTTCTCTGCTTGCTGATTGGTAAAATCTAGTATTTCTTGGCAAAATCTTTTGCGTTCCTCTTCTGTTAAGTGACTATCACCAGCTAAAAGGCTGCTTGTTTGGAGATAACTGATGAAGTTAAGGAAACAGGAGATAGAAACCCACAACAATGACAAATTTGACTGAAAACAAGACATTCAAGTACTGCTTTTCTGAGCTTTAAAGACAAGACCTGCTATTATCATTTCTGCACTTTTCCACCAGAAAAGAAAAAAATGAAAGATTTACCATCATCTGAGAGTACTGCAGAATCTCAGTACTTCTGCAGCAGACCTACTACAAATATGATCCATAATAAACCAGTGCAATCTTGCCTCATCTAAAAAGATTCATGAGCATAGAAAATTAATTATTTGACAATAATCCATGCAGTGTGCAAGTTAAAGACACAGTGCCTCGCATCACACTGGTCGACATTTAGCACTAAATAATCTTGAGTATTCTATTTTATTCCAATTTACCTGGCTGAGAACCTGCCAGCTGTTACAGCACCACTTACCATAACTAAGTCACAAGACATTCTTTTAAAATTTTAAGTGCTGGAGATATAAATGATCACTTGAATATTTAGCTAAGAATGCAATATTACTCGCTCAGATTTGTTATGAGAATTTGCACAGAAGCAGAAAAATTTAGAAGTATTTAAAAGTGATGTCAGAATATTTTGTAAATACTGCAGCTCAAATCCAGAAAAGCTTTCATTGTTTTATTTATGAATAAATTTGCAAAGGAGGCTGACATGTACAATGTGTCTTGCTGTAAAAGCACACAAACCAACAAAAAATCAGCACAACAGAACAACCCCCAAAACACACTCTCTGGTATCAAATAACTCAGGTGTCTCAGCTCAGACTCAGAATGTCTGGCAGTCTTTACTGTTAAATAAAAGTTAAAAATAAGTCAGAAAAATAATCCCATCATTTTTCCTGTCTTGATTGTTCTGGCTCTGCCTGTTAGAGGATACTTTTCTATCTGTCCAAGCTGCTTCTGACACTCAGCCAGCTGCTTCCTCGTGTGTGTGACCAGCAGTGCCCAGCCCTCAGCAAGGTAGGTTTTCAGTGCTCCTTGAAGATACACCTCTGCCTTCTGGGGACCTTTCTTCCTCCTTGGAAAATGAAAAAACAAGCACAGAGCAACGTAAGAACCTCTGCAGCCAGGAAGACTCTCTGCATCTTTTCTCAAAGTGCTGATGGGGGAGGAACAAACTGCAGTGAACCATTATGATCTTTAATTTTCTGGTAACAGATCAACATATGGGCCTTCCTTATTGCAATTCACTTCAGCAAGTAGAAATGCAATTAATGTCATTATTCCATATGCAGATCTATCCCAAGTCAGAGCAAATGAGGTGAAGGAACCTCCCACAAATAAAACAAAAGCCACCCAAAGCTTCTTACAGTGTGATAAAAATTTGTTTACTCAAAAATTTTAAAGCAGAAGAATACTTCAATGAAAATTTTATTGCCACACGGCAGTTCCATGGCAGTCTTTAAACGTAACATGACTCCCTCTGGTGAAAATTTAAGTTAATTTGGGAGAATTCGTTGCAATGGAGATCAGACTGCTTAAGTGAATATCGGTGGGAAGCATGCCCCAACATATTTTCCAAAATAAACCACTTATGACTCCCAAATTCTACTAAATAAGAAATACAAAATGACACTGAAAAATGCAGTAGGTTTTCTCAGTGGATTTGAACAGCAGGAATAAAAACAATTTAAAAAAATTGGAAATCAGGAATAAAATCACTATTTCACAGGCGGGGAAACAACCACTTTGCAACGATAACCTCAAATATTAAATGGATTACTCTCCAAAGACATGTTTCCTGGCTTTTTTTAGATAGGTGCAGTTCATAGATGTAGTTAAGGTAACAACTGCATTTACTACAGCCTGCTTCCTAAGGAGGCCTCTGACTTGTTTCTAAGTTCACAGTTGTCTTTCCCAGCCTTTTCTCCCCAGAAGAAGAAAGGCTGAAGCTAAAGAACACAGAACAGTTAGAGTGCAGAATCATGAGGTGAGAATTAAAGTTTCATAAAAAAAGACTGCTAGTTTTCTTTTTTTTTCCTCCTGAAATACAGCATGAAGTAGGGTTTGTTAAAATTTAAAAAAATACTTTTAAAAATTCCTGTTTAATGACAGTGTATCTTCCTCAGGGATAATATTCAACCTTTTCAAAGTCAATGCATTTAGGACATTTTAAAGAGTCATTTACATATAAAACTCTGCCAAGTCCTTTCCCACAAGCTTAGCTGAGCGAATTCTTCCAATGTTTGTGTACATTTCAATGGTGGCATGGGACAGATCCTGTATAAAAGAAAATAAACCATTATAAGCTTTATGTATTTTTGGCAGCTGTATGATTATTTCACACAAACTCATAGCCAGAGACTAAGTTACTGCCACAAAATGCCCAGAAGGAGCCACATTTACCCTGAGCACAAAATACACAGCAGTTTGTAACAGGTCACCTTCACTGCTCCTGCAGCTGGTCATATCCCAATAGCTGTGAATGCTAAGTTATAGTCAGGATAATTATTTTCATAAGAGTGCCTTAAAGGAATTTTGCTTGCATTTCCAAATTGAAGTTTATCCCTCATCTTTAAGCTTAATCTCCAATGCAGCCACAATGTCCAAGTGTCACCTTCCTCCCCTTGCCCTAAGCTTTAATAACAGCAGCAAACCTTTCTCACAAAATTAGCAGTTACAACACACACACTGCGTTCAACCTCCCAACTTCTTTCAAAAGTCCATAATCATCTCTGACCAGGTATGTAAAAATATAATAAATACATCACACTGTTACAGGATAAAGGAGAATCTCTTCAAATTGAAAAGATTTTATTTTTAAAAATGCAAATAAATTATCATAGGTGTGTCAGTAAGTTTTAATTATTTCTGTGTTCTTGTCCACTGAATACAGGACAAGATTAAACACAGGCATACATAAAATGTATATATTGACATGACAACTACACAGAAAACCATCTTTTAGAGTGTATCTGATACCTGAATTTGCATTGCATAAAAGTGCAGTCGTAAATACAAAGAGAAATGGCAATTCCTCTGGCAAACACTACAGATCCCACTTAGTTTCTTAAATTTAGGAAGTTACTGCTGAGCTTAGCAGAGATATTCAGGTGCAAGATGGAGAAGAATAGATAAGAGAAGCTGGCAACTCTCAGGATTTTAATTCTGATCCAGCTACACAACTACTCCTATAAATAAATGAAGAATAAAAGTGAAACCCAGTATCTTCAGACAAAATGTTTTGAGTTTTTTTTTAATTTTGATAAAACTTTGTAAAATTGAGTATCACATAGTTTCCATGTTTCAAAAGAAGTATTCCATTTTCCTTCAAGTTTTCTCCAGGAAACCTTATTGGCCATATGCAAATATGAGAAATTATAAAGGAAAATTATTTAAAGGAAAAAAAAAACACCCAAGCAAAACTGGTTGGGAAAAAAAAAAAAAACCAAACCAAAAAACCCAACAAAAACTGTCAAACCAAGCCCTGAAAAAATCAAACACATTCTTGTGACAGTCAAGAGATTTTGTTTTATTTAGAATTCTTCTATTTGAAAAACAAAACCAGCAAAATAAAAAAAAAATGAAATCATTACAATGGCTCCTCAGTTGGGGAGCTGTCAGGAAATAAAGATGCACAATATTAGAATCTTCATTGTGCATCAATCTATGCCAGGTACAACCCTATTATCCACAGATGTCCCGCAGCTTTTATATATATATATTTTTTTTAATCAAGAGTATAACTTTAATCATGTAATACTCATTGCAAAATGCAAGCCCAGACCATTTAAAAGGAAGCTGAATTCACATATCAATATTCTTCTGGGTAAGAGTCAGTTAATTCTGAGTTTGGGACAGCAGAACATGACAGCCATGACATTGGCTTTTTTAATATCTAGGTATACGTACCCACGGATAATAACCTCCAGCTCATAACTGTAAATATTAAAGTTAATGCAAATATTTGAAACCTGGGGCCCCTACAGGCTTCCAGCTGTTAAACAAATCAGCCTTGTTGTGTTCAGTGTGCAAGAAATAACCTTTGATACCAAAACATGGAAACACAAATTTATGTTCTCAATGTATCTTCTCAGGTTTGAAAACTCTGGCCCTATTTAATCTACAGTGCAAACACACACAAAACTAATATAAATAACCAAGACTCATACTCACTAAGTAGTGTTTTTCAAAAGCTTCTACAGATGATAAGGCCTCTTTGAGTTTCTTGTAAGGGCTCTGTGATGCATTGGCTTTGGGAAAAAAGCAGGGCAAGAGCTGTTACCTACAAACACATTCTGAGAACAGCATCCCCCCACATCCCTTCCCTGCTTTTTCTCCAGTAGAAAGTGGAGAGAAAACTGAAAACTAATATCACTTTGCAGCTGCAGGTGCAGGTTATCTGTCTGCACGCAATCAAGGATGCTCCATTTGTTTTTCCAATAATTTTATTCTGAAATAATGCTTGAATTAAGTACTTAATGCTTTTCTGAAAGCATTAAGAACTTAATTCAAATCTAGTGCTGTTCAAGACCAATCACCTAAATGCTGATAAGTGGAGCATCGATGGAAAAACTTATACTTGCAACAGTAAGGAGATGCACTGGTGGTTTGAAATGTTAAATAGACATTAAAAAAAGAACTTGCAAGACATGAAGTTCTGTCAATGTGTGTGTGTAGATGTAGGAATACTTGAAAATTTGTATTACTGATGTACTTCTATGCTCTGCATTTCAGACAATGTCAGCTGTTGAAGGATCTCCACCATTCCTGGCAGTACCTGTTTCAGGGCGTTCTGCTCCCAGCCCTGCTAACAGATCCACAGTCCTGTTAAGGTCTTCTGAATTGGGTCCCTTCTCTGACACAAGTCCACACAGGTAACCCAGAGATTTTAACTGGAAGAGAAGTCAGATGCTTGCTTTCAATAGGCTATAAAATCAATATAAAACTCCTCTTGTTCTATTACATTGTTCCATTTTCATTGCTTTCATATTATGCTGCTTACAGGGTCTTAAAATTAACTGTTATTCTCAAAGTATAAAGTAACTTATTAAGGAATTAAATTACTGGCTCAGATATTGGAACACGTGCTTACACACACAGATTGCTACATGCACAACACCTAATCTGAATAAATCCTTCTGGTTTTCAACACAAACACAAACAAAGCTTGAGATGTTCAGCAGTTATGACCAAAGATTATTTCTAATAGCTGTGTCTGTATTTTTGAAAATTGCATAATCAAGAACAGCAGGCAAGTCTGCAGTGTAGTGATTAGGCAGCTTGCAAATTCACCTGAAGTATTGTATTCAGGTGAAAATCTTCCTGAAAAAGAGATTAGCATAACTAACAGTCTTAACAGAGTTAACTACCATAAAAACCCTTTCTAGACAGCAGCTGGTGCCTCAACACCAAGAATATTGTCTTAGAGAAGCTCTTATCTACTGGCCATTTGGTTAATTTACTTAGAAAACTCAATCCACTGCAGAGCTAAGCCTGCAAAGGAATAAAGGTCTCAGCTTGTCACATAAAAAATGGGGATGGACATTAACCTTTTTTTGTTAATTTATTTTAAGCTCCACTTAATTTTGTCACTAGTTGCTAAATTTCTCCATTCAGTCAGTTCCACCTTACTGCTACTTATTATCCTAAAATTCTTCCCTTTACCCATTGTGTTAGAAAAATGATGGAAGGGAAGAACATTTCTAGCTCATGTTGGAGCTTATTTTCCCTAGAAACATTTAAGGAGTATGGGAAGAATCTGATGCACCAATTGCCATTTTAAACAATTCTTTGCTTCCTTTATTCTGATCTCCATCCCCCTCTTTTTATTTTTTTTTTAGCAGTAACTCTTCAAGCAGTGAAATTTCATTTCCCTGCTTTTGCAATAAAACAAGGACCTCAAGGGCTCAATTATAGGATTATTAAGTCTACTGAAACATGAGCAAACTATAATTAAAATAAAGAGCAAATATTCTACAGGCTATGCAAACAAAAGGGTGAGTCTTCAAAAGATGTCGGTCTTCAAAAACATCCACAGATATCACAGTAGACCATTTCAATAATTTCTGGAGTTTACCTTCTTTCTAAAATGTTTTTCAGCAGTGGAAAGCAGTAGCAACCTCAAACATCACCTCTTTCATAGGAACAGAGTAAGTGGAACTTACTGATGTCTCATCTAAACTAGACTCAAGACAATGTACAGAACCCAGTATTAAATTCCACAATCAAAAGGACAAAATCTGTTTCAGGGAAATAAATTTCAACATTGTAAGACCACGACCCCAACATCACTCACTCACCTTCTCCGTGGCATAGCTCCACAGGCCAACTGTGTGGGAAACATTTGCATCTACTTGAGCCCTATCACAGCAGCCTTCTATTCTCTGTAAGACTTCCAAGCAACTCAAAAACACCCAGCAATCCAAAGCTCCAGGAGGAACTGAGACCTGGAGATAAAAGAGACAGAAGAGATAAAATTAACTGGGAAATCAACCATCATCAGATGAGAAAATAATTCAGCAAAAGTACTTTTCTTGACACAACACAGCAAAACCTCTTGGAAGAGTTTACTGTCAGAATACACAAAGCACAGCACAACTCTTGCTGCCTCCTGAATAATTTATATATATTAGTTCATGAAACACATTAACTAGATCTGATACGTTCATCAAGATGAAAGAGAAGGAAAGAAGACTAATAGGTCTTGGAAAAATTCCAGAAGTCTGAAAACTCAGCTTAAGGAAAAGAGAGTTAGGAAAAATTTCTGTAAATAGACTATTGCTTTCCTAAGGAGACATCAGTTCTAAGTGAGACTGAAATGAAAAGTATAAAGAAGTGTTAAAAACATGGAGAAAACAAGTTAGTCTCTAAGATTCCTTCACAAAAATGAGCTTATTCATTGAAGGATAAGACATCTGTCATGGACAACTAATTAAAAAATGGAGATGAAAACAAACAAAGGAACACAAAGGAAAAAGAGAAAGAGAGAAAGACAAGAGAGTCTGATACTAAAATATTTTCAAGAATAAGAGAAAGATGAGCATAACTAAAGACATGGAATGTAGAGACAATAATGGTGTTTCAAAATCCTGTTCATAACCCGTGCAAAAATGTTCCTTTTATAAAGACTATAAAAGTCCTAAAACTCATAATAAACTAAGAGACTAATAGGATAGGAAAGTCCAAAGTATGAGCACAATGAACTTGAAGAAATAATAAAGATCTGAATTCTGAAAGAATTTTCAGGAATGTAGAGATCCTAAGAAGAGAGTAGCTCAGATTTCTGCTGTGTGTCAGTGGTGTCAAGCCACGTTAAGAGGTTTTCCTGCATTAAGAAAAAGGATCACAACAGGGATAAGTACAAGCTGTGTACAGTTAAGGGCCACTGTCTCACAGTCAGAACACTGCATTCAGTTTGGATCACCACAGCCAGACAGGAACAGCAGAAATAAGAGAGTGCAGAGGAAAACTCCAAACACTGGGGGCACAGGACAGACCTGGGGTGCAGCAAAAGGGGAACTGTAGGAAGTGCCTTCAGAGATCTAGAAGGCTGCACTTTGGAAATTAAAAAAAAAAAACCCACACAAATGCACACACAAATAATACTATCTGTGGGAATTACACATTAGTTTAAGAACACATGAAGGTGTCAGCAAAGCATCTGAAGCAGATTTGCAGTTTTTAAATGCAGATGAACAGATGGAACTTACTACCACAATGTCAGACAGGCAAAAGTTAGCAGCTGCTGTTTTAATGGCACAGATAAAACTAACAGAGCACCCATGGGATGAGGACATGGGTAAGCCACCAGGTGATATTCAGAAATAATCTCTTCTTTTTGTTACAGAGGATTAGCCTGCATAACAGCATAATAACCACCCTGCCTTATTTCCCTCAATACAACACCGCTATAGATTTAAATTATGGGAGCTACAGTTCAACAGATTGGTAATAAATCCATGAAAGAAGCAGGCAAATGACTACCAGCTTAGAGAATAACTTTCCAGGTGAAGACTAAAGCACTTTAACTAAACAGATTTGGTTCCCAGATGTGATGTCTCTAAATTTCTTGCCAAAGACATCCTCATTATGACACAATCAACTGCAGCACAATTGTTATTACAGCATCTTGTTGATAACTCCTAGCCAGCACTTACTGAATGCTGGTCACCGACAGCTAAACTTGAGAGATCTCATGAGTCATTATTGTATTTGCTGAGCATTGCCCTGACAAAGGCAGGAATGATGCATCTGACTCCATGTTCTCAGAAGGCTAATTTATTACTTTATTATGCAATATTATATTTAAGAAAACTATACTAACTACACTAAAGAATACAGACAGGATACTTACTGAATGCTAAAAAGAGAATAATGAAAACTTGTGACTCTTTCCAGAGTCTTGACACAGCTTGGCCCTGATTTGCCAAAGAGTCAAAACAACTCACAGCAGAATCCAATGAAACAATCACCTGTGGGTGAACAATCTCCAAACACATTCCAAAGGAGCAGAACAGAGGAGAAGCAAACGAGATAAGAATTTTTTTCCTTTTCTCTGAGGCTTCTCAGCTTCCCAGGAGAAAAATCCTGGGTGAAGGGATTTTTTCAGAGAATGTGAATGTCACAGATCATCACTGGATGAAATAATTCACATAATGGAACAGATGACACCGACTCACTTCCAACAGCTTGAGTTCCTGCACACAGTTGTGAAGAAGCTCCAGTGCTCTCTGGGAAACCTCCCATGGCCTCTGCAGGAAGATTAACAAGGTGCACTGCCGGGAGAACAGGTAACTGCGCAGGTCCAGCAGCGTTGCCTCCTGGTTCTGAATCAGCTCTCTCTTCTCCATGTCTATCGGCTTCCGCAGGATTAAACCATTCCAGCTCCTCACTGGCTGGCAAAAAAACGTCAGCCAGTTTGCACCATCTGAGTAAACAAAGTTAATATCCAAGAATCAACCACTGCTTTCTAGGAAAGCCTCTTCATCCTCCCTCCAGAGGCTGTGAGCTGCCTTAGTCCTTCCCAAGTTTATCACGTGGATAAATGAATTAATGTCTTAGCTTCAAAAGGCAAACCAAAAAACCACCAGAACTTCCACAGTGAGGTAAGATAACTCAATTTCACATTCAATTCCCACAGGCTTTTTTTGTCTTCACTGTATGTCTGTTATCAGTATAGTGGCAACCAGTTTCTAATTTATTTATTAGCAATTAAGCCTACCTGAAGTTCAAAACAAACAAGCTTTATCTGTTTAAATATTTCTCACTCAGACATCATGGATGGATGTGCCCCCACTTCTAGGTCTTGCGTTAGGTTCAGTCAGCACAAATCTATTTCACTGCAATTACTCCTGCACTATATTTTCACCAGATTCATAAAACACATCTGATTAAAGCTGTTATATAACAGCATGTGCTTTAGCTCATTAAAACAGTTTAAAGCTATTTGATACTTCTTGCACAGTAATTTTTCTCAAAAATGAAGTTAAATCTTCTGTAGTGCAGATTAAGCACCTATTTCTATTAGGTTTTGCAGTGATTACCAAACATCTTGTGTAATTTGAGGCAACACTGAATGCACTTTTCCAGGAAGCTCTTTACTGAAAAACCTAGCAGTGAGCTGTAAAAACAGCAGCTGTATCTCAGCCAGATCAATACTTGTGTCATTTCATAGTTCAGGGCTCTGGTTGTAACAATCATTCCATTAGAGCAAAACACAGGTTTTCATTAAAAATTGCTTCTAAGCCTCACAGACAAGAAACAAAATTTTGGTAAGTCTGTAACTGATGGACATTTGGGTTTGCACACAGCATAAAACAAGAGCACAAACTGCCTGGTGCAGCCTCCCTGGGACTGCCCAAAGCACAGGGCTGCTCAGCACAGTGAAGGAATTCCTGCACTCAACATTTATTTCACATTTTCAGACACTTACCACCGGCCCCAAAGTTGACGACGTACTGAGAGAACAAGGCATCCAGCTCATCATACTGCACCAGGGCATCCTCAAACTGCTGCAGCATCTCAAAGACAAAGGCCAGCTCTTCCTTTTGGCACACAAACAATACAGGGAACATGTTATTGACATTATTCATGTCTGATATTACAGCCTGTCCTCATCCATCCACAGAGCTCCAGGAACTACTTTTTCTAATTTTCATTTCAGACATATAAGAAAAACCTGCCATTGGAGCAGATTTCTTCCCAACACAGGGAGGTCCACAAAAGAAGATTAAATCATACAGCTCTGCCAGTAAATTCTGATGTGTATCCAGATCCTGATTCACTACAAGATATTGCTCATAGATCTATTAAAAGTTTGAATTTAAATAAATGAATGAATAAATGCTGAACACATCTCCCATAATAGTACTGATTATTTCCTCTCAGTCTACACCAGGAAGGCATCAACTGCAGTGCATCATAAAAGGTTTTTTTTTTGTATACAAAGCCAAACTGCTAAGTAGAAAAGGCCTCAAAGGAAGATATATCCTATGCAAAAGATAGCACATGTAGTCAAAGGAGACAGGAGGATGCAGTGGAGTAGAGATCAGCATTGTACAGGAACCAGAAAATTCCAAAGGAATCAAGATCTTTAATTTTATCAAACAAGAAGTTCTTTCTTTTCTCTAAACCAGCTAAAACAAAACTGCATTTATAACTACATAAAAATAGAATTCATGGCACTCTCTATATGGATTACTTCAAAATAGACACTTTTCTAAACATCACCTCCATAAATACTGATACAATCTGAACAAAGAAAACAGCAGCATTCATATTAAATACCAGTTGTGAGTTTGAGTGTGTATGCACAGTAATGGGACATTTACCCCAAATTCAAGATCAACTACTAAAACACTTTTTAGATGCAATTCGTTTGCTTCAATTGAGGTTCATAAAATTTTGACAAGCCTGAAGAAATTCTGCTTTTTTAACAGCAGATAACTGTATTAGTGCATTAAAAGGTAACTCAAACCTGCTGCAAACAGGATCCAAAAACACTGCTTTTAAACCAGCCTCCATAATTCCTGCCACAGCCCTCAAAGAATGATCAGAGCATTAAAAGGACCAGAAATCCAACCACAACAAAAAAGCACCATTTTTAAAACTAGGACTCAAGTATTTTCTTCAATTTCAAGAGACTCTTACCTGGACCATGAAATACTCGCAGAAGCTCCACCCTGGCTCAGTCCTTTTCTCTCTCAGAGTTCTCATGTCATCTTCAAACTTGCCTAAGTTTTTGGTAAAGGACATGAGAAGCAATGTCCTGAGTTTGGTCAGGAAGGCATTCCAAGATTCCTGAGAACGGGAAGAGTCTTTCAAAGGGTCAGAAAGTACCACACATCTGTAAAGAGATGGATAAAATTCTATTTGAGGAGGCAAACACATAATTCACATATAAATGCCCAGCTGAATACTGTGCATTCCTGACAAATTCAGAATGAACAATATTTAGTTTTTCAATCCACATTAATCAGAGGAAAAAAAAACAAGTTTGTTTGTTTGTTTGGAGGCAGCTATGTTGGGGTTTTGGGTTTGTTGGGTTTGTTTTTTTTTTTGGTTGGGGCTTGGTAGCTTTTAAAAAACTTTGTCATGTGATATAGTTTATGAGAAGAGTTAAGTGTTTTACCCAGATTGAGTACGCTAAAGCTTTTCCTTTTTTTTAGCAAATAATGGATACATTATTCTAACTATTTAAATATAAGTAAAGCTGTAGCTAACCTAGAAAAGAAAAGTCTGCCTGGCAATACAAATCAGCAGAGCAGCAAATATAGCTACTCCTGGTAAAGATTATACAAAATACAAATCAGGATCTATTAGTTCACATATAGTCAGCCTTTCCTAACTCACTTGAAATAATCGTCCATAATAGATTCTTGAAATATCTCAATCTGGTTTTACATATCCTATGTGCTAAAACTTCCTCTGCTTTTCTCAGAAAATAAACAGATCCCATTATTTACAGATCAATTTTTTCAGAGCATCTTCCTTCCTCAGTTTTTCTACCACAATTTATTAACATCCAAAAAACTAATGATATATCTAAAGACAGGAAAATCTCTCATCCAAGTAAAACACTATTTCTGGTTAGAAAATCCTATTTTGTTGGCTTTAATGAACGCAAGAGCAGTTTTATACATTCATTACTATTTCCTTAGAATAAAAACACCTGAATAAACTGGCCTTATGTCAATTATCTCAGAGTGGAAAGGTGATTAAGTGAACAGCAGAAAGTAAAATGGCAAAAAATAAGCCCTATGGGCTTCATATTCCCTACTCACCTCACTCCCACCACCTGAAACTCTGGTAAGACTTTTGCAAGCACCTAAGCAAACAAAAAACCCTGAAGGTCTAAAAGCTGATTAACATCACACTGTTCTGCCTAAACCTCTCTACGCCAGGAGGAGATACCACACATTTCAAAGCTGCCACAAACCCAGGAAAACTGAAAATACAATTTCTCCCTTTATTCTTGGTGCCAGCCTCCTTCAAAGCACAAATCTTACAGAGCCACCAGTGTAAATACTGGACATCAAGGGAAGTCTTGAAACGAGCAAGGAATGGCTCGCACATGAAGCTGAGTGTATAAATCAGCACACTGGTCAAAAGATGAAAATGTTTGCTAGCCCAAGAATGCTCACCTGTCACTTTGCTTGTTACAGAAGTCATTCCTTATTTTATCTACTATAGAAGTTCGGGGAAGGATATTGGTTTTGTTCTTTTTCTTGGCATCACTCTCAACCACCACAATCAGCCAGTCCACTGAGCCGTGAGCTTTGAGAACGTTCTGCCACTTGGTGATGTCATCCTTGACTGTGGTTTTGTACACTTCCGTGTCCTGGGATGAGAAGTGGTGAATCATCAAATCAAACAGACATTCTGAACAATTTCAAAAGGCAAGTTTTGTTCCAAAAGAAAGCAAACAGAAAGACATATCAAATGGAATTAGCGACAGTCCACTTACTGAAAAAAATCAAATAAGGTAAAGCATAGTAAAACTCTAGCCTTTTAATTTAATTCATTTCCAGTATTTTAGTTAATACTAAATGTAGTATTTGGTACATTATCACTCTTTAGATGACTGAAATTAAGATTTTTAAACATCATTTAAGCTCTTTATTTTACACCTTCTGGAGCTTTGCAATAAAAACATGTTTGAAATTACAAAGCTGAACTGTTTTATTCTCACATAGTAACAGAAGCGTGATATTTCCACCTTCTGCACTGCTCAAATCTCAACCTGTTTAAAAGCTTTTTTATAAAAATATTTTTTTTAAAAAAGCAGAAGCATTGTTTAGAATTATTTTGCTTCTGGGTTGGTGTTACACAGATATATACAGATAATTCTTAAGGCTGTTCTGGATTCTTTTTGACTGGTCACAGATCAGATGTCACCCATGTCCTTCAAGTAGATAATTAATTCACAACAGAGGCAAACCAAAAGGCAGTGAACTGGAGATAAACAGGATTAAGACATTCCAAATCTTGCCCAGTTAAATTGCTGACATCCACCAGTACCTGACAGACACACAAGATGGAACTAAAGAAAAAAAAGGGTATCTTTAGATTCCAATGCACCAACAGATCATAACTGAACTACCCTGGCCACATTTCTGTGTTACAAAGAAAGTGCACTGTGCCACTGCAGCATCACTGTAAGATCCTGGGGGGTTTTGTGACAAGTACTGAAAACAGGTTATTCAAATGCCTGTCCTCTTAGTGTCAAGTAACATTACAAACAGATACTGCTTATGGCAAGAAGTGCTCAAGCTAAGTTTTGTTTCCAGCAATATATCAGGTATGCATGCTTATGCAACCAGACTTAATTGTTTTGACTTTCTTCTTGTGCTGCCTGTTATTTTCATTTGCTTTTCAGGCTTTTGTGAACAATTTAATTTTTAAATTTGAGTTTTTCCGAGTACTTACACAACATTCTGTCCAATAAATATGAAGGAAGGGAAAAGTCAAAAGGGCTTTATTCCCCTCTTTGGGTAGTAGCTCCTCTTTAAACTGAACAAAGTTGGATTCCAGGTGAATCATCTTCGGAGCACGGCCGTAAGACCTACAGAGTTTAAACACTGAAATTAGTGGACAGAATAGAAAAATGAACACGTGTTGTGGGGAAGAGAAATAAACTGAAATACTCTGGCACTGGAAACCCACAAACTACACTCACTGCAGCTGGTGTAAAGTCAACTAAAATTTGGTATTGCTTGAAATGAGATAAAAGCTCTTTTTTAAAGTACAGAAGCTAGAAGCTCTTCAGCTTTCTTTCAGTAAAAAAATTTCTGTATCTCTCGGACAAGTAGAAAACACCAAATAAAAGAATTCCCCAAAATTTTTTTCCAATCACAAAACATTCAAATACATTAAATGTATTTCTGAAGGGAAATACATCTAATTCCATGTGAGTTCTACCTCTACTCTCATTAAGAAGAAAGCATACCACTTTCACAACACAGCAGCCAAAGCACATGAAAGCACACCAAGACAAACCCACAAACCACAAAATCAGGAAGAGAAACACAGCATTACTATCATTTTTCTTTAGGCAAAGTTGAAGGGTTGAAAAGATCACCCTGAAGTGCACAACATTCACTTTGATTATCTAATTTCTCCAATTTCTTCGAGTCAGTTGCTCTGTTCAACTCAATTTATGGTAAGAGCTCCTCAGAACACAACAAATACACATTTACCCAGGTCAAAACCAGACACTGAAACAGAATCACAGAATAAAATGAAAGTTTACCTCCTCCATTCCATGGGTTCTCTAGGAAGCTGCTGAGAAAGTGTAGGATACAAGGAAGTAAATAAATTCTGATCTCCAGCACCTGAAAATGAAAGGCATTCATATATTAGCATGTGCAAATTATAGAATGTGTATTAATATGCTATTCTACTAATGGTCTGCTGTTACTAAGAATATTTAATTTTGTCTGCTATGTGGAGACTGGAGTCCAGCACTGAACTAGAGTTTTTAAGGTCTCAAGACTTAATACAACACTTTTAAGCAGACACTGTTGCAAACTTCTTACTGTGATTTTACACAGAGCTACATAATCCATATCCCAAAGAGAGTATCATAAAGCTGGTCCAACTCCAAAAACAAAACAAACAGCTCCTTAGCTGGAGTCACTGTTATATTAAAAAAAAAAGTATATTTAAAAATATTCCAGAATTTAGATTTCTCAAACCAAAGACTGGGTAGAGAGTGGTTCCCATCATCCTGTAGCAGGATCTACACTGAGAAACTTTGGTTTAGCACATGTTCTATGTTTTACTGGATATGATTCCTCTCTCATTATCTGGGGCTGTTGTTAGTACCAAACACCTCCCTGACTACCATGCTGCTCTTCAAAACATGAGGTCTGTTAACACAGTGCAGGTCCCAAACAACCACATTAAATAAAACACCACTGCAGGAGCTACTTATATACAAGTCAGAACAAAATGTAGTATTTACCACATGAAAAAAAAGGTATTACCAGTAACATTTCAACATTAATTCTTACACTCACTTAGGTTCAGGGAAGATATGATGAGGACAACACATTAATTAAGATTTTAACAGCTTTATAGGCAATTCTGCTATTTCCTGGTGGTTTTCCTTTTCACAATCATTCTGCACACCAGAACAGGAAGATCATCTCACTTTCCTGTGGAACTAGAAGCTGCAGAAGTACCTAATATCCTTTCTTCTCCGTCCCACCCCCCAATCTCACATCCAGGCACAAAGCCAGGCATTGCCTCCACCTTCCTTTAGCATTCTTTAGCTCATCTTAAAAATCCTTTTCCAGTCCACTCTCCCCAATTTTCTTATATATATATTATTATTCTCCCATATAGCATTTTGATTACCAGCACTAGCAGAATTCTATCACCACACAATAAAGTACATTAAAAAATTAAAGTTTAAAAGGCTGATTAAGTGCAAGAACCACATTAGCTATTATTCAACAATGCTAATTTCATAAAATAGTTAAAAAACAAAACAAAAATAATTAGTACTTTAGCCCTGTTTCTCAAGAAAAGTACCTTATGCCTGATCCTTCACCTTCATGCCATCTGAATTAAGTGTACCATACCAGATGCTATTTAAGACCACAAACAAATGCCCTGAATGAATACTGAAACAAGTGTTATTCACAGTGTTAATGCTGTTTTATACCAAGTTACACCTCTGTGAGCCAAGCTGAGAACAGTTTATTGATTTGCAACTCATTACTGCCCACAGAGAGTGAAACATGGCTTAGTGACTTAGCAGCAGCACGATGACCACATCAAAATGAGAGTCTGTGAGCTCCAAATCTGCTGGAAAGAACAAGCCACATATTTTATCTCTGGAGTATTGCAAAGTAATTTTTCTACACTGCACCAAAAAATTCAATGTATGCCACAAAAATATGCCAGAATTCAACATCTTAAGTAAAAAGGACTACTACTGAATACAGAGGAATTAAAGGATAATGTGTAAGCACCCTGCTATTCACAGACACATCACATCATCAGCTTAAAACAGGTATATTCATTTTAAAACCAGTCAGCTTTTCCTCCTGCATTGGTTTTGAGGGCATATCAAATACACAGAAGAATGTGTTTTATGATCAAGGCAACACAGCCCTCTAGGATTAGAAGAAAAGTGAGAACAGACCTTCAATGTGAAATACATTGGCTGTCTTTGAACACAGACCAAAGCTGCTACCACATATTTCCAACACCCAAAGGGCTGCAACATTTCATGTTCTGCTCAACTGGACCCTGTATCTACTGTAATCAGCATGTTTGAGCTGATCAAGCCAAGAACACTAAAATGAAATTATCAGCAGGCAACACCAGCACAGCACTGACACGGGACCAGCACTGATACCAGTAAGTATAGCAAGGAATTGTTAGGGCTGTCAGATGCACGATAAATTGTGAACTGGGTGCTACTGGGCTGCAGGGAGGGAGGGGAGCACCTCACAGCACAGAGACAAGACCTGCACAAATAACAGAACAGAAAGTCCCAAAAGATCACTGTTTCTGGCGTGGTGTTGAACAAGATTCCTGTGGCTCAACAGACTTCAAGCATGGCACAAGTCTCATTTTCTTCTCCATATATATGCCTCTGATGCTTCAGTAGTCGGTGTATCTATGATACACTTTCCAAAATATAAAAAAAAAAGATGGAAAATAAAGAAAAAATAAAGGAGAAAATGCAAACAACACCAGTACAGGAATTTTTGCTTGTTTCTGAATGAATTCTATGAATATAGAATGAAACATTCCAAAACCCCAAGTAACTCTAGAATTCAAACTTAGAGCAAACCCAAAAAGTCTGCACAAAAGTCCGAGAATTGCTTCAAAGATTTTGTTGTAGGACTTCTTGTCACTTTTTGTGAGGAGATTGTTTTGTTTGAGGTGTTTTGGAAAAAGAAAAAGAAAAAAAAATTTAAATATGATGACTCAACCGTATCACAGCAAATTCATAATTCATTTCAGTGGATTGGTCTCAACACTAAGACCCAAGCCAAACTATTCTATGGCTGTCAGTAATGGGGCCAGAGTGTAAATGATTATCAGACACAACTGAAAGGGACAAGGAAGGATGTGCATATATGGGAAGGAAAAGTAATTCTGGAATCCTATCATAATTAAAACCAAGAAGCCTTCTAGAGAAGGGTTTTCATCTTTCATAACCTACAGGCAAATAAGACCAAAATACATTACAGAGATAACCAGAGAGTAACATTAGACTCTGATAACCTCCTGGAACACCTACCTCAGCTTTTAAACCATGTATGTCTGAATTAATCTTCTCCCCACCTGGATGTCAGCAGACACCCCACAAATACAGAAAGAACACAGTGACTCTTTCAGTGACACCCCACCAAGTACAGGGTGCTTCTGCACATGAAGGGATAACACAACACTTGAAAGCAGTAATGTTCAAGTGATATACAGTAAAAAGAAATATCCCAGGAGAAAGAGAAGAACAAAGCACCTGTTTCCTTTCTTTCTACATGACAAAGTTCAAAGGGTAGGGCCTTTGGCACTTATCTAAACACTTCACGTGCTGTGGGCGGAGAATAGATTTGCTCTGGGTGAAGAATGGACAGAGAGCAGCCCTGAGGAGAAGGAATTGGGGGTGTTGGTTGAGGAGGAGCTCAACATGGCCAGGCCATGTGCACTGACAGCTCAGAGAGCCAAAGGTGTCCTGGGCTGCATCCAAAGCACTGTGGGGAGGAGGGGAGGGGGGGATTCCGCCCCTCTGCCCCACTCAGGTGCCCACCTGCAGAGCTGCCTCCAGCCCTGGGGTCCCCAACATGAGAGCGACATAAACCAGTTGGAGTGGACCAGAAGAGGGACACAAAGATGCTCAGAGTGCTGGGGCACCTCTGCTATGGAGAGAGGCTGAGAGAGGGGCTTGTTCAGCCTGGAGAAGAGACTTTAGAGCCCCTCGCAGTGCCTAAAGGGCCACCAAGAGAGCTGGTGAGGGACTTGGTACATGGGCCTGGAGTGACAGAGCAAGGAGCAATGGCGTGAAGCTGAAAGAGGGCACATTTAGACATCAGGACAAAATTCTTCCATGTGAGGGTGGGCAAGCCCTGGCATGGGGTGCCCAGAGAAGCTGTGGCTGCCCCATCCCTGGAAGTGTTCAAGGTCAGGCTGGATGGGGCTTGGAGCAACCTGGGAGAGTGAGTGGAAGGTGTCCCTGCTCATGGCAGGTGTTTGGAACAGGACGATCTTGAAAGTCTTTTCCAATCCAAACAATTCTGTGATTCTTTCCTCCTTGTCTTTCTTCCTGACATTTTGGTAGATCAAATCAGTGCAGCCTTCTTCTCTTCCCTCTTTCCCTATCTAGGACACTGGTTCTACTCTAAATTTGTACAGGAACAGTGAAAACCAGAACGACCACCTAACCAGGACTTCCAAGGGGAACACGCACTCTTTGTAGCAGCTGTCTAATACCAATGAACCATAAAATATTGACATTTTTTAGGTTCATGCCAGCCTAAAACCATCAAAATCCCCAATAATATATTTTTCCTAACAGTTTCTATACTTCTTAGATGCTTAGAGAGGCTTTGACACTATAGTATCTAAATATACCACAGTGAATTTTTTTTTCCTCTAGAGAAAATTATCCTAACCCACTAACTACACAGGCAGTTTAAAACAAAAACTCCTGAGGTCAGATGACTAAAGAAGACAAATATTTTCCTTTGATACCAATGACAAGCCCAGTCAACTGAGATAAAAGGCTTTGAATACCTTTAAAAGAATACAGAGCCAAGACTACACTTCGGTGTAATTTTTTTTGGGTTTTATCTCCAAGTGTCACTCACAGCTAACCTTTCTGACCCCAATTACTCTTCCACTAGTAAAAAGTTCTACTATGAATCTTTTTCCTTAAATCACTAGTCTGTAAGAAGTGGATCTACCTGAAGTTTTGGTGAGGTTTTTATATTTACATCTTTTGAAGGTCCCCCTCTCTCCTAACTCAATGTTCAAAACACAATACAGCTAAATTGCTACATAAAAACCACAGCTGATTCACTAGAAGAAAATCCTTTAAGCAAATCTCCACTGCTGTGCTTCTGAATCTGTAAAACAGGTTAAAACTAACAAGTATATGCCACTTCTTCTCATAACAAATGTAATCAAATATTTAAGCACAGAATGATGTATCAACTACACAACAGTGATGACTTACAATGCAGGCAGGAGTTCTGGTTGAGAACAGGGGAAATGAATTTATAGGATATAGTTGTTAAATGGTCTCACTAGCAGCAAATCATTCTAATCACTTGGGCTACATCCCGCTTCTTGCTGGCACGTTTTTTTATTACATCTATCTACTAGTAACAGAAGAACTTTTGAATCAAGCTCCTCTAGTCCCAGAACAATATTCTTAACTGCAAATATTTCTTTTCACCACAAAAAGATGCAAAATTCTTCCCTTTCCCTCCCCACCCTTTGCTTTTATTAATCTTTCTGTTCCTACTGTAGATAATTGCAAACATTTTCTCTTCTCGGGCCTACAAAGCATTTGCTGATGGTTTTTCTGTTGCTGTATCACAGCACATTCTGAACGTGGACCAGATAAAAATGATGCACACCATTCTCGCCAAAGATTATATATGAAGTCCATTGTGCTAAAACAGATTATTGACAGTGAGAGCAAACATGCAAACACACAACACAAACAGACAGAAGACAATATAAACAGATACTACGAGCTGATAATGGAATATTCCACATGAAGATAATTACAAAAGGACAGCTTGTTAGGAAAGCTCTAGCTCTGAAAAACCTAATAATTACTTTATTTTGCAGAACTGCCTTTAGTCTCCAGCCTCCTCTTCATATGGATAGAGCTAATAATTTAAGTGCAAATCACCTACATGAGTTCTTCAGCTGATATATGTGTGCAACAACATTATACTGAAGCTCCAAAGACCTTCTCAAAGTTTCAAATAGGATTCCTGAGAAGGAAACAACATTGTTTGGGTTTCCTAGGAAAAGCAAGCTGCACTGGCTTAGAGATTTTGTAAAGTCAACATTTTACAGAAACTACTCAAGTTCAAGATGTTACATGCAAAAACTCAACTTGCCTCTACAAAAAAAAAAAACCAAAAAAAAATTAATGATGCTAAAAATAATCCTTCTACAGCAGGGAGAAAGCTGTAAAATGACTCAAAATACTTTGCAAGCTTACCAGGTCTGGCAGCAATGCAGATAAAGTGCTACAAATGAGTTGAGAGTTTACAAAGTAACCTGCCAGAGAGAGCGGAACCACAGCTGGACAGCGAAACTCCCCAGTGGCTTTGCAATCTAGTAAGACTGACAGTGTAAAAAATATGGCTCAAATTAATTTGGAATTGAGTCATCATGGCACTCAGTCCCACCTGACAAGAGTGATTTAGCACTCAGGGGTGCTGCCATACTGGGAAAAAGGAAAATGCATAAAGGAACAGCAACTTTCTGTGAATATACTACTTTTCCCACACTTGGAAAATCTGTATGCCTAGAGAAAGGGTCTCCAGAATTTGTCATGCCATGACAAATTCTATGAATCTAAAAAATCTCTGTTAAAACTACAGGTGTTTCCAGTGATGCAAACACCATAAAAACAAGGCTAATTCACTTACACACAGCTTCTGAGGGCAAAATAATCAAGTTACAGCACTAACATGAAAGAAGTGCTGACAAAAGCTGCATTTGCAACTGGCATCAGATGTCCAAGACATGTGGAACCTGCCATTTTTTTTCCACAGGCCAAAGCCTGTACACAGAGTGCTGAATTCAGGGTTGTGCCAATATAGCAAATAACTACTGTTACAATAAAGACTAACTCATAGATTTGAAAGCATAACTCTCTCTGCCAAAGACGCGTTCCTTTCAGAGCACTGTCAAATTTATTTCAAGGAGGTAAAAACATTTGTTTACAGAACAACTCTGGTATGGACAATGTTGAAAAGAAGTTTCACTAGGAACAAAACTCCCTCTTCAGTTCTCTCTTATTAAGAACAAACCCTAAGAGTTAACAGGAGTTATTTCATGATGCAGAAGTTTGCCTGACAGAGATTAATCTGAATCTTGCAGCAAAAGGAAATACTTCTGCTCTGAAAAGCATCCTCATTTAACCTTCACTCTTCCTTCACATAATCAGAACCCAGCCATCCCCTCACAGGTCTGTTTTTCCCCCACATGCCCCTCCTGGGTGGGACACTTACCCCAGGACAATTCCAACTGCCTGAAACTGGAACCACAGACAAAAGATAAACTGTGTTTGTTGAGCAGTTTCTAATACCATGGCTTTTAATGCGTTTTGCAATGAACCCACACCTAGTCAAGCCTTTCCCTGGAAGGCCAAGCCTCACCCCTGTGTAAATCTCTGGCAATATAATGCTAAGAGGAGCTTCCCTTCAAGTAAGCCATTATTGGTGAATGCACTTATTTGAAATACTACAGTCTCTAAGTACTCCACTTCTCTGAACAGAGAAGAAGAGAAGCTAAAGCAGTTACAGTAAAATGCATTTCCACATTGAAATCAAATGTTTTGCTTAAAAACCAGCAAGTCACCCTTACTACATTCACCAGAGAGGTAATCTGTGAGCAGTTTTGATGATTTAACTTCAACTCCTGAATTAGGCTGTCTCAGACCAAGCCACTCCAGTCCACACCACTAAAGACATTACTGTTGTGCTTGTCCAGGGCAATAGAAATTATTTCCTCAGTCCAGGAGTGAGGCATACAAATGACAAGTAATGCTCACCTCCTATCTCATTTGTAAGTCTGCTGCTACCATACCGGATGGGGATGAGAACAAAACATTACACAACCATAATGTATGCTCATTCACCACACAAAATTAATACCATTTTCAATATCAGAAAACTGGGCTTGATTGAAATCTGGTTAAATTTTGTGTTTGAAAGCTTGAAAATTCCCTTGTACAAAGAGACCAGAGCTATTTTCAGTACCCACTAACAAAAAAAAACGAGGTTTTACTCTGAGGTAAAACTCTGTGTATTTCAACAGAGTAAAATGTTACTTAAATCATACAGGAACAGGGAAGACTGACCTGCACCACCAAGTCCCCCTCCCACACACATGGAGACTCTCTAATGCTGAATACACATAAAGCCAGAAAATCTCTAAAGCAAGCCCCCACAGCCTGAATATTAACACCAGCAAACTATATCCTCCAGATGTTTCTGATATGCACATTTTTTCTGACTTTAAATCTGAAGTGAAATAGATTTCAAAATTCTTGAAATAGGTGAGTAGAGAAGATTCAGTACTGATCCTGTTCAGCTTATGAACTGCATTCAAAAAAAGGAAAAAAGTTTAAGACAGAAAAAAAGCACATTTATAAAATAGTCTGGACAAAATATACACACAGAGTTCCACAATTATACAGCCACAAGGTTACAGTTGGATACTTTTTCTAAGCAAGGTCTAAGACCTTAATCACCAATAAATGCTTACTTCATAATAAGACAACACAGAACTGTGAAACAAGTTTCTATTTCACAGGCACATAAAGCATGCCCAGTGTTCTAGTGATAAAGTGCAAATATGTATTTTGTTACATCATCAGTAGAGATACTTCTGACTAAGACCAGCCACTGGCTACCTTTTGTTAAAAAAGAAAAAGCAGAATTCTCTATGCTGATCTCATTCCCTTTACCTTTTTACAAACAACATTATGGATGTAGTTAGAAGAAAAAAAGACTACTCCAGTTGGAAGGAACCTCCCAGGATCATCTGGTCCAACTACATGACCACTTCAGGGCTGAGCAAAAGTTACAGCATGTTAAGGGCACTGTCTAAATATCTCTTAGACACTGACAGACTCGGGACAGACTTAGACACCTCCCTAAGGAGCCTCTTCCAGTGCTTGACCCCTCTCCTGTTAAAGAAACGCTTCCTAAGGCCCAGCCTAGTCCCCAGCCTAGTCCACGTGCTTGTTTTAAGTGAACTTTGAGTGCCCCCCTCCAGACCTGGGAGAGCAGGCGGGATCACGTTTTACATCAGGACCACCTGCCTGTCTCTGCTACCTGAAAGAACTAATTCACAGCTGGAAGCAGGAGATCCCGTTTTGGTTAACTCAACCCTCCCAGGGATGGAAGCAAAGCAGCTAAAGATTAAAGTATAATGTCAGGGGGAAGGCATCAGTGGGATCGCCGCAGAGGATGCCTCCTCGCAACTTCTCCTAGCACCAGCAAAGCCACACAAAGCTCGCTGGCAGGAAGTTTGGGGTTCGCGATTTATTCTCATATTTTACCCTCTTCCCCTAGACACCTCCGAGCACGGCATTCGGTTTATTATTTACTACAGAAACAACCTCAAGTTTCCCCACCGCCATCAGAGAGGGGGGGAAGCAGCGACGAGGCAAGCCCCGCCATCGGATCCCTTCTGCAGGCGCCCTGTCCCCACCCGGAGCTGCGGGAGCCCCCCAAACCCAGCCAGCCGCTCCTGCCTCCCCCCGGGCCCGCCGGGGGCACCGGCCGGACCCCCAGCCCCGAGAGCAGCGGCGGCGGCGGCACTCACAGGTCACGATGGGCTTGTTCTCCATGGTGTAGATCACGGGGGGCTTCTCCCTGCCCTCCTCCTCCTCGGCGGGGTCCATGAGCGGGCGGGGTCGTCAGCCCCGGCTCCCCCGCCCGCCCGGCGCCATGGAAACACCGCCGGGGGGCTGGGACGGGACGGGCCGGGCCGGGCCGGAGCGGGGGTGGTGCCGCCGCTGCCGCCCCCCCCCCCCCCGCCTCCCCCCACCCCCTTCCCCGCGTCCCCGCAGCGCCGCTCCGGAGGGGAAGGCGGGCGGGAGCGGCTCATCCGCTTCCTGGATCACCGGGCAGGCATTACCGCTTCCGGGGAGCGCCGCCGCCGGGGAACCCGGAAAAGGGGGAAAGCGGCGGGGAATGAACCGGGAGGGGGGTCCCGGCCTGCGGGCCCCGGCAGCCGCGGGGACCCGGGGCGGGGCTGCCCCTGAGGGACCGCCCGAGGTGCCTGAGGGGCAGAGCCCCCCCGGGCCGCCCTGAGCGGTGACAGCCGGCGCGAATCGCGGAATGGCCGGGGTTGGAGTGACCTCTGGAGAGCGCTCAGTGGCCTCCGGAGATCTCTCAGTCCATCCTAGGCAAGGTCACCCAGAGCAGGTGACACAGGAGCGTGTCCGGATGGGTCTGGAATGTCTCCAGACAGGGAGACTCCACACCCGCCCTGGGCAGCTGCTCCAGAGCTCTGCCACCTCCATGGAAAGAAGTTCTTCCTCGTGTCGGGGTGAAACTAATCGTGTTTTAGTTTATGCCCGTTGCTCCTTGTCCTGCCGCCGGACACCGCTGAAGAGTCTGGCAGCATCCTCTTGGCACCTTCCTGGGAGATGTTTATATGTATGGATGAGATCCCTTCTCAGCCTTCTCTAGACTAAACAGGCCCTGCTCCCGCAGGCTCTCCTCATAAAAGAGATGCTCTTTATTGAAGTGAATATTATTTAAATTTGTTGCAGGACATCTGTGAGGCTTTGGTGGACTTCGCAGGCAGCTACCTGATGTGTCATTCCCATGGCTGTTCCTGGCTAGATCAGTGGGAGTAAGTGCATTAGGGATCATATTTTCCACTGACTTTAAATATATAAGTGAATATGGTCCTTGAAGTTTAATGGTTTATAATGTAGGGTTTTAAATGCATAGAGATAGTAACACCCCATTACACTTCTGTTGGGTCTAATTAGTGGTTTTAGAGCCATAAAATTGACCCTTGCTTTACTTTAGACTGAGATGCTATTCCTTTCTTTTAAAAAAATCTGCTGTTCACCTGGGTCAGCTGCAATTTCTTCAGAATAAAGAATCCTAAACTTAGAGTGTTTGCACTTACTGTCTCAAATAAAAGTGAGTAAGATCTAGAAGAACATATTGAAAGTAGCTTACCATAAGGGGTGAAAAATGGAAAACACTGCATGCATGTATAAAGCCAAATGTCACCTCAGGTAGGACTATAAGTAATCTGTGAATTAATCATAACTCTTTATTGCACAGTGATATTGTGCTCAGGTGGTTTGGGTGTTCAAATATTTATAGAAGTAAATTTCTTTAGAATTTTCTCTCAGTAAAACCTTAACCCTATTTTCTGGACTTAAAATGTTGATTCAAAAATAATTACAGCATCCTTGTAACATATTTCAACCCTTAATACTGTTGAATACTCCCAGTTTTATCTCTACCATTTTACTGGGGGGTTATTGGTTGTTTCTTATTTGAATATTTTCACAAACATTTGCACAGAAATTTGCTTTCACCTTGGTTGTAACTTGTTTCCTTGGCACAGTCAAATTTTAAGAATCTTATATAGCACAATAAAATTTTTTAATCTGATTTTCAGGTTTAGGTGAGAGTTGGACACATTTTTTAAGTGCTGTGAGAGTCAAGACATATCATAGTACAATTTTATTTTTAAAATGTCAGCACTTAAACACTCTTTTACCGTGTAAGTTTATGGAAAAAATTGTTCACTGAAACAGAAAAGAAAAAAACACTTTTTATGCACTCATAAAAAATTATAAATTCCTCCCAGTAAGTTCCAGAGTAACTCAGATGCACAAATTTTGTGCATGTGTCAAATGGTCCTGAACAGCACAGGTAGGGAAACAGGTAAACCCAAGTCAAATGTGTTTATCCCCTTTTCTCAGAGATTAGAGATAAGGCAAATAGTTCATTGGGATTAACATTTTATTAACTATACAATTTGATGAATAATTCTATTTCCTCTCTAGTTTTTATGTTGCAGTATAGCTGCTTCTATAAAAAACAAACCAACCAACCAAAAGAAAAGCCCTGTCCTAGCCCTGCTTGCTGTTTTTAATAGCAAGTGAAGCAAATACATCTCCATTTGTGGTTTATTCCTAAACTGTCTTCTCCCTCCCAAAAAACAAGACAGACTCACTAATACAGGCAAGAAGACTCAGGAAAACAACTTTTCATTGTGTCTCAGGTGTGTAATTGCCAAAAATACTAGAAGTCAGTTTGACAGGGAATGAAACAGACTGGTCTCTGATGGGAAAGGTAGATCTTTTATAGCAAACTGCACAGAGAAAAAAAAAAAAACAAAAAAAACAAGCATTTGGAAATTAGGACTTCGACAATTTTCTGGTTCTACCTTGCATTTGGAAATGAATGGATGGAATTTTCCTTCTGGGGAAAAGAGGAAAAGGGACCACTTGAAGGGTAACCAGAATTTTGCTTTTACCTTTACAGCAGCTAAAATACTCTCTGTCTCTACTAGAAATCATTACATCTCTTAAGTGAATACTAGCTTTGTATCCACAAAACATAATCATTACAGACCCCAGGACACCGTGGTGCTATAGTTCACTCCAATTTTTCAACCTCTCATGCATGGCAAGATAAAATTTAATTCTTGCCTACCAATCAGTCTTTAGCCAAGCAAATTCTCTTCACCGTTTCGGATTGCTGGGTACCAGGTGCCTAAAACTTTTCTGTTGCCACATTAGCAGGGCAGAATGATGCCTGCACTTTAAATGAGGAGTCAGTAAGAGAGGAGGAGCTGAATTTGAGGTAGTTGATGGCCAGGCAGAGCCTGTACATGTGCTTTTATGTATCAGCATTATCATTTCTATTCCAGCCACAGGCTTAGTGCCCAAGTAGGTCACCTCTGGGATGGATCTTGACTTTGAGGCACAGTATAAGGGAACAGATTAATCTAAGAGGCATTTGTATGACTGGATGGAAAGACTGCATGTATATTACTAAACCAGGAAGAGTTTCCTGGTTTCCAAGTCTGTGCATCTCATTTTCCTGTGGATTTCAGGTTGGTGTGGAGAGAAGGGCACAGCGGCCTTTCTTTTCATCTCTACTCCACAGCCTGGCCTCTGCACAGAGCAGAGGTGTGCTGATGGAGCAGGGCCACAGCACACACCATCAACACTCAGGGGTGTTTACAGGAACAGGGCTCCAGCAGGAAAAGCAGCCTCAGAAAAATAGACTCTCTCCCAAAACAAGGCACATAAACTCATTAAATTTCCACAGCCAGACTCTGTACATTGCTCGCTTGGTTTAACTGCACCTCAGTAACTGTTTCATTAGCAGGAGCTGGTGTCTCTTTTTCCAGCTTTCACTTTGTCTGTGCACTCTGATCATGCAGCCTCGTCACTTCTCCCTCAGTTCACAGCTTCTCTCTGCAATAGTATTTATAAGTTACCACCCAGAATTCAAAATTTTCTCCCATCAACATTTTGCACAGTTGTTCTTCTGTGATGTTTCTTCTTATTGATGACTTAGAGATTTATACACCCAATAGCCCCTGCCACCAGGCAGTCCCATCAGTACTGCCTGCCTGGGTTTGGGTTAGGCTAGCTTCATGGGCAGTTTCTGTGGCTTTTGGGAACTCTTCCTCCTAGAGGAGGAATGAAGTCTGACTTGAAAGGTGGGAATTGTTTCAGAGGAAGAAACTGGTTTCAGAGGTGCTGTTTGTGTATATTGTGTGGTGGTTAATGTATCCCAACAGTTAAATTTCTCATTGTCCTGTTCTATCATATTTTATATGCACAAACCCAGTGGCACAGGTGTCAGGCAAACAGAGGAAGTCAGCATATCCCACACCTTTTCCAGATCCTGAATTTCCATTTCTTTTTTCCCTTGCTCTTCTTCTGTTACTGGTTTGTTTAAATGATGTGCTCTGCAAGGCAGGACAAGGAATTTCACTGTAAAATATTTGGCATGTGGTCAAAATGGAACATAGCTGTGCCCACAAGAACCATATCACAGAGATTAATGAGCTCAGTAACTGCAAGAGAAGCTGCAGTGGTTTTCTGAGGAACTGGATCCCGTGTCTCAGGTCTCCCAAAGAGCAAGAAGGTTAATTAAATCCTGGCTCTTTGTTATGACATTAAATCCTAAAATATGATGTCAGTCTTCAGGTCTCTACTGGGACAACTCCTGGTGAACTTCTTTCAAATATTTAAGCAGCAGGTAAATGAAAGGAAAGAACTTTAAGTGAATGCCTAATTGCCTTATGTTTTGATGCAATGTCCATTACAGGGGAAAATCCACATTTGAAAATGTTCCTGCTGAGTTTGAAAATTATGACAACCATCCTGTTTTGGGGAGGCAGGGAGAGAAAAGATAAGAGAAAGAATGGTGTTGATGAAAGGAAATGATCACCAGCAGGCGAGAGCTTGATAGGAGGAAAGTAAAATTCTTATGCCAGGTTTCAGTCAGGATGAAGACAAAACCAGCAGTGTCTACAGGACAATTTGATTCCCCTTCTCCAGTGTCACCTGACTGTCTGTAAGATAACCAGGGCCCAAGGGGTATCATGGTAGATCCTAGGATCCCAGGATTTGCTAGTAATAGCGGTCATGAATTTCTTGTATCCTCTTATTCATATAAAATCCAAGTAAAGATTTGCCATGAAAAATTTTACTTTTATATTCTTCATATCTGGCCACACTCTAACATTTCTGCTGGATGTAGTGAGTTGAGCCTGGCCAGCAGCCACACAACAAATCACTCTCTCAACTCCAGTAGGACTGGGGAAGAAAAGAAGAAAAACAGGAATGGGAAGGCACATGGTTTGAGATAAAAACAGTTTATTAGGTGAAGGAAAGAGACAGAAATGAAGCAAAGGAAATCACTTACCACCTCCCACACGCAGAGCAGCCATTCTTCAAGCAGCAGCCCCCTTGGAAGCCAGAAGTTTCCCATTCTCTGTCCCAGTTTTTACTGGTGACTGTGACCTCATGGCATTGTATTGTATGTAAGGAAAAGCCCTTTGGCCAGTTGGGGTCAGCTGGCCCAGCAAAGTCCCCTCACAATCTCTTGCCTATCCCAACCTACTTGCTGGAGGAGAAGAGTGTCCAGCTCTGTTTGTTTTTACAATAATCTCATTTAACAGATTGTGTTGGTTTCCCTGTGATGCCTTAGTGTAGGATTATGCCAGGGATATTAATGAAATGACATCCAGACTTTGACATATTGTCACCACTACTTAAAACTGAGCCTGTAGATGGACAGTCCTAGATAGAATGGTAGGAGAGAGCTTACAGATGTGCTTTTTTACCAAAGTTTTAAGTTCTGTCTGACCTGAAAATGATTACAGATGAGAAACTTTATGAGGAAGATGAATATTTGAATGTTCAACAGTAGCAAGGTTTGGAATGAAAAACTGAAGGAATTTCTAGAGAAAGCCTCTCTTTTCAGGTTGAGCATCAACTTTCACCTCTGGGGAAACTTAAAACAAATTTTTCCAGTGAAGTTAAAAGATAAATCTTTGCTTGTAGGGATTTCTTACATTTTTCTTTGATAGTTTTGGTAATTAATATTTGGGGAGAAATGGATATGGAAGTCCATGGGTTTCCACTGAGATGACCATCACTCTATTCAGTGTTTGGGATTAAAGATAAAACAACATAATAACTATAAGTTTTACAGAATTAGTGAAGGAAACTTTACCCCAAAGGAAGAATTATTCAAGGGGTCAGGAGAGAAGCAAATGCATAGTTCTATGTTTTCACTTTGATTTGTGGCAGCAGTCAGAGAACTGTCACCAAAAAGCACAGAAAGTTTAACTGAGGGAATTCTGTTTAGTTAACTAATTTCATGAAATCACAGCCACCTGCAGAAACAGAAAAAAAAATGACAAGGTTTTTATGTTTGGGAAAATAATTTTATAAGATTGTAAATTCCTTTTTTCAAAATGAGTACTTTAAAAGCCACCTTTTTGAATTAGTATGTCAGCCACAAATCATTAGTGGTACATAATAATCAGAATTCTGGCTTTTTATTTCATATTATTGGGAACGAATCGTTAGCAAAAATGTATTTAATAGCGACAAAACCAGCGTGGGGAACCTATTTCCATAGAAGTTCTATTCAAAAGTATTTTCATTCCATCCATAGATTTCTGCAGCAGAATCTGCTGTGTATTGTAAACTGTTGCCAATTACCAGTTAGGAAAATATGGGAATGCAGAGAAGGTGACAGTAACTGTGGAAGAGCTGCTGTGTGTCCCTGTTCTGAAACGTGTAAATGACCACAGACAAACCAGAGGTACAAGGTTGAAATGTGCAAAAAAGGGTCAGAAAAAGTGAAGAGCCTTTAGAAGGGAAGAGAAAAAGAGAGAAATCATAGAAATGCTGAAAATATTTAAGAAAGCTGTCTACAGAAATACTGGCCAGCAAGCCAGAGCAGAGCAGCTGGAGCAAGGAGGAGGAGATGCTCCTTGGCCTGGATGGGAGAATCAGTACCTTGCTATTTGTCCAGCATAATCTTCACAATCTTTTCAACATCAGCCTGTGCCTTCTGGGACTCCAAGAAACCTCCTTTTCTGGCAGTGCCTCTTCTAGCAGCTCTTGAGACAGACTTTCCTCCTCCTCCAAACAGTTTGCTTTGAATAGTTCTCTAAAATCCTACTCATCCAGGGAGGATGCCACAAAAAGGCAGCGCATTTGAGTTATCAGAGCAGCTCTACCCTGCAGACATGAGAAAGGCATTTGGGCTCAGATCAAGTGCTGAGTGTGTTACAAGCACATCAACCCACCTCAGTAAAGAGGAACAAGTTCAAAGAGTGAAATTTTGAGTAGGAAAGTATAAACATCATTACCAGGATGTTAATGTTACGTGTTTGATGGTGTCAGCAACTGCTCTTGCTCCCCCTGTACCGCATGAATCACATAAAAGAAAGAAGAGGAAAAACAAATGTGGCAGTCCTTACTCCAAGCTAATTCTGAAGACCAGAGGAATTCAATCTGCAGCTGAGCTACCACTGCCCTTGCCTCCTTTTCTTCTCCCCCAGTACGTCATGTAGATCCATTTCCCAAGCCACTCAAACATGTTTGGTAATTAACCAGAAATAGTGCTGTGATCTTGGAGCCTTTCACAGCTCTCTGAAATCCAAACAACTTTTCAACCAGTATGGGCAGAAACAAGGTCAGGTGCCAGCAGGCAGAGAAGGCCCTCAAGCCCCAGGAGCTCCTGCAGCTCTGGATTATTTTCAGGATAGACCCGAGCTGCAAAACAGAAACATTTCATCTGCCAGCAGGGAGGCACAGGGCTAATTAGCAGGTCTTGAACAGCAAGATTCCAACTGAGAGCATCCAGCACTCTCCCTGGATTTTAGAGAAATGGATGCCATTTCTCTGTATCACCTGTCTCTACTCCCTGAGCACCCACCTTTTCCCTGAAATCCAGCCCTGCTGAGCACAGAGCTGTAGTAGCTGTCATGAGAACATCAGCTCAAACTGCGTGAAAATGGAAATCAATTCTCCTCACTCATGAGAGAGGTTTGTGTCAGGAGTTTCATTCTCATTTGTGCCACGAGTATGAGTGGCAGAGAGCCCAAGGTAGAGTCCCAGGACAGTCACACCCCAACATAATTCTGAACTTCCTGAGACTGGAGACCTTCGAAGAAAAGGGTTGTTTGTCTGGAAAGTTACCCTATCCTGGGGAGAGTTAGAAGCACAGGAAGATACACATTTGACCACTGGCTGTTCTTTGAAAAAGGGAGAGGTAAAGGGACATCACCATGGGATGTTTCCATGCACAACTCACCTGCAGGGGCTTTGGTACCGCCACCAGCAAGGTGATTTCATCACCAGACACAGGAAACCTGTCATGGCCTGCCAGGAGGGCCTGGAGAGAGCATGGTGTATTTAATCTGTGCACAGCCAGAGAGCTCCCTGCTCCCAGCTCACAAGGTAATTCACTGTCCTTTTATCAGCTGTACTCTGCAGTCTGCAACTGGACTCTCTCAGCTGGGGACTGACAACCCTTTCCTCCAGAATATATTCATTTCTATTCATTTTTAGTTATTACACAATTAGAAACATAGATGTGTGGTCACTTTAAAAAAGACATTACAGGAAACATTATTAAAATACACCTTTACTAATTAATTATGCTTTTGTGCAAACAAATCATAGTAGTTCTGGGTTGTTATTTCATTTATTATCCTTAGGAGTAGCTTCTGAAGAATACTGAAGTTGGTAAGAAGGAGACCATAAAATTTCTAATTCAATTTTCTAGACAATAAGGATCTATTCTAAGGATTGTCTGAGGATGATTGTTTAATCTCTGCCCATCACACCAGCCTGAGGAAGAGCTCACACGTGTCCAAGGGATAATGTAAAACTGATGGGAATAAGGAAGAAGGGAATCTTAGACTGAATTATGCCATTATTTAAATACTCTTCTCTACATTCATCAAGGGAAAGCTCAATTCCAAATTAGAATGTAAAATTATTAGTTGTTAAATTAAAATGCATTATTAATTAGAAATTAGATTCCCTTGCAAGTTCATCTTAGGCAGGTCCTCCCTGGGTGGCAAAATTGAAGTACTACAAGAATAATGAAGTCTGAAGAAGAGGCCTAGAAAGCCATTCATAATAAGCATAGAAGTAAATATTCTGATGAGAATCGTCCCCTTCAGAATGCTTATTTTTATTTTTGTGTCCTGCCATGGCAGCAGGACCCTCTCAGAGGGTAAAATTGACAGGGTATGTGTGATTTCATGGAGAAGGAGAAGGGCTAAAATCCAGAGACTCAGCAGGACTGTACATTTTGAGATCATAAAGACATCCAGGCCACACAGGATATTTCCACTACAGGCTTCTATTCCAGGCTTTGATCCTATTAGACCCTGGTGCTCTTAGGAATAAAGCTACTGAGACAGCTGTAAAACAAAATATATCATTGATGGGACAGAAAGGACAATGAAATCTGTCATCAGTTTTTGCTCTGACCCCCCAAATAATACAGCAGCAAGTATTTCAAACAGATGATGCTGCTCAGATCCAGGTCCTGTAGCAGCACTGCAAACAAACCTTCACTGCTCTTAACACCTTGTTAGTCCTTTTCAGCTGTGCCTGAAGACACAAAGCTACTGAGCCTCGCCCTGAGCACCAAACTGAAGCTGAGTAAAACTGAGCTTGACCCCTCCACAGTGAGCTGTTGAGAAATGAGGTTTCCTCTTGCAAGTGGAACAACAAAAGTCTGATATTTCATTTTTGTAAAGGAGCTATATAGTTAGGATGTTTTGTTTTGTATCTTGAGTGGGAGTGAATACTGTTTTGTCACAGGTTGCACACCAAGTACAAGGCCCTTTACCCTTCTGATGGGTGGAATAGCAAATCTCCTTGTCTGGGGGAGACAGAAGGGAAAATCTGGGTACTGATTGTTTGGGCGACACTTCTGAACCTGTGCTGAAATCTCTGAGAAGCCCAAGGGAATTAAACAGACTCCTATCAGACTGAAAAGGAAGTCATGTGCCTAATCCTATTAGTGCCTGTAAAATTCCCAGACCTAACATTAGCTCCAGAGGTTACTCCACTGAGATCCCTTTGAGAGTAAGCAAAACCCCCCATATTGCCTCTGTGCAATTTGTTCTCCCTAACCACGTTATCGCTTTGGAGTTAACAGCAATAATTTATGTTCCATTATGTGCAGTACTTAATTTAGATAGGCCAGCTGCCTTCCTGCGTGGCTGCCAGCAAGAGTGCACACTCTCAGGAAATAACAAATTTGCAGGTTTCCCTTGCCTGCCTTTCTAATCTTACTGGAGTTCTGGGCCAGGGGTGCTGGGGGGATGTGGTTTCTTTGTTCCCATCTAGCAGGGAACTAACCCTGGTGTGAGGAAGTTTCCCTCCCCCAAAACACAGAGTTCCAGTCTGCAGTACAGGGTTGTGTCTTGTGTCTTCACAGCTGAAGAATACTCAAAAGCTTTTTCATAAGAACAGTTTGAGGTCTTCTCCATCCTTAAATTAATCAGAAAGGAAGTATGGGATTTGCCAGGTAAACTCTTTTATTGTGTTCAGTTAGTCTTGCTCTGAACCTACCTGCTGACAGAGAGGAAACTGTGCATCTTTCTGGCATCCTTCTGCAATTATAATCCCAGTAAATGCTCTGTACTGAAAACATTCAAATTTTTAAATAACAGAAAAGAATTTTTTTTTAATCAGAATTTTGCCATAAAACTTTGTAAATTATGGGAATTACATGATGATGTGCTAGGTGGAACATGAGAAGAAGGTAGCAAAACAAGAAAGAGTTTTGCCTGCCCATTCAGCATCAATTGTATTTTCCCTATACTTCAGGTTTGTGCACTTGCTTAAAGTAAAGCCTTTCACAGCTGGGAGAAAGAAGTGCCTAAAAGAAGTCAGCCTTGTTTGGTCAAACACAACACTTGCAGCAGTTGTGTGAAGAGAGGAGTAACCTCAGAGAGAAGGGTTTTCCCCCAGGGAGCCTTGGGGGATCAGCTCAGCTCTGTGTCAGAGTGGATCCTACTTTTATCACCTACAAAGCAGCTTTGCTGCACAAAGGGCAGCAGTCTCCTACCTTTGACAAGGAGCTCTGACCTGATAGGAAGCAAACAAGAATTAGCATTTTCCCATTCTGGAATTCATATTTCATTGTGGCAAAGGTGGGAGGAGATTTGTATGTGTTCCTAAACTGATTATTTTCTTTCTTCTACTGATCTTCCTTATAAATGGGGCAACCACTAGCACTTAACTACTTGTAACTTCATTGGAGAAGTGAAAAAAACAAAGAGATGTCACAACTAGGTCAGTGCTGAATTTGACTTTTACAAATGTTGCCTGACATCAGCAAGATGAAAAACAAAGGCAGTTCATTTTCACACCACAAGTCACAGCAAAGTAAAAGAAGCTGTCCTCAGAGTGAGCTCTCTGTATCCCGTCAGTCACATGCCATGTCTGCTCAGAGGCAGTGATCACAGGTGGCACAGGGGCACCTGCTTTTGGCACTCTGCTTTCTAGCAAATGCCTTGGGAAGCAGCGTGCTTTGTCTTTCCAGCGGAGAGCAGAAATGCCTATTCCAGTCCTCTCAGCTCAGGTGTCACAACTCCAGCCCCAGCCCCAGCAGCCTCATTGTAGCAGCGCTGTCCCTTTGGCACAAACCTCAATCACAGCAGGACATAATGATGTTGGCAGTACAGGGGACTTCTATATGTGCACGGATCTCATATAAGGTGTTGGTATCGTATATGTTATTTTTGTAACCCCTAGCAGGAGAGAAGTCTCAGTGGAGACCAGTGGGGGTGAGCGTGTGGAGGATGAACGGAATCACAGAATTTTAAGAGGTTGGAATAGACATTAAAGATCATCTAGTTCTGATGATGAACCTCCCACTAGACCAGGTTGTTCAAGGCCTTATCCAAACTTGGTTGGAACACTGCCACGGATGGGCACAACCTTCCTGGACAACCTGTGCCAGGGCCTCACCCTCACAGCAAAGAGTTTCTTCCTGTTTAACCTAAACTTCTCCTCTTTCCATTTGTACCCGTCACTCCTTGTCCTGTCACTGCAGTTCCTGACAAAGAGTCCTTCTCCAGCTTCCCTGCAGCCTCTTCAGACTCGGGAAGATGCTCTGAGGTCTCCACACAACCTTCTCTCCAGGCTGAACAGCCACAACTTTCCCAGCCTGTCTTCAAAGGGGAAGTGGCTCCAGTCCTCTTATCAATGTTGTGCCTCCTCTGGACTTGCTCCAACAATTCCACATCCTTCTCATGTCCAGACCTGGACACAGCACTGCAGGTGGGGTCTCACCAGAGCAGAGGTGGAGAATCTCCTCCTTGGACCTGCTGCCCATGTTCCCTTTGATGGAGGCCAGGACAGGGCTGGTTTCTGAGCTGTGAGTGCTCCCTGCCTGTTCATGTTGAGTTTTTCCTCAGCTATCACCCCCAGGTCTTTCTCTGCAGGGCTGCTCTCAATCCCTTCCAACCAGTAGGTGTGTCTGAGATTGCCCAAACACAGGTGCAGGACCTTGTACTTCAGTTTGTTGAACTTCATGGAATTCCCACCAGCCCCACCTCTCAGCCTGCCCAGGTCCCTTGCTGTGGGGTGTGACACACCACACTGTGGCACAGATCAACAGCTTTGGTTCAGGTCAACAGCTGCCAACAGCTGAGTGGATCAGCTGGTGGTCTAAATACTTCCCCAAGTCACACAAGGAGAGCAGGAATTGAACATTATCCCCTCCACATGGGGGATGGCTAAAAGAACTTGGGCAGAGATCACTGGACTCTGACATATAATATAGGATGTGATGAAATCCAGGAGAGCGTTTCATTAACCCACATCACAGCTATTAACATTTATCTACCTACAAAATCCTGTTACACAAAGTTTTGTTTCACCGAGGCACTCTGTCAAGCCTCTCAGGAACAGATTCCAGTTTTAGAAGCGGGTAGATGGTGCATCAGCCTGTTCCTCACCCCAAAAGCCCTCTGCCCAACATAGCAGCACTCAGGAGGGTGGCACATCTGAACTATGAACTTGCTCCCAGGGCAGCAGCTGATTGTATCTGGTGTTGAGAACACAGCATTGCTTTTATGGAATTCCATGCTGTTCTCCCAAATACATTAAATGCAGTATTGGAAGAAAAAGAGTGGAATTAGTGAGATGAAAGTCAATACAGAAAATGCCACCACCGCAAGCAGCCTCCAACAGTGCTTGCAACTTAAAGAGAGGGTGTGTAAAAGCTGCCACAGCCTGAAGGTCACTGTGATGTGGACTGCTTATTACAGAAACAAACCGCCTTACAACATTCCCTGTGCCTTCATCCACAGAGCAAACGTGTTCTTCCATTTCCACAGCTCCCCTACGCAGTGCTGGCTGTCAAACACTGCAGTGCCACACTGCCCCACTGACCTCCCCTTGCCCATAAACCCTGCTGGCTGCTTCTTACAGGTGTGGTTGTGATGTCTGACACCAGCTGGTTCCAGATCAAAATCATCATCCTCTAAAAACGAATTATGGATGCAAGGAGATCCAATAGAGGCCCTGAGGTAAGAAAAGCTGTATTCACGAGAACTCAAGAGGAAGACAAAAAAGTTTCTTCTTGCATACTCTTAGAATGGAAGCCTGTCCTCTCCACAAAAAATAGGTCCTCCCACACAGTGACACATGACACCACTCATCTGCCATTTTAAGGCAGCTCAAAGCTAGACTGCTCAAAGTGGAACAGATCAGGGAAGAGAAAACCTACAGGAGAAACCAAGAATGCAGTCCTTGCAGGCTAGCAAAAAGATGGCCCAGGAATGTGGTATTGTGACAAAAATGTGGTATTGTGACAAAAATGTCATTTGCTAAAGGATCACATAGGCTAAAGAGCTGATGGTCCAGGGTACAGTGTATGATGTTGGTGTACACAGGAGGAAGTGCTTTATCTTCTAATGAAAAATAAAAACTTTAAAGATGTCAGATTTGAAAAACTGTTTTAATCTACAACATCACTGTATACAGCCACCCTACCCTGCTGCAGTCTCAACTTCTTAGATTATACAGCTTTGGGGTTACTTTGGAGGATTCTTCAGGAAAGAAAGATACCTCCCTCCCTGTTCTGATCTTTTGGAGGAGCCATGCAAAACTTTATACATTGCAGCTATAAGTGCCTCAGTAGTGAACCATCCTTCTGCAGTTCTCAAGGACTGGCTTTGTGCAGGGAATGCACATAGGGTTAGTCTTGTTCTTGCCGCCCATCCCCACAAAACTATCAAGGTAATTGCTGCAGACATGTGGCACTCACATGGGTCAGTTTGCAGGACTGAGACCAAAAAGCATAAATGGAAATGAAACCAACCAAAGCAAAAATAAAATTGCCCTTAGTACACGTTTAGTTACAAAAATCAAGAGTGGTAAGTAGGAAAAGGATGCAGATTTCCCAGTTACATTATGGGCTGCTCAATAAAAAAAGCCAGATGCTGGGCACTCACCATTTCATTCAAGCACAATTAAACCCCCTCTGTTCCATCATAGTATGTACAAAATCACATACAGTTAAATAAACAACTGAAAGCATGAATGAAATTCTAATATACAGTACTTTCACACAGCCAAAGCTATTTTATTTTACAAGACGAGGCTTTTGCGTTCATCCTTTTTTCTGAAAGCCCAGTAAAAACAGCGTAAACTACTTAAGCAAAATTTAAGAGACAACTTACAAAGTAAAGTAAAATTTGCATAGCACTGTAAATCTGCGTGTTTGTTTGGGCACAGTTCTCTGTAAAAACTACAGTAGGTGGCAGGGTCAGGTTTTCTTAATAGCTTCTTGTTTTTCACCAGATTCAGACACACTTCTTCTGAACATCATAAAATCAAGTGTAGGAAACAACTGTAAAAATGTACAAAAATATATACACATGCACAGTAAATGCATACCCTGTATACAGTTTTATTACTCGTTAGATTTGGCTAATAATGATCATCTGGTGACTTACGCTTCCCTCCGAATGCCAGGTTTGCAACACATCAATCAGCTCAAGGAGGGTGATTTTCCTCGGAGAGAAGGTTTTGATTAAAGCTACAGTACTTGCTGGTGATCTGAGAGTGAGCGAGGCGCCGGCCGGCAGCGGCCGCCGGGCGTTCAGGCGAGTTCAGCATTCAGATGTCACAAGGGACAGCTCGGACACAGCTGAAGCAAAGGGACACGAAGGGACACAGCTTGGCTCTCTGCACAGATGCACATGCACGGACTAAAGGAGGTACACAGAACCCGCTCATGCCTTGGGGTGTAAAATTTTATTCCTGATTAGGCTCTGCTACCTACTCTTCCTTCCTTCGCAAATTCTATTTTAGTCATTTGTAATTCAGTGTGTTTCCCTTAAGAATGCACGCTGGCCAAAATGAAAAAAGTTGTGTAAGACTGAAAATTGGTAGTGGTAGCCCCCACACTAAGGAATACTTCTAATTTAAATTTTAAAAGTACTATTATATTCTGATTGCTGCTGAAGTGTCTAATTTTAAAATACACTTTTCTCCTAAAAAGATAAAATGCTGCTTCTGCTAGTGGTTTATAGAAATAGACTATCTGCACTCAAGTGCTCTCAACAGTGAAAGTGCACAAATAATCTTTCTTTACAGTTTCAAAAACTGAACAGTGGCATGGAACTACAGGAATAACATTTTAAGAAACACAGGCAGCTTTCTAAAAGCCTAGAGAGGCCAAGGATCAGAGAAACACATGTTTCTCTTAGATGCCAATCCCATGTCTTTCCAATTCTGAAGTATGAAATATTTTCATGACTTTTTCTGGTGGCTAACACACGTGGCACAGACCCTGTAATGCTGACTTCCAGAATGTTCTCACTCCAAACCACAGCAGGTAAATAACAAACAACCAACAGCCTGCAAGCATCTTGCTGTAGAGACAATCAGATAAACCAGCCTTAAAGATAAACAGGGCAGAATGAGAGTCCCCATCTGAAACAAGCCCTTAGGAGGAATTCTGACCCAAATCATTTGAGCATGGCAAGGGTTATTTTGTAAATTGTTACATGAAGGTCTCACATCCACATTAGTCAGAGCCTGCCTCCCACATAGTTGTCTTTGCTTTGCAAAACTCCTGGTGATCACTCAGTTTTCTCAGAGCAAGAATTTGGCCGGACCTGTCAGTGTTCCTGCTCCTCCCAGCGATGCACCTTGCCGTGTTCCTTCTCCCTCACAGCTCCCAGCAGGGCTGTCACCTGCTTCAAATCCCAGCTTCACTCAGCACCAGCAGCCCTGGAGCACTGCCTGTTATGATCAGAAGGTTCAGGAATAGGGGAAGAAGCAGCTGTGACACACTGGGTGGGAGTACAAATTCAGCATTCCCATCACAGGGATGAGCTTCTTTGTGCGGGCACACAGCAGAACTTGCAGCAATCGTCTGCTAAGAATCAGAACCTTCACACCAGGGGACAGAAGCACATGGCATCCAGGAGATGCTGAGAGCTATCCTGCTGCATCCCATCTTCAAAGGAGATCAAGGAATGGATTCTTCACTTTGATCTGTGTTGGCCTCCAGCATCTGCATGAAACACTTGAGCGAAGTCTGCCCAAGTCTGGCTTTAGATTCTTAGCAAATACTTCTCCAAGATGCCAAAACACATCAGATTGTGTCTTCAATCTGAAATGCTCAGTGTGGTGTCAAGCCAGCATTATTAAAAGCCTCCAACCCCACATTTCTTCAAAAGGTACATGAAGCAAAACCAGGTTTTGTGGTAGTCCCAAGACAGAAACAGTACTTTCAGCAAACATCCGATGGACAGTGACTCCCTTGTTTTCTCCTTATTCCAACCCTTAGTAAAAACCTTGTCCCAACTCCCTTTCACCAGAGGGACCTGTTACCAGGTAGGGAGGCCTGTGTGAGGGAGGCCTCTTCTCTTCCCTGCTATAAGTTATGCTTTGAAGCAGCAAAGTTGCATTATCACGTAACACAAACACAACCCTGTCACTTCAGACCTAGAGCTGCCAACCAGCGCCAAAATTCAGGAAGAGAAAACCCCAGCCACGTGAGACAGCTGCTGGGATTGGTTGAACTGGAGAGCTCAGAGTTCCTGCTAAGAGGTTGTAACCAAACCATCTGCAGAAGATACAGGTGAGCAAATATACAGACATCGGTGATGGAGACAAGAGGTACCACCTGGAAGTGAGCAGTCACACTCACTTTTCCCGTGAATACCAGGCAATTAGGACACAGGCAGCAGTCAGATTCATTGGTCAGCAATTAAGTGTAGAGCCCTTCAAGGTAAGTTAAAGCAGAACAAAGGAACATTGCCCATGCTCTTTGTGCCAGAGACAGATATTTTGCTCAGTGATGCAAAGTCAATCGTAAGATCACATTCAGCCCACAATGAGCAAGAGAGAACTGTAATCCCACCGAGCCAAGGCCTCTGGATACCACATCCTTCTTCAGCATCAGCTCTTTGTGCCTTCCTAACTCAGAGATGCCCTGTGGCCAGCAGTCCCCAAGCTCTCTCACCAGGTTCTCAGATGTAGGTCACCATGATGCTCCTTTGGAACTGCAAATCCCACTTGGAGAGCAGCAGCATTGCTGTTGGTGACAATGACAAGTGCTGCCAAGGCCAAGAGCACACATCTATCATCTGTCCATGTTAGCCTGAGAACCATTCCTCTTCGGAGTCAATGCTAAACTCCATGGCAGTCAGCTTGCAAGTCCATACTGGAAAAAACTATTTACTCCAAACAAATAAGCAATAGATGAAAATTCTGAAAGATGGAGAGAAAAAACACTCCCATAGCTGAAAGTTTATTAAACCTAGCATGGTTGAAAAGCAAAAGACGAAAAACGTGATATATTTTTGTTTATTATTGCTCGTAAAGGGCTTGGTAGTCAAATATACAAGCTATGCTCTATTAAACCAGAAGAAAATAAGATATAAAATCTATGCTCACTTTTCCAATCCAATCCACCTGCTAATCTTCATTAGTGACATTAACTTCAGCTATTTCCAGTCATTTTAATTTATACATACTCTGTGTACGTGTGCGCGCGCGAGTATAAAAACCCCTAATTGAGAGACAAAATTCAAAATTAAGAGAGATTCGTGTTGGTTTTGTACTGTTTTGTGCACTGCTGTAGGTTTCAGTTTTTCAAGTGGTTACTGATATGTCTGTTTAGAAGAGCAAAATTTAAGTATCTGATGATGTATTTATTATATTTTCAAAAAGAAAGCATGACCAATAAGTTATGATAAGAAAATACGAAATGTTGATTATTCTCCCCTTGATGTACATGCACTAATCCCATGATCCTGAATAGGGAGTTACATGCACTAAGAGGAGAAAAGGATCCTGTAAAGAGAAAGGCTATTAATTCCTTTCTCCTCTAAGCAGCTCCCCTCTTCTCAGCATTAAGAAGGGATTTATTTTGTGAAATTCTCGTCATGCCCATTAATATACTGCTCAAAATGTAAGTATAAAACATAGTCAGTGGTCAGCCTGCTTAGCAAGCCTCTTCTGCTAAGCCAGTACAATTTATATATACTCAATATCATCTTCAGGAAGCAAGTATACAGCATTTGTAACATCTTTCTAGGAAGCAAGAACTATACCCATTACTGAATTACTTAAGAAAAAAAAAAAAAAGAAAAAAAAAAGAACCCCCCCCCCCCCATTGTTCTCAGTCCTCTGGTTAAAAACAGGGAAAAGCCAGAGTTAACTTTATCAACATTTGGATGTCTGACTGTATTTGAAGACAAATTACAAAAACATCCAGCAAGGAAAACAAGAGTTATGGCTAGGCTCTGCTCTCCTCAGTTCCCAAAGCATATTTCAAATCCCACTAACATTTGCAACCGATTTGCAGCCCCTCTAAGGGAAGATTTATTGAGGGGACAATGACACACTAACATTGGGGGTCTGGGTACAAGGATTCAGCAAGGTGGAGTCTAACAGGAGACAGACAGAACTCAGGTCAGCCTTCAAATGCTCTTGTTGAAAAGACCACAAATAAAAATCAAGTGCATGACAGAACAAGTGATTAATGACCCCAAGTAAAATATTTTTCTGAGTTACAAAATTGCTCTTCCAGTGTTTGAAAACAGAAAAAACCTGTGGGAGAAGAGGTTACATTCCAACAGTTAAGAGCAAATTCGGAAAGAAGGTAAATTATTACTCTCTTATCTTGGTTACTGGAGCAAAGATGAAAATAACAACCAGTGCTTTGATAAAATCTGCTCTTTACAAAAGTGAGATAAATATTCTGGTGGCAGCTGGGTTAAAGATACAGACCCTGAGGGTTAGGTTCTGCCCTCAACTGTAGATCTGCAACTCATTTCACCCACTTCTGTGAGCAGCCAAATGCAGATTGTGACCTTCAGACTTGAACATACAGGTATAGTTACCATCTGTTTGCAAATAATTCCCCAGCTATGCATACAGCAGCAACCCACAGAAACCTCCAAATGTGCGTTTGTAAAAAAGGGGAAGGAAAGGAAGAAAGGGAGACAGGTACAGACATGATTCCGAGCTCTAATTTTCAGTGAAAAAGACTAAAATGTCAAGAAGCAAAACTAAAGATACTTAAAATCCCTGAAGAGACCTTACACTCTTTCTAATGCTTTAACAGCACAGCTCACCTTGCAAAAACTTCACATGAACATCTAAAGCATGATCAAGTCAAAAGAGCAGCACACCCTATCCTGACACACACAGGGTAAAGTCCTGGCCCCATCTGAATCCATGCTGAAACTCTCATTAGAAGTTCAAGAGATACCAGCATTCAAAATTTGACTGCTACAGACCTCTCCTTTTCACATTTTTTACAAAAGAAGACATTTTGAAAACTATTGTGCTGATTTCTAGTGCTGCCTCCCAGTTTACTGAGAGAGGTTGGCTGAACTGGACTTTGGTAATGAGAGATGCAAACAGAAATTAAAGGAAAATTGAAAAAAATTCCTTCTTTGCACAACTCTAAATCCCACGGCCAACCACTAATTAAAAAAAAAAAAACAACCAAACAAGCCCAAACAGATTCGAAATTATGGAACATATTTGATGTGAAACAGGGCAAACAGCACTCAAGACTGAAGTAATATTTTGAAATTAAACAGCCTTGAGCACTTAGCAGGAGATAGGATGAGAGTGTTATCCTACTGGATCTGTTCTATGGGATGTGCTGATGGATAACACGCTGCTTCCAAACTCCACTATCCGTTCTCCTGTGTTACAGAAGTCTTAAGATGTTGCCTGAAAATAAAAAATGTCAGTGTAACATATGAACAGGATTTCATCTGTAGCCATGACAACACAGCCAAAAAGACTCTAACCCAATGAATACCTGTCAATTCATTTAAGGAGGGTGTTTTTTCCTGGCTCATTAGTAAGAGAAGTTGGAAATCAATAAATGTTACGTTGGCTTTAGCAAGAGGAAACATTCAATGGCTCCTGTGGTAAAAGTGAGTGTAGTGCTCTTGACAGAAACCAGTTTTCAGTCATCTGAAGATACACGTGGCCATGGCCAATGCCCTCTTTTCTCCCCCACCCCAAGTCCCCCAACAAAGCAAGAAAAATTAGTTTCTTCTTCCACCCCACCCCAGATTTTCTCCCACAGCTTGACTACAGTAATCCTTGAACAGGCAGAAGGTTGGTGCATTCTCTTCAGCCGATGCCTCCAACTTCTTCATTCTTGGCTCAAGTTTAATTCATTAATATTAGTCATCAGTTATTAAGAAAAAGATAGTTTCTAAGTGTTTGTTGTTGTTTTTTAACTGAAGTTAATTGGATACCATAGTCTGGTTATATGTGCTGAACTGCAGCCATCAGTTATTCCTTTTTCTTGAATTCCTGGTTGCCATAGCTGGAGCCTTTTTCTATTTCAGTTACTCCTATCAGTCTACGAACTCCAAAGGAAGCTTGAAAATATAACAGAGAAATGAGAGGCACATTAAAACCAGTCCAAGCATCCAGGAAGTTAACATGTAAGCACACAAGCAGAACCCAATCCCCACTCAGCAGTGACCAACAGTGCACTGTGCGAGGCTGCACAGGGATCACAGGTCAAGTGACACTCAAAGAGAGGGACAGTCCAGATTTAAAAATATGATTACTGCTTCTCTTGGTTAACATGACATGTAGCATGAACACTGAAGCATATCCCCTCCCTCTACTTCCCCTTCTTTTATTGTTAGAGTTTTTTTGTTTGAGGGGGAAGGGAAGATTTGGTGGTATTTCTGTATTTTCTGGTTTTGGTGGTGGTTTTGTTTGTTTTGGTTTTTTAATTCACAGACAAGTTATCCAGTGAAAGTATTTTTTCCTTCAGGCACCATAATAATGGGCTACAAGACTCACCTGCTACTACTACAGTTTTTGCTTAAGATGTGAAGGCAAATTTGCCCAGATTAAAGCTTTTGAAACAATAAAAATGCTGTACAACAGAAAGACTATTGAGTGAGCTCCAAATGTTTTCCTGCAAGGCCCATTCTCATTAATTAATACACAGAAGTTATTGGAGGTAAAGGATCCTGTTATGTGTCACACTGGGCTTAGCATCTTCTCTGCTTTTATTACCTGCTCCTACAAGTCCCAGGAATGCAAGGATAAGGAGAGGTGATCCACTTGCAAAAACTCCAAAGCCAAATGTGAAGAGAGGAGAGAGGAGAACTGTGGCCCAAAAAAGAAAGTTTAGGAGAGTCCATGGTCTCCTAGGAGGTTTAAACTGCTTGCCAGGAAATATACCTTCCTGATTATACATCTCTTGCAAAGCATCCTGGGGGAAAGAGAAAAGAAAACGGGTTCATAATGTTTGCACCAAGCAGCCCAAGATTAGTCAGCTCCAGAACAACATCAAGGACAGTATCTGTGATACAAACTCATCAAGAGTGCACAGCATCCAATTCCATCTGCTGTCACTTATTTGGGCATTTCTGTTGACCATCCAAGTGACCCTTAAGCCTTTTGAAGGCAATTTTGGCACCATCAAAAACTGAAACCTTATCCTCCTCTCCACTACCAAATACCTTCATCCTGCCTGTTAATTGCTAAAGAATTTAGGGCAGCTTCAGGCCACAGACCAGTTCAGACACTAGCAACCCTTTAGCTGGGTGCTTTTCCTTCCTGTTTTTACTTCCAGAAAGGTCAGCATGATTCAGCAAAGCACAGCAGAAAAATTCTGTATGGAGAGCCAGGAGGAGAGGGCAAGGAATGAGCTGAGAGCAGAGACAGCACCACACCAGCCCTAATCCCAGCCTTGCAACAGAGCCACTGCATCCCAAGCTGAGCCTGCAGAGGTGCAATCCTGGAACACGTCACTCAAAGAAACAAGGTGCCCATCACCTTCCCTCAGTCTGTAAGATTGTTCTGTAAGGTTTCCAAGCCATTATCAAGGATGGCTCAAGTCTGGTTATTTTTTGGTTTTATTTCTTTTCTTTTCTTTTAATTTCCCTTACAAAGGGCTGAGAAGTGCAAGGCATTCCTTGCCAAAACCAGCCTTTGGAGGACACACCCTCTGTGCAGGAAGAGGATTCCAGTTACAAAGTCATTGCAATAAATGGAATGAGAGGATTCCAGTTACAAAGTATTGCTAACACTAAGATCAATGTGTGTAACACCCATGTCCATCAGCAATGCCTTCCCGTCAACATCTCACAACAAAGTTGAACAGAGGTACAGCCAACATCAGGTGGGACGAGAGGGAATGGTGTCACATTGCACCAGGGGAGGGTTAGATTAAACATTAGAAAAAAAATACTTTCATGGAAGAGGGTGTAAAGCAGTAAGACTGTCCAGGGAACTGGTGGAGTCATCATCCCTGGAAGTGTTCAAAAAAACCCTATGGATTTGGCACTTGAGGACATGGTTTAGGGGTGAACATGGTGTTGGTGCTGGGTTGACAGTAGGACTCTCTGTTCTTAGAAGCCTTTCTCAACCTCAAAGACTCTTTGGCTCTATAGACCTGCTAAGGGGAGGTGGGGGGAAAAGATGATGAGCTACTGCTCTTTGTAAGATAACCTCTCTCTTTAACTGAATCAGGTTTCAGATATTCAAACAAATTAGGTTGAAATAAATGTAATGAAACTCAGAACAATTTGCTGCCTACCTAGAGACTGAGCATAAGCCTGGCAATGCTGCAGCACGGGTCATCATAGCTGGGGAAAGCCCAGGATACTTTAACTTTCTGTGCTCTGCTGTCCTCCCACAAAGATCAGCAACACGGAAATCAAGATACACTTTTCAAGGTCAATGATCCATCACTTAGAGCTGGACAATTACAGCTCTCTCCTACTCCCCACAGAAGTGTTAAATCTGTGGTTGAGAAAAATGGATTTTTCTAACCATCTACAGTTAGAAAAAGAAATGACACAAAGAAAAGCTCTGAGCCATCTGAAGGCATGCTGGGCATGTGTTTTATCTGTCCCTGGCAGCAGATCCCAGGGACTGTCTGTCCCATGTCACACACCACTGCAGAAGTATTAGCAGGAGGCAGAAGGAAAGTGACAGTGGAAGAAAAATGAAAGCAAAGAACAATTGCAGCTGAAAGCTGGGACCGGCTGTCCCTGACAGACAGTTATCACTCTTCTCAAGTGCCTAAAAACACCCACAGGGAAAATGCAGCTTTTAGAAATGCATGACAGAGATCCAAGTGCTGAAAAATGTAAAAAGACAGTGGATTGCTATTAGTCTTCCACAGCTCAGGCATATCTCTGAATTCCATTGTGCTTCCTGGCAATTTGAGACCTCACTACCCAGCCCTCTGCTGCCAAGGGGCTCCTCGGTCCTGCTGCCTCCAGCACTTTGAGGGATGGCTGCCTAGTTACACATAATATCCTCTCCATCCAGTGCAAGAGTGTGTGTTATTCACTGCCTTAATACACTCCTCCGTGCAAGTCCCAAAAGGCAGAAAAAAAATGTAAAGCCATTTACCTTTTCCTGGTAAAGCTTATGAAGCCAGTTTGCAGCTTCCTTTTCATCTTGAGGGATATCTTCCAGAGGAAATCTCCTAGTTTAGTAGAGAGATTAAAAAATGGAAAGAAGAAACAAAAAAAAAAAAAAAAAGAATTAAGGGAATTTGGTATTATGCCAGGTATTTGGTTTTATGCCTCTCCTAGGGAAGATCTTCCATTCATTAAAGGGCAGAAATCTTTGCCAATAGTGTCACTGATGGCAGAGGTCTTAAACACAGTGAACTGGGACTTAAAATCTGAGGTTTTAGGTTGGGAATCGGGTGCTATTTTAGACAAAAGAAACTGTAAAAGCTCCTGTCAGTTTCAGAGCACATCAGTAAAATAAGCATTTTCCATTCAAACACTGTTCCTCCCTGACCAGATCCATGCCTGGCTGATTCCCAGTGAGCTCAGACTGAGGCACTCGCAGCTGGGAAAAGACAAGTGGAAAACCCAAGGATAATTGTTGGTTACATTTTGGTAGTGAAAACCAAATTTTGGAAGCAATGGGAGAGGCAACTAAACATTCGCTTTATACCATCTCAAAGGCAAACATCTGCAGTGACTGCACTTCTCCCTTTCTGCCTCTGCAGCCCCACAGACTGAGGCACACAGTTCTGGGGGTGTGAGACAATTTTGCCCAGTGCCACCCCTGACCTGACCTCACTGAGAAGAGGGGCTTTGTCAGAGCCTCCCTGTAGTGGTGAAGAGCCAACCATTCCCCTGCATTCTTCTGTCTTCTAGACCCCTCCAAGCCCAGTCCCTCTATGATTCTGTGAATTTGTTCTAGCACATTTCTAATGATTTCCGCATGCCATAAGCCAAGTGAACACCGGATCTGGCAGATTTACTTACACAAGCTCTAACAAGAGAAACTGCTCAATTCACATAAATAATGCTCAGTAAAAGCTCAGTGAAAAGTCATTTGCTGAAAGCTTTCTGGTGAAGTTGCCGTGGTGTTGCTGTCACCACTAGAGGGGACTCACAGCAATCACATTTGGTGACGTCCTGATTATTTCCTCTGGAGGCAGTCGGGATAAAGACTGGATCCACTGCAGAGCTAAGCTGCTTACCTCTACACAGGTAACTACGTCTGCACATACCAAGAACAAGAGCTTATGTGCTTCCCTTCTCTGAGCTACAATAAGTCTGCTGGCACAACAAGGACATGTTCCATTTTCAGCAAAACATCTGTAAAAGCAGTCTCCTTACTCTTATAGCTTCTTCCCCAAAACAGAAAAGAAGTGTAGAAAAGCACCTTGAGAATATTCATTCCATCCACAAACATATTTTTAATCGAATTATCTAAGCACGGCCATTTGTAGGGTACAATTAGTAATTTTACCTGGCAACATCATCCTCAACAGACTTTCACAAACCCAAACCTCTTCTAACTCTTGAAAACTACATTTCTCTTCTTTCCTCCCATTACCCCTCCAAGAAATGAAAGAAAATTGTCCCTCCATTAGCAAAAAAGGGTATTTAACTGAAGGCTGCCACAATTCAGTGTATAATTAATAATTATACAGACATGCATCCATGCATGTGCACCTCAGATCCAGCTAGATATCCTACATGCACCTGCCATCAGTGTGGAATTACAGGTGGAACTGCCTGACCAGCTGTTTTGCTGGCTGGCAAATTGTCTGCTCCCTTTCCTCATCAGGAATATGTTTGGCAAGTGTGAATAGTGAAAATGAAACCCCTTGCAAATGAGCAACTCCACCTCTCCATGGACAGCTCCACAATCATCTTTTCAGCTGAGAGACTAAAATGTTGTTGATGTTGCAGCAACACACACACCCAAGGCCAGAGGGGAAAGGTGTGGGGGTAGCAGAAAGGCTTTTTTATTTTATTTTTTTAACTTTTAAAAACCAAGCATCAACCTCATCACCAGAATACAGCAATGTTTTCCAAAGGGTGGGTGAATCCCCCAGAGAAGCAGAAGCAAACTGTCTAAAGAACTGTGGAGAGAATAACCAGGTCACGTCTCAGGTACAAATATAAAAGGGAAAAGAAGAAATTCAACAGGATTGGTCATTGTTATGATCACAAGGAAGCCTTTGAAGCAGAAGGCAGCAAGGAGAAAGCAAGAAAGAAAAGGGGAGGGTGTGTGTGCATGCAAATGTGTACGTGCTGCATGGGGTTAGGTGTTAACAGCTACTCTTTGAGGCAAAGGAACAGTGAGGAATGTGAGCAATGTCCCACCTCATTCACAGGATGTCTGAATTTCAGCATTTTTAAATTTTTAATCTGCTGATCAAACCATGTGAGTGAGGGAGAGAAGCTGGCATGTAAAGGAGCTTTAGACTATTTACTACAAGGGACCACTGAAGCTGAAGGACAAGAAGTGGACCACAGGAAAGGAAATTACCCTGTAAAATCTGAATACACTTCAACATGCTAAACTTTGCATTTTAGGGCTCACCTCCATCAGTAAATGCTCACCTTACACACATATCTGCTTCATATTTCTTTCCATAAAGAATTCCTAATAGAGATGGGTTCTTGTTTCCTCTGAAATTTAGTGTTACATCATACACTGCTGAAACTGTTGGGGAAAAAAAAATAAAACAGGGCTGTTACAGCAGCAATTCTAGCAAGCACCTTCTGGCATCCTTGCCTGAGACAGCAACAGAGCCTTGTGCAAGCCTTGCATTAATGATGTGTCAGAGTCCTCCACTATTCTGTGTTTACACATCACATTTATCTGCACCAGCCCCCTGACACTCCCAGCTCTGTAAAACACCAGATGACTTGATGAACTAAGCAACATAAAAAGGTTTCTAGTATTTCTTAAGACTGGTTATCTGACAGTTCTGTGGCAATTTACAAATTACCAGCTGACACGCTGGATCCTCATCACTGCCAGCTCACTAATTGTAACGAACAACAGAGCAGACTAAATAACACATTACAAGTGCTGCAAAGCTTGGCAGTACCTGTTCCCCTGAGACACTGGACAGCAGTGGTGAAACCTTTGGTTCTGGGCAACAGGTGGTATTTCAGTTTAGGCAACCCCTTGGATTCAGCTACTTCCATACTGATGCGGTGCTTGGTCTCTGTGAAACGAGTTCCTTCACAGTACAGCAGAAACTGTGCAAGACAAAAGCAAAAAAAAAAAACCCCAAGGATATCTTGAGATGTCAAAAGAAATCCAGCAGTATACTGAAAATTTATCCAAGACAAACATACATGTGCACACACTTCAGTTGTCTCATCTCTTCACCAAGTATTAGGCGTAAGCACTGACTCCCAGCTCGTTTACCATTACCTTTACATTTACCAACACTTGTACCAAATTTAAGGTGACAAAAAGACAGCCCTAGCTGTGGCATTTAGAATGCAAAGAAATTAGGAAATTGATCCACTCAAGTCAATTTTAATCATAATTTCAATTTCCAAGCAGGAAGTCTTGATTTAAATAATCAATGCTAACTACATTTTGCACTTATATTTTCTAGTTTTTTTTCCCTTAGAGACTCATCCTTGGTTCTCAGTGGTAGAATCATTAAAATGTATAGATTTAAAGCTCAAGTTCAGTCTGAAGATTTTCTAATTGGTAGGGTTTATTCTGTTTTTTCTTTTCTTCCCCACACTCATCAGGAAGATATATTCAATGTAATTCATATCCATGTATTCAAGCAATTAAGTAGCTTAAAATACATTCTCCAGATTCTTACTTTTTTCTGTCTTTGTAATGGTAGAAAGTTACAATGCATTCACAATGTTCGTGCCAAGGTTTAATGTTTGACTATTCATTTTAACAAGCTGTACTGGATAATACTGAAAACTCACTTAAAATGCATAAAAAGCCTCTTAATGTTTTATAAGCCAAATAATTGTACGTTACATGTGCTGCTATAAAAGCAAAACTGAGAATTTATCAAAACCTTTGCATTCAAAGCTCTAAGAAGGTTAATGGGTTGATTACACCACTGTGCTGCTGCAGTGAAGTTTAACAGCATTGCACACAATGAAACAGAGATGTTTCAGCCTTGATTTTAAATAATGTCAAAATAAAAAGGAAAAAAATGTAACTGCAGAAGCAGATATAAGCTTGCCATATGTTCTCACAGAGACTTTTTGGGAAACCTGCAATTTCACAGATCAACAAACACACTAACAGGAACTTTCTATCAAAATCCATGGCCTGTGCAGTCAAATTCACTCACTTCTCCAAAAAAGATTTTTTTTGTTGATGTGTCTTTTCAGCCTACCTCAGAAAATGTTATACAGATGTAGCAATCAAATATAAGCTTTTTTTTTTTTAAATAGGCAAAAATAAGTTTGGACAGAATCGTTAGCATCACACAAGCCTGATTTATAAATGATTCTCAAGCTTCTGAACTGTTTCCCAAAAGGTTTCCCTTACCAACAGGCACACAGCACTTTTCTACCAGCGTATCCCAAAAGACCTCCAGAAACAGAGCATGGCTTTTCTGTGCAGCTCGTGGAAGTGAGCACGCCTTCTCCTGACACACACAACGTCTGTCACCATTTCACTTCCAGCAGCCAATACCAGAGGAGGGACTCAGCACTTACCCACATATATTCAGGATAATCAGACAAACGTTTCAATCCCTCAATGACTGTGTCTCTGTCCTCTTCCCATTTCCTTTTGCAGAAAACAATCTCAAGGAAGTACCACGTCCAGCCAATTAGGGGCACGTATAGCAGCTCTCTCTTGGCAAGAACTTTGGAACTCTTGGAGAGAAAACGAAAGTGACAATCCAAAAATGTCATTTGCTGTTTTGTGCAACGAGGTCAAACACATTAAAGCTAAGATGATGGAGTTGCATCTGGGAACTTAAATGCAAAGAAGCTGTTTATAGATGGGTTTTAAACAGACCTGTCACCCTGCAGAGGAAGGGAAAGCTCACGGCCCACATACCCCCAGCACTCCAAAGCGCTCCGTCATCGTCCAGCCGCACAGGAAGTCGATCTCAAAGTTGTGGTTCAGGATGATGATGACATGTTCCTTCCCAAAGGTTTTCACCGTGGCCTCGTCTGAGAACAGGGTGCACTCTGTGCCTGACCACCATTCCAGCAGCATTACCAACTCTAGCAAACATGATGAAGGTGGAGAGAGGAGTTAGGGGTACCCCTTACAGAAAATATTCAGAGTTTGCTCAGCCCCATTCACTGCCCAGCCTCTCCTGACTCCCAACACCATCACCTTCCCAAACCCAGCCAGCAGAGATGAAACAAAAGCTTGGAAGGGTACAGACCACACCATATTACCATCCCTAAGCAGTAGTTAAGGCACCAGACATACGCATTATGGATAATTCAGCAAGTTTTTAACAGTGACAAGTTTGGGCATTGCATTACAAATGCAAAATTTGATGACCACTGGAAAAAAAAAAAAAAGCCCAAAGACTTTTATGCCTGAAAACAGACAGTGGAGCTGTTGATTGCTCCACTAAATGAGCACAGTTCCTCCCAGGTGAAATAGAAATTATGCATAGATGCAGCCTAATGTTTTTACTCCACATGAAACAAGCCTTATGGAGGTAAACAGACCAATAAAGGTCTTTTAAAGGGATGCAGAGACATAGATCTTCTGTGATAGATTTTAATATTGAAACACAGGGCTCTAATTGTTCTGCATCATGATCATCAACAGAGAGTTAAAAACAGCAGAAAATTGAGCTAATTCATCAAAATACCTGGGCAAAGACAGGAATGGTAAATTTTGTCTTTCTTTTACTGCAAAAGAATGAGCCCTTTTCCCTCCATTTATTCCAACTTTAAAGTATCACAGCAACTCTTATTCCACCCTGAACATTTGTTACCCTTTTTTATTTTCCACCTCCCCTTTTCTTATCATAAAACCCATTTCCACTTAAATTCAGCATGCACTGACTGTAGTTGCTATGGTTAGCTTATTTCCCCTCATTTCAGTACCTCGAGGCAGATGGAAGGCATTGCTTGCATCATGGGACAACTATAAAAAGTATGAGAATAGTTCATCCTCCCAGTAGGAAGATTTGCTTCCCTGCAAACCGTAGCCATTGGTATTTTTTCATTTCAATGAGATATGGTTGAAGTAAAAATGTGGTTGCACAAATACGGCAGTTAAAGAGAGCCCAACCCTTCCCACATGACTACACCTGCAGGTTCCCCCTCTGTTCCCTCTATCAGGCTGTGCCAGGAGGTTTTTCACCTTCCCATTGGGAGTTTCTTGTTTTGCCAAACAGGGCAGCACCTTCCTGCCCAAGGGTTTCTGATCAGTGGGATCAGACAAGGTCATCTATCCATTCTGCTAAACAGGAGTTTGGGATCCAGTCTTGCACCACACCAGAGAGAAAGCACACACAGGATTTAGGTGAATAATGGGGAAAACCAGTCCTGGTCTGCTCAGGGTACAGAGCTCACCTAGCACTGTTTTTTTCACTTATGACCACTTACTCACCCACCAGGTTATTCCCCTGCATCACTTTCAGCACTTGCTCATTTGGAGGAATGACAAAGTTATGCACCTTGCTGGCCAAGAGAGCTTAACCCCACTCAACTGGAAATATGGCAGAGGAAAGACAGAATTGTCTTGTTCCTTCACACTAGGTACAGGTTTCTATCACTGCTTCCCAGCTCTGCATGCTTTGTGTTCACTCACCTTCCTTTCTCTGGTTATCCTGGCTCAGTAAAAGGGGAAAGAGGACAGCAAGAGTGTCCTCAGATCACCTTCCAAGCAGGTGGCCAGGACAATGGAGCAGTGGTACCAAACCCATCACCAACACAGTGGTACTCTGAGCAATTTTCCCTTTCCTTTGCTGTGTACCAAGGAAGAACATCTCCAGGACCTGCTACATTTTCTTATAAAAATTATAATCACCTGAGTGTGTTTCTTCTTCAAAATCAGGAAAAAAAAAATCTGCAGAGGCCTTTCTCTACAGAACCTTTCTCCCTAAAACAGTAGAGGATTTGCCAGAGTTCATACTGAGAGAGAAGGGCTGATGAGCCAAAGGATCAACATGAGGAAACAGATTGTCCTTTACAAGTGTGCTGACAAATGATGTAATTATAACCAGGAGTGGGCTCATTTCCTTTTTGAGTGTGTGGGTTACAGCTCCTTTGCGTGGCACTGATCCTATCAATGCTACACAAGAAATCCTGAATGAAGGAATGGCAACACTTGCACTGCCCAGGACAGTTCCTACAGGGAATAAGCAACACCTGGCACCAACCATCCCCTGCAGCTGGGGGTCCCACACACCAAAGCAGGTGCATTTACAGCCTCACAAGCCCCCCAGAAACAAAGCAAACAAGGGGCACAGCACATCCCTCAGCTGGAAGTACCAACATTTGAGAGGTTATTTTTGCAACAGGACTAACCCAAACACACTGCACTCTCCAAGGGTGTGATTCATCTGAAAGGAGCTGACGTGGGAGAGCTGCGAGTACAGACTACCTGTCATGAATTTATGGGTTTATGATGGGGCCAGAGCCTGAGAGACTTCCTTCCCCAAATGTCTGTCAGAAACATTGGATAGAGTATCTTTCCCACCCCTTTGGAAGCTGGGCTTTATGTATTTGAGAGGAGATACAGTAAGAACAGAGCTTGCTTTTCAGTACAGAGCCACATACAGGATCACCTGTGTATCCCTCCCCGCACTGATCCTCTGCCAGCTGGGCAGAGCAGCTTCTCTTACAGACCCTCAGCCTAAAACCTCAAACAGCTCGGAGAAAGTGAGCAAAACATAGCATCTAGAGCAGAACACCAGCCTACAGGTTCCTTGCCAAAAGGCTTCTCCATACTGAAATGTATTTATTTCATTATGAATGGCAACACTGGAGCTACTGCATTTACACAGCTTACCTAAATTGGTATAAATCACAATTGAAGAGCATATTCTGGCAGCTCTTCCATTACAGGCCATCAGCTCTCTGCAGTCCCACATAACATTTACATTGATTTTCATAGTTTAATTTCCCAACATGTTAATTTATAACAGGCTACACATCAGGAGTTATCCTATGTACAACCAATTATCCCCTCAGCTTCTCCAAACCTCTTTGAACAATGATGTGGGCTATTTCCAGTGTTTAGAGGATGTAAGCAGCATTTAAAGTGTGATTTTTTTTTCATGCACAATGCTAACTAGGGGCTGAGCCTAAAGCCTTAGAGAAGCAAGCAGCTCATATCTTCAGAAAACCCTAACTATTAATGCAGCAATAGTTTTCAGCATGAGATCAGATTCTAGACTATTAAAAGCACAAAGAAAATTTACAAGCAAATTAAAAATAAAAACTGCTATATGTCCCCACTCTCATCCAACCAAACTCATTTTGAAGTTACTACTAAGCTCTACAATATCTTTTTTTCCTGACAATTTGCCTGCTAGTCTATTTAATTTCCTCTCTCCTGTGCTTCTCAGTAGGCAGGACAAAAAGCACAGTAAAGGCAGGGACAACAAGCTTAAAAAGAGACTGAACCAGACACCTCAGAGAGTTTTTGTTGGTGATACTTCACATGGATGATTTAGGAAATGTGGGTGCCTGTCAGTGGATGCTGAACTGTAATTTCAGTGTTCATTCTGGTGACTCATTTACCCAAAGTGGGAGTTGGATGCTGAGCTGAGCACTAAGGTAAGTGGCCATGCATACTGGGAAGGGATGGAGAATGGAAACCAATTAGATGATTCACTGCTGAAACAGGAGGTGACATTTGGGCTAAGGAGCCTTCTAAACAGTGTAAACATTTTCAGAAATCCAGCTCTCTGTTAAGCTCTGTGAGGAGAAGAAGAAGGCTTCCGCAGGGAGGAAGTTTTGCAAAGGTCTGACAGAGGAGAACAAAGAAGCTGCATTTAGTTCAGAGCTGACCCACAGGCAGAAGAAGAACCACTGAGAAAGTGCTCACAAGAGGAGACCCTGGCCTCAGAGATGGACACTGAAAGGTGTAAGTGGATTCTGAAGTTTGTCACACAGTTCAGCTGCAGAGACATGAGGTGCTTTAAGACAGACCTCTCCCTCTGCAGCCCCCACAATAAACCTGGGCTCCTACATGATCAATACTGCTCACGTGCTCAGTGCCTGAGCCAGTCTCACAACTGTCCCTGAGCACAGGTGCTGATACTGGATGAAGGTGGCATTGAGACACAAGTAACAACTCCTGTCAGTCCAGATAAGGCTGGAGGTGCAGAGGAGCTTTACTTCCCACTTTTTTGAATGACAGAGTGACAACACACTTTAGACTTCAGTATGGTTTCTCAGTATTGCAGGAAAAAAAAATGCTGGTTTGACCTGCTCTGAAAGAATCTACGTCTAACTTACCATTTCTCTGGTCTGTGTGTGCAAACAGATACATGTGCACATGTGGCTGCAGCTCTCTTCACAGAGAGCAGCAGGCACAACTTCCCCAGGATTTTTCCTGGGGAAAGCAGGGAGAAAGCTCAGAGAGGAAGAAAAACAATTCTTATCTCTACTTGCTGCATCTGTCGTTTGGCACATGTGGAATGTGTTATGGAGATTGTTTACCAAAAGTGATTTGTTAATCGGACACTGGTGATGGGTGTTTTGGATTGAGTAACCAATTAGGTCAAAGCTGTGTCACGACTGTCTGTAAAGGGTCACGGGTTTTTCTTTAGTATAGTTTCAGTTTAGTATAGTATAATAGTAGAATAGGTTTTAATATAATATATTATAGCTTAATAAAGCATTTGTTCAGCCTTCTGAATCATGGAGTCATTGCACAGTTATTCCCCA